>NC_092717.1:216287009-216598983 GCF_047496885.1 Scyliorhinus torazame | reverse complement strand
GTGTGGGCGGGGGAGGGGTGGTGGGGTTGGTGTGGAGAGGGATTGGGTACTGGGAAGGTGCACGGTAGCTGACCTGGGGACCCTGGCCCGTGCCCAACTTCAATGGCCCCCTACGCTGCCTCAGCATCGCCCCTGCCTCCAGCCCACCTCTCACACCCTTCTGACAGAGCACCGAGACAGGTTGAAATGTTTGCGAACAGATTTTAATTGTGAACAGGTGAACATATGCCTTGTGGTTTGTGTCCTAGCCCCTAACACTATACTGTGTGTGCATCCGTGCATCATTCCTGGTGTTTAGCGTTCTGGCCTGACGAGCCCTAACGCTATATCCAGGTGGATCCCCAGGCGGTACAGCAGGCTTGGAGGCAGCCTGCTGCGATTCCCACCCTGTGACCTGGGTCTCCTTTGGCGGACGTCCTCTAGAGCGACTGAGCCCATCAGATGTGCCAGGATGTTCCAGCACCTGCCTTACAGGGGTCATCAGCACGGGTCTAATCACCTCCTCCTCCCTCGGCGTGCCCAATGGCCCCCGTGCGACTCCTTAGGATGTGGGTGCAGCCAGAGCGAGCTCCAGGGTTCCCCCACCACCTGGCGTTGCCGATCCTTAAGGCCCACTCTCATCCTGACCAGGGTCTCAATGCTCGCGGCCGTGGAGCACAGGGACTGGGCCACCTCCCTCAGGGAAAGTGCCAGGTCCCTCTGTGACCGGTTCAGGTCAGCCAGAGCCAGGCCAATGCCCTCAGCATTCGCAACCATGCCCCATTGTGACTGGGCCAAGCTCTGGAGCGCCGCTGAAATGTCCATGTGGCCCTGGTACATAGCTTCTGTGACAGGGCAGCCCCGTCCTGTGCCTCAGCCACCACTCGCACACTGTGCCCCAGGCCTTGGACATCTTGACCCGTGGCCGATACCGACACATTCAAGGCCTCCACCGTGGGCACCATCCATGCGGTGTAGGCCTAGCTCACATGCATGGTCGGCACTGCCTCCTGCCCCTGCAAGCGATTGGACTCCCCAACTGCACCTGATGGCTGACAACCCCTCACGCAGTCCACGCCCCTGTGTCTGCATCTCCAGCATCGATGGGACCCCCCTTTCCAGAAGCCCGATTCCCGTCTGGATGGCAGCAAGTCCCTGGGGCCAGGCAGCCCCCTGACCGTCCATCCCCTCGGGGGTTCCTACCTCCACCTGATGTACTGCTCCATATGTGATGCGCGCCAGATAGTTCCCCAGGCGGCTCTTCACTAAATTGCCCAACCAAGGTGAGTGTCTCTGGGATGGTGGAGGGTGTTGGAGACAGCTGCAATGGAAAGTCGGTGTCATCCCCAGACTGGTGCTCGTGGTCTGGTGTTTGGGGTCTCATGTCACTGTCCGGTGTCACCTCATCACTGAACGTGTCCTGTGGTTGTGGCCGGGGCACGGGACACCAGAATGGGCCCAACTCATTGCCAGGTGACCCTGCAAGACACGAGACAAGGTGCATGGTTGCAGTGGGGGAGGTGGGGCGGTGGGGGACGGTGGTGTGGTGTGGAGGTGACGGGGTGCTGGGGTTGGGGTGGTGGGGGTGGGTGGTGTGGGGGTGGTATGGGATGGGGGTGGTGTGGGGATGGGGGTGGTGTGGGGGTGGGGGTGTTGTGGGGGTGGTGTGGGGATGGAGGTGGTGATGGGGGTAGTGTGGGTGTGCGGGGGTGCTGTGGGGGTGGTGTGGGTATGTGGGGGTGGTGTGGGGGTGTTGTGGGTGTGGGGGTGCTGTGGGGGTGGTGTGGGTATGTGGGGGTGGTGTGGGGGTGGTGTGGGGGTGGGGGTGGTGTGGGGGTTTGTGGGGATGGTGTGGGTATGTGGAGGTGGTGTGGGGGTGGGGGTGGTGTGGGGGTGGGGGTGGTGTGGGGGTGGTGTGGGGGTGGTGTGGGTGTGGGGGTGGTGTGGGGGTTTGTGGGGGTGGTGTGGGTATGTGGGGGTGGTGTGGGGGTGGTGTGGGGGTGTTGTGGGGGTGGTGTGGGTATGTGGGGGTGGTGTGGGGGTGTTGTGGGGTGGGGGTGTTGTGGGGGTGGTGTGGAGGTGGTGTGGGGTGGGGGTGGGGTGGGTATGTGGGGGTGGTGTGGGGGTGGTATGGGGTGGTGTGGGCATATGGGGGTGGTGTGGGGACGGTGTGGGAGTGGAGGGGGGCTGGGGTTGGGGTGTTGTGGGGTGGTGTGGGTATGTGGGGGTGGTGTGGGATTGGTGTGGGTATGTGGGGGTGGTGTGGGGGTGGTGTGGGTATGTGGGGGTGGTGTGGGGGTGGTGTGGGTATGTGGGGGTGGTGTGGGGGTGGTATGGGGGTGGTATGGGGGTGGTGTGGGGGTGGTATGGGGGTGGTGTGGGGTTGGTGTGGGGGTGGTGTGGGGGTGGTGTGGGGGTGGTGTGGGGGTGGTATGGGGGTGGTATGGGGGTGATGTGGGGGTGGTATGGGGGTGATGTGGGGTTGGTGTGGGGGTGGTGTGGGGGTGGTATGGGGGTGGTATGGGGGTGATGTGGGGGTTGTGTGGGGGTGGTGTGGGGGTGGTGTGGGTATGTGGGGGTGGTGTGGGGGTGGTGTGGGTATGTGGGGGTGGTGTGGGGGTGGTATGGGGGTGGTGTGGGGGTGGTATGGGGGTGATGTGGGGTTGGTGTGGGGGTGGTGTGGGGGTGGTATGGGGGTGGTATGGGGGTGATGTGGGGGTTGTGTGGGGGTGGTGTGGGGGTGGTATGGGGGTGGTGTGGGGTTGGTATGGGGGTGGTGTGGGGGTGGTATGGGGTGGTGTGGGGGTGGTGTGGGGGTGGTATGGGGGTGGTGTGGTGGTGGTGTGGGGTGGTGTAGTGGTATGGGGGTGGTGTGGGGGTGGTATGGGGGTGGTGTGGGGGAATGGGGGTGGTGTGGGGGTGGTGTGGGGTGGTGTAGGGGTATGGGGTGGTGTGGGGGTGGTGTGGGGGTATGGGGGTGGTGTGGGGGTGGTGTGGGGTGGTGTAGGGGTATGGGGTGGTGTGGGGGTGGTGTGGGGGAATGGGGGTGGTGTGGGGGTGGTGTGGGGTGGTGTAGGGGTATGGGGGTGGTGTGGGGGTGGTATGGGGGTGGTGTGGGGGAATGGGGGTGGTGTGGGGGTGGTGTGGGGTGGTGTAGGGGTATGGGGGTGGTGTGGGGGTATGGGGGTGGTGTAGGGGTATGGGGGTGGTGTGGGGGTGGTGTAGGGGTATGGGGGTGGTGTGGGGGTGGTATGGGGGTGGTGTAGGGGTATGGGGGTGGTGTGGGGGTGGTGTAGGGGTGGTATGGGGGTGTTGTGGAGGTGGAGGGGGGCTGGGGTTGGGGTGTTGTTAGGTGGTGTGCGTATGTGGGGGTGGTGTGGGGGTGGTGTGGGGGTGGTGTGGGGGTGGTATGGGGGTGGTGTGGGGGTGGTATGGGGGTGGTGTAGGGGTATGGGGGTGGTGTGGGGGTGGTATGGGGGTGGTGGGTGTTGTGCTACGCTTTCCATAGAGACACTGCAGTTGAGTGGGGGGCTCACTTGCTCGACCGATGCCGTCCTCCTCCTCGGTGACTGGCCTCTCCCCAGGCCCAGCAACGAGGTCCAGTGCCCGCTGCTCCGCGACGGTGAGGGGCGGTTGGCCCCCTCCAGCCGTCTTTCTCTCCCTGTAGTTGTGCACCTACATCTCCTGGGGGGAGGGAATGAAAATGCACAGTGTTCGGCAGTCAGCACAGGGGATGGGCAGCTGGTGGCCTCTGCCAACAGTGCACCCGGCCATGCTGTGCGGTATGGGTGCAGGCACGTGGCGCAGGGTGGAGTGCGGGCAGACTGCCGGCAGGTGGGGTTCGTTAACCCTCTGTGTGGGGGAGGGGGTTACGGGGGTGTGGGACGGGGTTTGGTGCCAGGGGCACAGTGCTGCCGCTTCAGCCTCGCCATCCTGAGGAGAGCTTCTTGCGGCACTGCTGACCGGTGCTGGCAACGTGGCCCACGGCACTCACGGCCTCTGCCACCTGTGCCCAGGCCTGTTGTACGGTGATTGGTGGCAGCGTCCTTCTCACCCTGGGGAACAGGGTGCCCTGCCTCTCATCCAGGGCATCCAGCAGGGTCTCGCGTCCTGCCTCTGCGAACTGTTCCCGTTCAGGATGAGCGAGTGAGAACATTTGGAGAATTTGTGCTTTAAAAAAAACTCAACAAAACTGCGCAGTTTCCATTTTCCCAGCAACATCATCTCATTGACAAAGACCCGAATGCTACAGACAAGCTACTCCTTTTGTTCCAATAACTTGCCCCAGCCAAGACCCAGACATATTGGACATGGATGTTGGCAAGCTTTATTTTAGCCAGATAGGAAAACAGTCATTATTCTTTACCGCTTGGCTGCAGAAACCATTAATCACTTGTGAGCAAACAATGCCTCCATACAGGCCATGAAAGAGTGGGCTTAGCAACAGGGCGGTCGTGCATAATAGACGGATGCTGGAGGCCAGATGTATTGCGGAAAGTAAGTGCAGTCAATCTATTATGTTGATTTGTTCCACAGGTGCATTTCCATACAGTGTGGGAATGCCACCTGATCTGGCAAGTGATTGCGAGGAGGCGAGCTTAGCCAGGTTCTTCACAGATTTATCACAGAATTTACAGTGCAGAAGGAGGCCATTCGGCCCATCGAGTCTGCACCGGCCCTTGGAAAGAGCACTCTAACCAAGCCCACACCCTATCCCCTAACCCAGTAACCTCAACCTTCTTGGACACTAAGGACAATTCACCTAATCTTTGGGCTGTGGGAGGAAACCGGAGCACCCGGAGGAAACCCACGCAGACACGGGGAGAGCGTGCAGACTCCGCACAGGTTCTTGCAACGGACAGATTGAGGGTAAGGTCTGAGCTCATACTCTCAGTAACCCTAAGCAACAACTCCCTCATCCCTGAGTCCCTGGCTCATTTGGGGCCTGGTGCCAAGGGTGCACAGCACATTCCAGCGCCACCGTCCCAGTCAATATTATTCATGCGTGCTCTTAAATGCTTGAGCATCGTAGCTAGGCCTAAGCGTGTCCTCTTTGACAATCACATATTTGCACTGTCCACAAGAAATACCAATCAGCCGGGAGTGGAATTATTTTCCATCCTTGGCCCAATGGATTTATCAACCGCCCTGTCTGAGACCAGGTGGCATTGAGAAATCGGGAATCGAATCGTGAACACTCTTATCCAGACAAGCCCATTCCAAATTTCTCAGTACACTTAAACATTTCAGCCATTATAATAGAGCACCCTCATAGTCTCTTAGAAGTGTTCTTTGTTATTGGAAATAAAAGTAGAAACCAGTAAAGCCAGTCCAAAAGTATGATTGGAATTTTTATTTAAAATTGTGCAAAGGAAATGCAGTGATATTTGTGTTATAATATCCCTCTGTTAATTATAATGTATTAAAAAACAAATCTGATGTCAGGAGATTGCACTTAATAAACTGGATTCACTTTTAATTTTTTTAAATTCTCACAAGTAGGCTTAATTAACATTGCAATGAAGTTACTGTTAAAAGCCCCTAGTCACCACATTCCGGCGCCTGTTCAGGTACACAGAGGAAGCCCACGCAGACACGGTGTGGTAAACCACTGTATTGTATTAGACCTGCTGTATGTAACATGCCTGGGCTTGCCCCTGCTGGCTCCGCCTGTGGATCCTCCCCTCTGGCTCAGGTATAAAGGTGGCCAACCTCCAGCCCTGCCTTTCGTCTGGTGCCGGCTGCCGGCAGGTATCTTTTTGCTAATTAAAGCCACAGTTTCACTCTCAACTCATCTTCTGTCGTTATTGATGGTACATCAATTTAATTAGCTTAAAGTTTTAAGATGGACCAATCACTCAAACCTGATCGCCTGGAGCTGGACCCCCAAGCAGCCGACGCCACTACCGTGTTCGAACACTGGCTACGCTGCTTCGAAACCTACATCGAATCCTCCGCCATCGCCGTCGCCGAGACCCACAAGCTGCGAATTCTCAACTCCCAGGTGAGCCCGCAAGTATACCTTATTATCAGGAACCCTGCCTCGTAAGCAGATGCGATAACGCTGTTGAAAGGACAGTAGGTCAGGAAAGCCAATGAGGTGTACGCTAGGCATCTCCTTGCCACGAGGCGACAGCACCCCAGAGAATCGCAAGCTGAATTTCTGCGCGCATTGCGAGTACTCGGCCGGAACTGCAATTGTAAGGCGGTATCGGTTGTCGAGCACACAGTTGTTGATCCGGGACGCCTATGTCGCAGGCATAAAGCCAAATTATACCCACCAGCACCTACTAGAAAGGGGTACACTCGACCTCCAAGAGACAGTACAGCTTTCGGACTCGTTAGAAGTGGCCTTCCACAACATGGATGCCTACACCTCCGACCATGCGGCACCCTCGTGGACGTCGTGGGCGCCGCCATCACCCGACCCGGGGGCGCCGCAAGCCTGTGCCGCGCAGCCATCCACCAATTCCGGAGCCCCAAAGTGCTACTGCTGTGGCCAGGGTAAGCACCCCAGACAACGCTGCCCAGCGAGGAGCGCGACCTGCAACCGGTGCGGGAAGAAGGGCCATTTCGCTAAAGTCTGCCAGGCCCGTCCTGTTTTTAAACCCAGCAGCGCTGCGTGTAGCCCGTGGAGGCAGCCATCTTCACCGCCACTCGCCATCTTTGAATCACCCTGCCGCGTCCCGGAACCCCTGCTCACCCGATCGGAAGCTGGCCTCCATCACCCTCGACCAGTCTCGACCGCATCACCTTGTCAACTCCATGATGGCTGTCCAGATCAACGGCCACGAGACGACCTGCCTTTTCAACTCCGGGAGCACAGAGAGTTTCATTCATCCAGATACGGTATGGCACTGCTCCCTCCCAATCTTACCCACGACCCAGAAAATCACCCTGGCTTTCGAATCGCATACCGTGGAAGTCCATGGGTACTGTGTTGCAACCCTTACAGTATGGGGCGTTGAGTACAAAAACTTCAAACTCTACGTCCTCCTCCGGAAGCATGCGAGGAGTCATAAGTCGGATCCCCTGGTCGAAAGGATCCGTCTCCTCCATGCTAACCCCCAATATGCCTACGCGGCACACCATGACAGGCAGGAGGACACAGTCTCCCTTCGAGATTTGGCACCCGCAGGTTCCCCAGCGACCATCACCACTACCCCCGACCCTACACCTGCTCCGTCCATTGCTACCCATGGTGCACCAGGGCACGGCATACTCCGCTAGTCCCAGTGCATGGTACGCCAGAGCCTCAGGGTCCGTCGCCAGGCACTCATCTACTTGGTGACGCAGAAGGCGACACGCTCCTGGACACGCAGGCCTCAACACTTCATCCGACACCAGTATCCACACCACAGCCGGGACTGCGGCGGTCACAGCGGAAAGTCAAAGCCCCCGACAGACTCAATATATAATTCAACCCGTCCACTTCACCTCCGCCGGACTTCTTTTTAACAGGGGGTGAATGTGGTAAACCACTGTATTGTATTATACCTGCTGTATGTAACATGCCTGGGCTTGCCCCTGCTGGCTCCGCCTGTGGCTCCTCCCCTCGGGCTCAGGTATAAAGGTGGCCAACCTCCGGCCCTGCCTTCAGTCTGGGGCCGGCTGCCAGCAGGCATCTTTAAGCTAATTAAAGCCACACTGTCACTCTAAATGCATCTTCTGTCGTTATTGATGGTACATCACACGGGGAGAAAGCCCTCGCAGATACAGGGAGAAAGTGCAAGCTCCACACAGTCACCCGAGGCCGGAATTGAACCCGGGTCCCTGGATCTGTGAGGCAGCAGTGCTAGCCACTGCGCCACCGTGTCGCCCCAAAGGTTAAATGTTAAGAAGTTAAAAGACTAAAAGGTTAAAGGAGCCGGTTTAGTTCAGTGGGCTAGACAGCTGATTTATGATGCAGAGCAAAGCCAGCAGCGCGGGTTCAATTCCCGTACCTGCTGAGGTTATTCATGAAGGCCCTGCCTTCTCAACCTCGCCTGAGGTGTGGTGACCTTCAGGTTAAATCACCACCAGTCAGCTCTCCCCCTCAAAGGGGAAAGCAGCCGATGGCCACCTGGGACTATGATGACTTTAGCTTTCATTCCTTCTCTTGATCCCACTCCAGGTCTAAAGTCAGACTGTGCTTTGCCAATTACTGCACCAAATAAATTACTATTTCGTTCTATTATGTTTTCCAAGATTACTTCAGTGAGTTACTCATTAAGCGTGTGGTTCTAAAATTATTACATTGGTTACCAGAGGTTGTTTAAATTGCTAGTGGCACATCAATGACTGGGTGTTAAATTAATGAAGCTCAGCCTTTTATTGAGAGCATTTTGTTCTGGCACCTGACATCTATTTTGGCATTATGTGACGCACTTCACACAGCCTTGTAAACTGCCATGTTTCTGTTGTTTCTGGGGGATTATTCATTAAATAAAATGTAAATTTGTTTGTGGGAAGTAAATGATCAATGATTCAAGAGAGGGGGTGAAAATGAGGTTGCAAAATAGGTGACTACTCCATTATTTGAGTTTTCAAATGCATTTACCAATATTTCTACAATACCCTCACTTCAGACGTTGCAGTTCATTAACATTTGCCTTGCTAAGGTTGCAGTTCTTGCTTGTAGTCTAAAATTAGAGGATGAATGCTTCAAGTCCTTTTATGACTCTCCTCTCTTTAACACTTTAGTGGAGGTTCTGGGGCGTCATTCTCCGCCGGCGGGAGTCTCCGTTTTGCCGGCGCCCGGGGGTTTCCCGACGGCGTGGGGCTGCCCCACAATGGGAAACCCCATTGACCGGCCGGTGTTACGGAGACTCCCGCCGGCCGGTCGGGGCAGAAATGTGGCGGGGCGGGTAGGAGAATTTCGCCCCTGATGTCTGTATTAAAATAGTGGGGAAGGGAACATTTTCAAAGGTTTCAGGGTGGGGTTGTGGGGGTTGTGGGAGGGTTCACAGAACTGGATGGAGGACAAACTCAGGCCACTACCCTCTTGGTTTTAACCAATAGGCCACATCCATGCCTGGGCGGGTAAGACAGTCCACTTTTGCTGAAGAGCACTCATTTAGGTGCAAGGCCTCTCATTAGCATTTGTTAGCGACCTAAGGTCTGCGTTAAGTGGCCGTCCTGGATGGCCGAGAAATGGTCCGATCTAAGATTGGATTGGGCACTTTTCAAAATGATTTTTGGGCGCGAACATTTGTTGCTGAAATTGGCCCTGTTGCATCCTCATCACATCGGGAAAAAAAGTTGCCTCAATTTCTACCCCTATCTCTGCTACTATGATCAATTCCTAAGCTCAGAAGATTTGTAGACATTCACAATGTTCAATGGTGATTTTGGTCATTATTGGTAACTTCACTACGGCACGGTGGCACAGTGATTAGCAGTGCTGCCTCAAGGCGCCAGGGATCCGGGTTCATTCCGGCCTTGAATGACTGCCTGTGTGGAGTCTGCTTGTTCTCCTCGCTCCTGTGCGGATTCCCTCCAGGTGCTGTGGTTTCTTCTAACACCAAAGATATGGAGGTTAGGTGGGGTTATGGGGACAGGGCAGCGGAGTGGGCCTAGGTAGGATGCTCTTTTGGAGGGTGGATGCAGACTCGGTAGGCCGAATGGCCTCCTTCTGCACTGTAGGGATACTATGGAATTCTATGGAAATCATGATAAGACTGGAACACTGACAGAATGGTCTGTGATCATGTGTCATATGGAGAGACATTTGTATTGCAAAGTATTTATGATGAAAATCTCTATACCAGAAGTAGAAAGTTCTTACTGGTAGAAATATTGACCGGTGGACTTTGTTACAGGCAGGCTAAACAAAATTAAAAATGTGACGCAAGGGTTCAACCAGAAATCTAAGATCATGTAGCTGTGACGTTGAATCTGAAAGCATTGCTGCTGATTAACTGGCTCTGTAGTTTTCAGGTAATGCTGCATTTTATGCTGTAGTTTGGAAATTTTAACCTGGTTACTTTGGAGTAGATTCCGGTAATCTTAATAATATTCTTAATGATATGTTTGGCCAGATGAGGTTGCAGTAAACTGTGGCCCTCTATCCAGACTCACTGCTCCATGCACCTCCAACCAACAACAGTATAAATTTCACCCTATTTCCAGTTCTCTCCAGCTTTGACCAATAGTCATCCAGGCTCGAAGCGTTACCTCCCTTCTCTCTGCGCAGATGCTGTCAGACCTGCTGAGATTATCCAGTATTCCCTGTTTTTCTTTCAGCATCTGCAGTAATTTGCTTTGATCTCAGCTCCATTTGGGGAGTCAGGCAACAATGATACTTGCATTTATAGAATATATTCCTGTTGTTAGAGTAGCTCCTTCAGACACCTTTTTGAAAGCCAGCCTCTGTGGCTGCTTTTCACCACTTTGCCCCCACCTGTTTGAACAGGATTCTTTTATCCCTCTCAGTTCCGCCTAGCCTCTCAAAGATGGTTCTATCCAGGCATGTACCGACTTGAACTCCTCATTGATATCTGGTTTTTTGATTGCTGATTCCCCTTTACACAAAGGAACAGGGCCATGCAAACAAATATTCAATTAATCTCCAATTTATGCACCAAAGAGGCCATCGGACTCTGTAATGGGCTAATAGCTGGCCAGATCAGAGTGAATGGGTTTTGACCAAATCACCCTGGCAGAACAGGGGTACTCCACTGGGTTCTCAATCTCCCTCCTGTATTCTGACTCGTCGTTATTCGAGATCCGCCCTACTATGGTCGTATCGTCAGCAAACCTGTAGATGGAGTTGGAACCAAATTTTGCTACGCAGTCGTGTGTGTTCGGGGAGTAGAGTAGGGGGCTAAGTACGCAGCCTTGCGGGGCCCTGGCATTGAGTACTATTGTGGAGGAGTATTGGGATTTGGGTAACTAAGGGACATAGAGAAGGTACGGAAAGAGATGCTCTTTTTCTTTTTGTCTTCTCAGCCTTCAGGAAGTCGTCTTACTCAGCTACAGGAGGAGAAGCCAATTATTTGGTGAGTGTCTGGTCAGTTGGTGGAGCAAAATTGAATGCAGGGTAGTAGGAGATAGCAGAGTCAGAGGGATTGACGCCATTCCTTGCAGAAAAGCGTGCAAGTCCAGATGGCTGTGTTGCCTGCCCAGTGCCAAGGTTCAGGGCATCACCTCGGGGATGGAGTGGAACCTGAGTGAGAGGTAAGGACCCAGTCGTCATGGTCGACGTAGGCACCAACAACATAGACAACATTGTCAATATGAGGATCTAAGCACCAAATTCAGAAGCAAGACCTCAAAGTCCTTGGGGCGGGTGTGACTGGAAATTCATGCCATGTTTTTATTTAACCCACCCTCTGTTTGTAGCAACAAGGCTTAGTCCAATAGTAAGCAAATATAAAGAAAAAGGGCACTCAGAACAGTCCTTGACTTGAAGAAATGTGTGGTCATTAAGGTTTGAGATTCTAGTAGACAGATTTTTGTAGGCAGATAGCCAGTTTTGCGATTCCAGTAGAGGTGGCTTCAGCAGGCAAATAGTTGGTTCTTCAATTCCAATGTTCTTTGGCTTTACACAGAAGCTCTCCAGTCTCTTTTTATCTGCTATCCTTTTGCTGGCTCAGCTGACCGCCACAATCAGGGAGAGTGAAATTCAATTTATACCTGCAAAAATGGCTGTTTTGCAGGGGCACTGCTGGTTGCTTCTGTTACTGTGTCACACACATTCAGTCTTTAAAACTTCCAGCTGCTTATCCGCACTGCGCACACACAGACAGACACTGAGGCAGCTCTTTCAGCTGGCTTTTGACCCACTATGAACATATTCCAAGTGGATGGCAAATCCACAATTCCATTCTAGACATTACCTACACGATGTCTTGAGATGCAATGGCCATTATTTCCCTGTGTCTTCACTGGAGATGATAATCTGTGCCATGGCCTCTCGAGGTGAGGTGGCCATTGTGTCTCTTTGTGCTTATCAGAGATGGTGATCAATTTCTGGATGGTTTTAGAAATGCATTGTCTGAAAGCGGGAAGGGTGCCATTATCCATTAGAGAATCACCAGCAATCATTCCTGTTTGTGGCTGACTCTACATTCCCAGCCATCTTTGGGGTTTGTGCCCATTAATAAAAAATCAAACTCAGGTCTGAATCGAAGTCCAACACTTCCATGTGTCAGTCCAGGGTTTTTCTCTATCATCATGAAAACATTGGAGAGAAGGGATCAAATTTGAGAAGGTGTGGTAAATCAAAGAGCAGAACAAGACAAACGATAAAGGTATTATTATGGAAATGGAAATAAGAGTGAATCAACAGATGAGATTACAAGTTATAAAAAAAATAAAAGGATAAAACTAAAAGCACTGTATCTGAATGCACATAGCATTTAAAACAATAAAAAGTCTTACAACACCAGGTTAAAGTCTAACAGGTTTGTTTCGATTCAACAACAGCAGAGGTGAATCACCTGTGCCCATCCCAGTCCAACGCCGCCATCTCCTCATCATTTAAAACAAAACAGATGAACTGAGAGTTCATCTTGAAATAATTAAGTCCCATTTGATAGCCATTACTGAGACATGACTTATATTCCTAAGAGTTTTGCCATTTACAGCACCTAGTTAGACCTACCAAAATGCATTACCTCACATTTGGCCGGATTAAACTCCACTTGCCATTTCTCTGCCCAAGTCTCCAACCTATCTATGTCCTGCTGTATCCTCTGACAATACTCAACACTATCTGCCACTCCACCAACCTTGGTGTCATCCGCGAACTTACCAATCAGGCCGGCTACATTTTCCTCCCAATCGTTTATGTATACGACAAACAACAGAGGCCCCAGCACAGATCCCTGTGGAACACCACTAGTCTCAACCTTCCATTCAGAAAAACACCCTTCTAAGGCTTAAACATGTATAAAACCTCAGACCCAGATGAGATGTATCCTAGGCTGCTGTTGGAGGCAAGAGAGTAGATTGCAGGAACTTTGGCATTAATATTCAAATCATCTCTGGCATAAGGTAGCTTGCCCATACTTGTATAAAAGGCCGGCTCGTGTGGAACCGACCTATTGGAGAGAGTACCTGGTGAGGTTCTGTCCTTGCTCATGTATATAACTGTTGTAAAATAAATGTTGTTTACTTTTATTTACTTTGGACTCCCGGGCCTTAGTAAAGACCTCCCACCCACCCACACGGACATCAGGACCGCCCCTTATCATCGATTGCCAGCATCAAACCCCCACCATGATTGACCACCAGCATCAAGGCATCAGGGCCTTCCTGAGGGGTCTCCCTATAGGTCCTGTCTCAGGTCCTTCCTCTTCAGGCCTTGCCCCTTAAGGTCACGCCCCTTCCAGCCCCACCTCCTCAGGTTCCACCCCTTGGCAGTGCCAACCTGCCAGGGTACCAGGGGCCAGTGCCAGGGCCCTGCCCTGCCATGTCACTGGGGCCTACAAGGCCTTTGAGCCATTCTGTCTGGTCTCTGCTTTCGGAAGCCAGTAGCGATTCCCGCCCATGTCCCGCTATACCGGTGGGTGGGAACATATGAATTAACGACAAATCTTCTGGGAATCTTCCTGGAAGATTCGGCGTTCAGACGATTTTGAATATTTAAATGCATTTGAATCATGGGTATCAGGTGCACACCCTTGCTGGGCATGAACCCGATTATGTCGCCGGTGGGTTGTGGGGTTGGGGGGTGGGATCTCATTCTGAGGTCTCCCGGTCTCTAATCCTGTCCTGACCCTCTCACGAGAGCTTCAGCCATAATGGAATTTGCACTGGGAAGTAACGGGGACGGAAAGTTGCCCCCATAAACCCTGTTTAACTCTCCACGGGTGCTGCTTGCTGCTCAATCTTCCCAGCACTTTTTGCTTTATTTCATATTTCCAGCATCTGCAGTATTTTGCTTTTACTAGAAGGAATGCTTTGTTGTTGAAGACAAACGGGTCCATGGCCAGCCTCTCCCCTGGCCTGGGGATGAGTCCTGCTGATGCAATGCACACACCTGACGATTTGCAATGCTGGCTTCAATCGCTTTGGAAATGCCTGGCCAGCAGACAGCGGATTGGGCCCACGCGCTGCGCTTGGTGATGCCCAGGTTGCCCAGTGTATCTTTTGAAGGATCTCTGGCTGCAGGGAGTCTAGAATAGCTGCTCACTGTAGGCGAGGAGGTCATCTATAATCGTAAAGTGTTTTTGTTGTTGGAACCAGGTTTTCACAGTCTCTCTGTTTGGGCTCTCCAGCGGCCATCCTTCTTGGCAGTATCAGTGGATGTGGGCACACTCCTCGTCGCACATGCACCCCTGGTGGATCTGCTGGAGTTTACTTGTGGTTGCTGGCAGGTGTCAGCCTGCCAATTGGGTGTACGGTTACAGTTTGATCAGATTGACGTCCGGTTTTGTCGGGAGACCCACTGGCTCCCTTGAAAGTGTGTCTGCTGTTGTCTGGTTTATACCCTGAATGTTACTGTCTCGTAGGTGAACCTTGTGAGGTGGAACCTCTGGATAATGGGAGGCATCTTCGCCAGCTCCTTCCCATCCAATAATGAGATTAATGGCTTGTGGTTCATTTCTACTTTAACCTGTGACTGTGAAGGCTTCCTTCTCATTGGATTGGATTGGATTGGATTTGTTTATTGTCACGTGTACCGAGGTTCAGTGAAAAGTATTTTTCTGCGAGCAGCTCAACAGATCATTAAGTACATGGGAAGAAAAGGGAATAAAAGAAAATACATAATAGGGCAACACAACATATACAATGTAACTACATAAGCACTGGCATCGGATGAAGCACACAGGGTGTAGTGTTAATGAGGTCAGTCCATAAGAGGGTCGTTTAGGAGTCTGATGACAGTGGGGAAGAAGCTGTTTTTGAGTCTGTCCGTGCATGTTCTCAGACTTCTGTATCTCCTGCCCGATGGAAGAAGTTGGAAGAGTGAGTAAGCCGGGTGGGAGGGATCTTTGATTATGCTGCCCGCTTTCCCCAGGCAGTGGGAGGTGTAGATGGAGTCAATGGATGGGAGGCAGATTTGTGTGATGGACTGGGTGGTGTTCACGACTCTCTGAAGTTTCTTGCGGTCCTGGGCCGAGCAGTTGCCATACCAGGCTGTGATGCAGCCAGATAGAATGCTTTCTGTGGTGCATCTGTAAAAGTTGGTAAGGGTTAATGTGGACATGCCGAATTTCCTTAGTTTCCTGAGGAAGTATAGGCGCTGTTGTGCTTTCTTGGTGGTAGCGTCGACGTGGGTGGACCAGGACAGATTTTTGGAGATCTGCACCCCTAGGAATTTGAAACTGCTAACCATCTCCACCTCGGCTCCGTTGATGCTGACAGGGGTGTGTACAGTACTTTGCTTCCTGAAGTCAATGACCAGCTCTTTAGTTTTGCTGGCATTGAGGGAGAGATTGTTGTCGCTACACCACTCCACTAGGTTCTCTATCTCCCTCCTGTATTCTGACTCATCGTTATTCGAGATCCGGCCCACTATGGTCGTATCGTCAGCAAACCTGTTGATGGAGTTGGAACCAAGGTTTGCCACGCAGTCGTATGTGTACAGGGAGTAGAGTAGGGGGCTAAGTACGCAGCCTTGTGGGGCCCCGGCGTTGAGGACTATTGTGGAGGAGGTGTTGTTGTTCATTCTTACTGATTGTGGTCTGTTGGTCAGAAAATCGAGGATCCAGTTGCAGAGTGGAGAGCCAAGTCCTAGGTTTTGGAGATTTGATATGAGCTTGGCTGGGATTATGGTGTTGAAGTCGGAGCTGTAGTCAATAAATAGGAGTCTGATGTAGGAGGTTTTATTGCCGAGATGCTCTAGGGATGAGTGTAGGGCCAGGGAAATGGCGTCTGCTGTGGACCGGTTACGACGGTATGCGAATTGCAGTGGATCAAGGCGTTCTGGGAGTATGGAGGTGATGCGCTTCATGATCAACCTCTCAAAGCACTTCATTCCGACTGAAGTCAGGGCCACCGGACGGTAGTCATTGAGGCACGTTGCCTGGTTCTTCTTCGGCACCGGTATGATGGTGGTCTTCTTGAAGCAGGTGGGGACCTGGGAGTGGAGTAGGGACAGGTTAAAGATGTCCGCGAACACCTCTGCCAGCTGGTCCGCGCAGGCTCTGAGTGCGCGACCAAGGATCCCGTCCGGGCCCGTCGCCTTCCGAGGGTTCACTTTCCGGCAGGCCGATCTGACTTTGGAAGCTGTGATGGTGGGTATGGGTGAGTTAATTGGCTGCTGGGGCACTCGCCAGCGGATTGTTGGTTACCTGCTCGAACCGAGCATAGAATGCATTGAGTTCATCGGGGAGGGGTGCGCTGCTGCCGGAGATACTGCTCGGTTTCGCTTTGTAGCCCGTTATGTTGTTTAGTCCTTGCCACAATCGCCGAGGGTCTGTCTGTGACTCTAGCTTGGTTTGATATTCTCTCTTGGCATCTCGGATGGCTTTGTGGAGGTCGTACCTCGATTTCTTGTATAGGTCAGGGTCGCCTGACTTGAACGCCTCAGATCTGTCCTTCAGTAGGGAGTCAATCTCGCGATTGAGCCATGGTTTCCGGTTGGGGAACGTACGTACTGCTTTCTTTGGCACGCAGTCGTCCACACATTTGCTGATGAAGTCTGTGACGGTGGTGGCATACTCATTTAAGTTGGTCACTGAGTTCTTAAATATGGACCAGTCCACTGTCTCTAGGCAGTCACGTAAGAGCTCTTCTGTCTCCTCTGACCAGCACTGCACAACCTTCTTAGCTGGATTCTCCCGCTTGAGTTTCTGCTTGTATGCCGGGAGAAGGAGCACCGTCTTATGGTCTGATTTTCCCAAAGTGCGGTCGGGGGATGGAACGGTAGGCGCCCTTGATTTTTGAGCAGCAGTGGTCAAGAGTGTTGTCACTCTGGTGGGACAGGAGATGTGTTGGTGGAATTTTGGCAGTACACTCTTGAGGTTGGCCTTGTTGAAGTCTCCGGCCACGATGAACAAGACCTCCGGGTGTTCTGCTTCGTAGTTGTTTATAACGGTGTACAGTTCGTCCAATGATGGAGTACATGGGGCGGGATTCTCCCACAATTGGCGGGATGGCCCGCCACCAGCGGCAAGAACGGCGCGAACCACTCCGGCGTCGGGCCAACCGGAAGTTGCGGAATCCTCCTCACTTCCAGGGGCTAAACCGGCGCCAGAGGGCTGGCGCGAGTTGGCATGTGTTCCTGCGCATGCACAGGGGGGTTCTTCTCCGAGCCGGCCATAGCGGAGCCCTACAGAGGCTGGCGCGGAAGGAAGGAGTGCCCCCACGGCACAGGCCCGCCTGCAGATTGGTGGGCCCTGATCACAGGCCAGGCCACCGTGCCTGCCCAAAAACCGGCGCCGGAGAATACGGCAGCCGGCGTCGGAGCGGCGGGGCAGGATTCACCGATTCACCCCGGGGATTCTCCGACCCGGCGGGGGGTCGGAGAATCCCGCCCCTAGTCTCCCATTCCCGATAGCCTTCTGGATGCATAAGACACACGTCAGCAACTTCCATCCGGTTGTTCCTGGAACAGGAGCATTCCCAGCTCTGTGGATGTGGCACCTGTTGGTATGGTGATGGGCAGGGCAGGGACGTGCTGGTCCAGAATGTCCATGGGGAGCAGCATCCCCTGGATGTGAGTCCCAGCCCATGCTTTGTCTTTCTAAAGAGGATGCTTCAAGGGCTCCCTACGATTCATGCCAAATCTGTCGAAAGTATTGCCACCTGGTTCACCATCCCGAAGAATCGCTGGAGGTCTGGAATTGAGGATGAGGTTGGGGCGGAATCTGACCACTGGCAAAGTGTCACTTCCGGTGAGAGAAACGGTGCAAATCACGCTGGTGATGGGAAAGCTTACGGAATATTCAGACTCTTAAACACAAGTTTTTATCTTCATGCGAATCACAGCGTGCTCGTGGTGGTCTCCCGTTGATTCACTTGCCCCGGACAACTTCATCTCTGCAATCATGGGGATCTCCATTCAAAAGCCTCCCTGGATCCAGATACAATCAAGGTGGTGGCAGCCAGGGAGCCTGGATGGAGTGCAGCAGAGGCAGGATCTCCTATACCCACCTTCCAGGTGGCATCCACCCAGCATGGGCACTACCCCGCCTGGGAGGCTGTGGCTGTGTTTAGTCAATGCCAACTTTTTGCAGAAGAGAATGGGGCAGCAGTGCCACAAAAAATGTCTGACTTTTGTGCGACTGGGGTAAGTCTGCCACCTCCAGTCTCTCGCTGCACCCCCTCGCCCACCCCTCGCATCTCCAAGATGGTATCTCACTCAGCCACCTCGCAGGTTGTCAACACCTGTCACGGGGCCCTCTTACCCCCACCCCCCAAATCCAAATAGTGCCCCCCAGTATCTACTCTGCTCCTCACATCCCTGCTCCCCCTCAGGTCCCACGCATGCCACTCCTCGATCAGCTGCACTGGCAGGCACCCCGCCTACACTCTCCTACACAGGGGGATAAGGTCTAAAAGGCTGAGGACAGATGAAGCCCTTGAAGAATATAAAGCAAATAGGAAGGAACTTAAGATAGGAGTTAGGAAGGCTAAAAGGGGTCATGAAATGTCATTGGCAAACAGGATTGAGAAAAATCCTAAAGCGTTTTATACATATGTAAAGAGCAAGAGGGTAGCCAGAGAAAGGGTTGGTCCATTCAAGGATATTGGAGGGATTCTATGTATGGAACCAGAGGAATTGGGCGAGATACGAAATGAATACTTTTCCCCAGTATTCACCAAAGAGGAGGACATGGTGAATGAGGCATATAGGGTAGAGTGTGTAGATATTTTGAGTCATGTTGATATTAATAAAGAGGAGGTGTTGGGCAACTTTAAAAGCATTAACTTAAATAAGTCCCCAGGACCTGATGTGATCTACCTCAGAATACTGAGGGAGGCAAGGGAGGAAGTTGCTGGGGCCTTGACAGTAATCTTGGTATCCTCATTGCCGACAGGTGCAGTTCCAGAGGACTGGAGAGTAGCCAATGTTGTTCCATGGTTTAAGAAGGGCAGCAGGGATAATCCAGGAAATTATAGGCCGGTGAGCCTTACGTCAGTGGTGGGGAAATTATTGGAAAAGATTCTTAGAGGCAGGCTTTACTCACATTTGGAAACAAATGGACTGAATAGTGATGGGCAGCATAGTTTTGTGAAGGGGAGGTCATGCCTCACTAATTTGATCGAGGTCATGGATGGCATTGGTTGCACGCTGGACATCATCCGCTTCACAGTGTGCCAAATTGTGTGGTGTCATCCAGCCCACTCCTCCGCCCCCCATCACATCCCCAATCCTGCTCACCCCGGCAGCCACAGCCGGCCTGTCCACCAGCCACCCGAAATGACGGTGGTGGAGGTGCGGATTCCTGAACAGCGGCGCCCTGACAACAGCCACTACTCCAGACGGGGGAGAGATGCACTGCGCGGCGACCATGTTTTAGTCTTTGAGCATGTCCTGGTAAAACACGGGAAGCACCTGCAAGGAGTTACGAAAGCCTATGAACAGGAGTTACACGTTCACTTCCCATGGGTAAGTGAGCACAGCCTCTCCTGGCAATGGATTGTGTGGCCAGATCGTCATGTCACCTCCATCAAGGTGAGCATATTTACATATTCCCGAATCCACCCGTTATAGTGGGTTAAGGTGACTCCTATTCCATACTTTAGGAGGTTTCTGGTAAACAAATTACGGACTTGCTAAGTGCAAGTTCTTCCGTTCATTCCAAGCTTCTTATCTCGATATACACACTTCCTCTCAGTCTTGCAGTTTGCAGGGCAGCACGGTGGTGCAGTGGGTTAGCACTGCAGCCTCACGGCGCCAAGGTCCCAGGTTCGATCCCGGCTCTGGGTCACTGTCTGTGTGGAGATTGCACATTCTTCCCATGTTTGCGTGGGTTGTGCCCCCAAAAATGTGCAGGGTAGGTGGATTGGCCACACTAAATTGCCCCTTAATTGGAAAAAATGAATTGGGTACTCTAAATTTATAAACCAAAAAAATAGTTTCACAATTTTCTCCCTTGTTTATGCAGGTCTTATGTGATGTGCATTTGTACAATTTTCCCGTATTCATAATTGAACTACTCAATGCCCTTTAATGAAGGTTAGTCACCCCGGTGAGTTCTCCCTCATGCAGTTCACACCGGCTCCCTTGCACTATGCACCAGCTCGCCCCGAAAGAGAAGCAAGAGTGTTAGCGCGGGCCGAATGGGGTATTCTGAATAGTGTGAATGTGACGGGAAAGCTGGTGGAGTGGTGGGGAAGTGAGGGCTGGAATATGGAGGAGACAAGCAGGTGTCAGCAGTCCCAGTGGAGTAATTGGCACCTGAAGGTGCTGCTGAGAGGAACAGATCAGAGCGCAAAAGACAAACAGCAACAAAGCGTAAAACACTGACTGAAAAGCAGATCGCAAATGCTTAACGGGAACGAGGAAAACGGAATTCAGAGAACATTGTGTCAATATGTAAAAAGAAATAAAAGAAAGCAAGGGAAGATCAGTAAGAAATGCAGCGCTGTGTTTAAAACAGAGTTCGATAAGTAGGATTCAGAAACTACAGGAACAGCCAATGAAGTGTTATTTTATGGGCAGCGCATTCCACGTCATAACAACCTGCAGTGGAAAAGAAAGGAAATTCTCCTCATCTCCCCCATGTTCAGTTGGCTGTTCAGTGGAAGTTATGGTTAATAAGCTGTCACCATTCATGGCTGTGGACAGCCTGAAAGAGGTGGGCGGCTGTATGATTTCTGACGACAAGATATTTATATTGTCGGTGATGCTAGCTGAGACAGGAATGAGAGCTGATCTCAACTTTTGTCCCTCAAGGCATGAAAATCAGTTGAAAACAAGACATGCCTGCATTTCAAAGTTATGCAATGGCAGATGGGTAAGTAGAACACAGTGGAGTAAAATTTTACTATTAGCTGTAAACAGGAGGTTTTGGAATGACCTTAGGTTTTACTAGCGCATGGTTTCATGGCCAGTGGGAATGAAAGGGAGACAGGGTTCAAAACGGGCAGCCAACATTGGTGGTCAATGTGAAAACTCGTCCCATTTTAAATACGAAATGCTTAAATATCAATTGCCCCAAAATGGTTGTGGCTCACTTGTCAAATGCAGATAAGCTGATTTTACTTGCACGTTGCAGCCTGCAGAGCAGCGGATCTGAATGAGGAGAGAGAAGTAGGGAGGTGGAGAACGTGGGTTGCAGGATGTAGGCTGTAGCCTGAATTTCGATACATGGAATATGTTGTTTGTCTTCTTGACATGGGCAGTAAGCTGGCAGACTGAATTGCTTGCTCATCATAGAACCCACCCAATGTTCATCAAGAAAGCTTCCAGAGCTGTCCAAGATGCTCCCCCATTGGAGTCACCATGGTGCTGGTGGAGCTGATCACCTGGCTCCATGTTGGACAGTGTAGCCTGCAGAGTCTGTCCCATGCAGTTTTTGGGCAAGCCCAGATGTGTCCTGCCCACAAAAAGCAGGACAAATCTAATCCAGCCAATAACCCTCCCATCAGTTTACTCCCAATCACCTGCAAAGTGATGGCAGATTTTGTCAACAGCTCCATCAAGTGCCACTTACTCAGCAAAACCCTGCCCACCAATGCTCAGTTGGGTTATGCCAAGGGCATTTAGCTCCAGATGTCGTCACTGCCTTGATCCAAACATGGCCAAAAGAACTGAATTCCAGAGATGAGTTGAGAGTGACTGCCCTTGACATCAAGGAAGCAATCGACACGAGTGGGCAACCAAGGGGTCTTTGTAAAATCGAAGTCAATGGGAATCAGGAGGAGAACTCTCATTTGGTTGGAATCATACCTATCGCGGGCGAAGAATAATGGTGGTTGCTGGAGGCCAATCACCTCAGCCCCGGGAGATTGATACAGTGCTGCAAAGCAGACTTGTCAGTAAAGTTATGGCTCACGGAATAAAAGAGATAATAACAACGTGGATGCAATGTTGACTTGGTGAAAGACAACAGAGACCGGTGGTGCCTACTTCATTTTCAGACTGGAGGAAGGTTTACAGTGGGGTTCACCATGGGTTTGTATGGGGGCCACTGCTTTTCTTGATCCATATTAATGGATCATCAGGGCACAAATGTCAACCTTTTTAGATGATACCGAACTTATAAGTATGATGAACTGTGGAGGAAGATAGTGATAGACTTTACGGAGACTTAGGCTGGTGGAATGGAAGATGAAACTGTGGAAAACGATAGTAATAGACGTCAAGCTTGTGGAATACGTGGGTACATGGCAGTTGGAAGTTTTTGCAGAGACGTGTGAAGAGATGCATTTTGGCAGGAAAATTGAGGAATGGCAATATAAAATAAAGGGTAACATACGAAAGGGGGAAGATGGGAGGGTCCTGAGGGTATATGTGTACAAATCGCTAAAGCTGGCAGTGAAGGTGAGAAGATGATGGATAAAGCACACTGGATTCTGGGCTTTTTGAATAGGGTGTGGGGTGCAAAAGCAAGTTGTAAAAACACTGGTTCAGCCTCAACTGGAGTATTGTGTCCAATTCTGAGCACCACACTTCAGGAAGGATGCGAAAGCATTAGAGAGGGCGAGGAAAGCTTTATGAGGGTGGTTCCGGGGATGAGGAACTTCAGGTACGTGGATTGGTGAAGCAGGGCCTACTCTGCAAAGGCTGGGAGCAGATTTGACAAGCGTTGTCCAAACTCATGAAGGATCTGGGCCGAGTGGATCGGGAAAACCTGCTCCCACTGGCGGAAGGATCGAGAATCAGAGGGACCAGGTTTAAGGTGAACGGCAAAAGAAGGGGCGACATGACGAAATATCTTTTCCCACAATGAGTCATTATGATGTGGAATGCACTGCCTGAGCCCGGTGGAGGTAGATTCAGTCGTGGCTTTCAAAAGGGAACTGGGTAAGTGTCTGACGAGAAAGGAAAGGCCGGGCTATGGGGAAAGGCACAGACCAGGTGAGTTTCACCAGCAAAGAACCAGCACAATCACAAAGAACCAAATAGCTTCCTTCTAATGCTGCAACCATTCAATAATTCCATTCTCTATGATTTCATACTCCCAACATCAGCAGATTTCCTTTCATTGCCACTGAAATAGGTGCTGCAAGTGACAGGATCCTGAATGAATAGTTAACATGGTCCTGTTTGAAAAGCCTGAGGCGATTGTCATTGAAATGATGAAACTAAGAAACACTTATAGAATCCATAGAATCCCGACAGTGCAGAAGGAGGCCATTCGGCCCATCGAGCCTGCACCAGCCCTTGGAAAGAGTACCCGACATAAGCTTCAGCCTATGCCTCCACCCTATCCCTGTAACCCTACCCAACACTTTGGACACTAAGGGGCAATTTAGCATGGCCAATCTACCTAACCTGTGCATCTTTGGACTGTGGGAGGAAACCGGAGCACCCGGAGGAAACCCACGCAGATACGGAGAGAAAGTGCAATTTCCACACGGTTTGCACTTGCTTTCTCTGCAGACATTGCCACCTCCTGGCGAGCCAAAGAATCGCAGCTCAGTGGTCAGGTCTTTGTAAGGAGGTACAGTAAAGGCAGGATTTTGAAACTGCTTTTGTTTTGTGTTTCTATTTTGGTGGTGAATTATTTTGTCAGGTCCTCCCCGTGGGAATGTATCATTTCCCAGCATTTATTTTTCCGTTCATGGGATGTGAACGTTACTGGCAAGGAAATCACTTATTGCTTGTCCCGAATTGCCCTTGAGATGTTGCTGGTGAGCCTATCTGGTGTAGGTACACTCACACGGCTGTTAGGAAGGAAGGATTTTGACCCAGCGACAGTGGGTCCAAATAATGATGGTGTGTGACGTGGATGAGAAGCAGTGGGTGGTGGTGTTCCCATGCATTTACTGTTCTTGTCCCTTCTCAATGGTAGAGGTAATACGTTTGTGAGGTGCCTTGACAAATCATTGCAGTTGCATCTTACAGATGGGTGACTTTCTCCTGGTCAATACCACTTGGAACTGACAGTTGAAAGAGAGGAACTGTGTCCATCAGCTTTCCCTCTCCTGATGGAGCTCATAGTTTGGGAAGTGATTGTCGGTGCCCGACCGTTGCTAGGGTTACCAACCCTTCAAAACTGCACTGGCGTCTTCAGGAATTAAAGAATTATTTGCTGATCACTGGTCCAAGCAAATGGCTGGGGAAGAATAACAGGAGCATTATTTTCTTTTAAATGTTTCCTCCCATTTTCTTGGAACATGTTTGTTCATTATGTATAAAAATATGGCCAAGATTTTCCAGCCCTCAGCGGGATCTTCCAGTCCCGCTGATGGCAGCCCCCCCCCCCCAGCACGGTCCCCAGTGGCGGAGGGCGGGGGGCAGTCAAAGCCCCGGAGACATCCACAGAACTGGAAGATCCCACCACTGATTTTAGATTTATTGTCACGTGTACCGAGGTTGAATGAAAAGTATTGTTCTGCGTACAGTCCCCTCAGATCGTGCCATACATGAAAAACATAGAACATACGATAGACACACAATGTAAATACATAGATATCGAGTGAAACACACGGAGTGTAGTGCTACTCAGTCAGGAAGAAGTGTCGAGAGATCAGTTCAGTCCATTAGAGAGTCATTCAGGAGTCTGGTAACAGCGGGGAAGCTGTTTTTGAACCTGTTGGTGCGTGTTCTCAGACATTTGTATCTCCTACAAGATGGAAGAAGTTGGAAGAGTGAATACGCCGGGTGGGAGGGATCTTTGATTATGCTGCCCACTTTCCCAAGGCAGCGGGAGGCGTAGACAGAGTCAATGGATGGGAGGCGGATTCGCGTGATGGACTGGGCTGTGTACGTGATGATGGTGGGCCGCCTCCGCCACCAGTAAATATGCTAAGCCGCGGGGCAGTGTGGGCGTGGGACCGGGGTGTGTAAAATCCCGTGCATTGTATGTGGGGGGAGGAGGAGGAAAGCTGTTTGACTGGGATGGGCGTTGGAGGACGGTGGCCAGGTGATGAAATCTCCAGGAAGATTTCCAACCAGAGTTGGCAACCATATTCATTGTGCCATCAGGGCTTAGCACAGCTGGAGCCCTGTGGGGACATTTCCCTCTCTGCTTGTATCAGGGGTGGTGGTTCTTCCTTCACCTTCAATTCATCCCCTCATAATCCTCTCCGTGAGGAGCTGGCTCCTGGCTGTAGCTATAAGGTTCCACAGGGTGTCGATCACCCCATCATTTTATACTGCTCTTGTGATCCTAGACTGCGAATACCAGCAGAGCTTGTGGCTGAATTCGATCCTTGCCCAGTGAACCTTTCCAGCGAGTGACAGACTGGAGCCACTGAGACTGGTATCAACAGTACTGCCACCGCAACTTTGGCTGGGACCAGTCACTCAGCACAGGCTGAGTATCAAACCGGGGCCTTCCTGCTCTTTGTGGATAAAGAACAAGGCTCCTTTATCCAGGTGAATTAACAAGGGGCAGCAAGAATGCAACTTTTCAGATAATCCTGTGACTGAGTTTCGAAGGAGATCATTTTTGACAGATTGACGAAGGGAGCCGTGTGGATGGGGACAACTGAGGCCCCTGGGGATTGAGCAATCTGCTTCATATTTCAGAGAAACAGATGTAGAGGGTGAACATCAGAAGAATACATGATGCTGATGTAATAGTGATGACAGGCCTTCCGATGGCGGCCACGGTGTGAGCGGTTGCACACAGGACAGCTCCTGCTTTAAGGCACAGGAAAGAGCTCTTTTTACCCGATACTGGGTGGAACATTGATGAAAAGGCGTCGGTGAAGGTTGGAGGAGTAGTTTCCCCGGGAGTGTTATGTCCGCTGGTTACCAAACCCGGCTGAAAACTATGAGAGACCTGGCCAAAGAGTTGGAGGAAGCTTGTGCTACAGCAGCCAGTGTCAGGATGGCAGTGGGGGAAGGGCTGGTGCAAGCTGGAAGGCCTAGCTGGAGCAGTCGATGGCATTTATTATGGAGGACTTCCACCAGCAGAGGAAGGGAATGCGGGAGGATCACTTGACGGCGCCGCTGAAGAGTTCGCTGAAATGGGTGGAGAAGTGTTTGGAGGTCCCGGGGTCGCAGATTTAGGAGGTCGACGGAGTGATCTCGGATCACAGCGATTGTGTGGTGGCTCTGGAAGCGGAGGTGGGGCTCCGAGGGGACCTGTGTAAAACGTTGAGGGCAAAGGTAGAGGAGGAGGAGAATACCTCGACAAGGCAGAACCTGCGAATAGTGGGAATCCTGAAGGAGTGGAAGGTGTGAGTGCCACGGGGTACGTCTCGAAGATGCTGGCGGGGCTGGTGGCAGGAAGGGTGCTAAATTAGGTGCCTGAAGTGGACCAAGCCATAGGTCCCTGAGGCAGAAGCCTAAAACTGGGGAGCCGCTGTGGGCCATGACAGTGAGACTCCACAAATTGATGGAGAAAGAGAAGATTTTGCGTTGGGCCAGGGAGAAGCGTACCTGCGACTGGGAGGGGAATAAGGACTGAATTCATCAAGAATTCGGAGCCGAGTTGGCGAAGCGGCAGGCATGGTTCAACAAGGACAAGGCGGTGCTGTACCGCAACAGACCAGGTTTGGGGTGTTCTACCCGGTGAAATTATGGGTGATGTTCGGAGGCCGGGAGTATTATTTTGAGACTCCAGAAGAGGCTTCATTAAGGAGCATAAACCTGGGGAGAACTGAGCGGACAATGCTTGAGAACCGGGGTATCCTGCACTTTGTAATGGTTGGGAACATGTTCGAAGTAGGGGTAGGGATTGGGGGATTTTTGTCCTCTCTGGTTTGGAGGGGGGCCTTTTTTGGGTTTGCCGTTTACTGTTGATATTGTAAGGGGTGGTCGGGGTGAAACATTTCTGTGGGGTGGATGTTCCTCTTCCCCCCCCCCCCCCTCCTGTTTTATGGGACTGTTTGTGTTTAGCATTTGTTTGTTTGCTTTTAGGGGAGGTGGCCTGGGATTCAGGAGAAGTCTTTGTTTGTGTAGGGAAGGGTAAGGTCAGCAGGGAGTATTCTTCCTTGAGCTGAGGAGTGGGGGAGGGGAGGTCATTTGGAGGTGCCTTTGGGCAGGGGCTGTCCCGCTAGCAAGTGATGCTGGTGAATGGAAGTGAGGTGGTGGGGCAGAAGGCTGAGAGTGATGGGGGGAGAGTGGGGGAAGGGGGGAGGGGGGGAGGTTGTTGTGATATGGCAGGGGGTGAGCGATGACATGGTCAGGGGCGGAGAAGGAGGCCATCTGGCATGGGCTCGATACAGGGTGCGATTAAGGGGGTGGAAGTTAAGTGGGGAAGATGACGGACAGTAGAAGGGTTTGGAGGCGTAAGCCTCCAGTAAGTCTGGTAACGTGGCACGTCCGGGGACCGAATGGGCCGGTTAAAAGGCCGTGGGTGTTCGCGCACCTCAGGAGCTTGAAAGTGGGACTGGTCTTTCTGCAGGTGACGCACTTCTGTGTGAAGGACCAGGTTAGGTTAAGGAAGGGGAGGGCAGGTTTTCCACTCAAAATCAAGGCGAGTGGCGATTTCAATGAGCAAAGAAATGGGATTTGAGAGTGCGAAGGATGTGAGGGATCCAGGTGGGAGATATTTAATTGTGAGTGGGGTATTGGAAAGGTAGCTAGTGGTGTTAGTAAATGTTTATGCCCCAAATTGGGATGATGTGGGTTTTATGAGGGGGTTGCTGGCAGAGATGCCAGATTTGGCCACACATCAGTTGATCATGGGAGGAGATTTTAACTGTGTTCTGGAGCCGAGGGTGGATAGATCGAGCTCCAGGTCGATGGGTAGGGCACAAATGGCAAGGGAGCTGGGAGTGTTTATGGAGAGGACGGGTATGGTGGATCCATGGCATTTTCAGAACCCAGGGGGAAGGGAGTCTTCCTTCTTTTCACACGACTATAAGGTGTATTTGAGGATTGATTACTTTGTGGTGAGTCGGGAGATTTTGGTTGAGGAGGGGACAGAGTGTGCGGGGATGGTTATCTTGGACCATGCGCCCCACTGGCTGGAGATTCGGTTTAGATTGGGACGAGAGCAGAGGTCGGGGTGGAGGTTTGATTTGGGGTTGTTGGCGGATGGAGGTTTTTGTGATAAGGTGCGGACGCGATTAAGGAGTATGTGGAGTTGAATCAGAATGGTGAGGTGTGGGCGGCCATTTTGTGGGAAGCACTGAAGGCAGTGGCCCGGGGGGAAATTATTTTGTTTAAGGCTCGTGTGGATAGGGAAAGGAGGGAGGAACATGACCGTCTCGTGAGCGAGATAGTGGAGGTGGACAGGGAATATTTGAGGGTATCCACCGTGGAGGAATTGGCGAGGAGGAAAAATCTGCTGGGGCAGTTTGACAGGTTGACCATGGGGAGGGGGGCAGGGCAACTGCGCAGGGAAAGAGGGGTGCAATACGAGTATGAGGCGAGCCGCATGCTGGTGCAGAGCTGCGGAGGCAGGCCGCGTCCAGGGAAATATTGTAGATATGGACTGGGGCTGGGGATGTGGTGTCAGAGCCAGGGAAGATAAACGAGGCATTTAGGGAGTACTATCAGGGAATGTACGAGGCGGACCCGGGGAGAGAGGAGGGGGACATGGGACGTTTTCTGGATGGGCTGGAATTTCCCCAGGTGGGGGAAGTAAAGAAGCAGGCGTTGGAGGAGCCCCTGGGGCTGAGGGAGGTGCTGGATAGTACCAGGGGTATGAAGTTGGGGAAGGCCCCTGGGCTGGACGGGTACCCGGCAGAATTTTATAAGAAATTTGCTGCGGACCTGGCACCACATCCGTTGGGGGCATTTAATGAAGCACTGGAGAAGGGGGAGTTGCCGGAGACGATGAAGCAGGCAGTAATCACACTAATCCCAAAGAAAGGGAATGATCCGGTGGAATGTGGGTCGTATAGACCCATATCACTGTCGAACACGGATGTGAAAGTATTGACTAAGTTGTTGGCGGGGTGGATTGTGTCCAGGGGGTGGTGGCAGAAGATTAAACAGGCTTCGTGAAGAGCAGGCAGCTCGCGAGTAATATAAGACGGCTGTTGAATGTGGTGATGAATCCATCGGGGGCTCTGGTACCAGAGGTGGTGGGGTCCATGGACGGGGAGAAGGCATTTGATCGGGTGGGGTAGCGGTACTTGTTTGAGGTTTTGGGAAGGTTTGGGTTTGGGCATGGGTGTGGTTGCTGCATGTGGCTCCAAAGGTGAGTGTGAGGACGATTGAGATGAGATATGAGTTTACGGAGCTTTGACTTATAAAGGGGTACGAGGCTGGGGTGCCCGCTGTCACCGTTACTGTTTGCGCTGGCCATAGAGACATTGGCGATGGCTCTCAGGGGGTCGGCGGAGTGGCAGAGGATTATGAGGGGATGGAGGGAGCAGGTGTGGCTCTCTACCGATGACCTGTTGCTGTATGTTTCGGATCCATTGGTGAGTGTGGGAAGGATCATGGGCCTCCTGGGGAGGTTTGGAGGTATCTCGGGGTATTAACTGAATGTCGGGAAAATCAAGGTTTTCCCGGTGAATGAGCTGGGATGGCGGGCACATTTAGGGGGAATGCCATTTACGGTAGCCAGGAATAGGTTCGGGTATTTGGGGATTCAGGTAGCGAGGGAATGGACGGGGCTCCATAAGTGGAACTTAACAAAGCTGGTGGAGGAGGCCAGGGAGGATCTTAGGAGGTGGGGTGCATTGCATTTCTTAGCCAGGAGGTGGACCCAGACCCGTTGGTGGCGGTATCTGGGGTGGAAAACGGGTAAAGATTGTATAGTTGGTTGCTGAGAAGTATGTTACCCGGGGTGTTTTTGTGTTGTAACCTGTTTTGATATATGTTGGTAAGAAAATACATTAAAAAAAAGTAATAGTGATGCCATATCACAGGACTGAGAAGTAAGTGAGATCTGGAAGCTGCAACCTTGTGTGAAAGTCCAAATGTGTAAATACTGTACTTTCTGTAAAATATAAGGTGATGGTTTTGAGAAACTATAGACACATGCCGCATTCTTTGGTAGAATAGACAATCCCTCAAATCCCTGTCTGCAGCCCGACCTACACAATGAAACAACAGAGGTAGTTTGGAAAGTAAGGAAC
Source organism: Scyliorhinus torazame (assembly GCF_047496885.1). NCBI lineage: Eukaryota > Metazoa > Chordata > Chondrichthyes > Carcharhiniformes > Scyliorhinidae > Scyliorhinus > Scyliorhinus torazame. The sequence goes on along the minus strand of NC_092717.1, from coordinate 216,569,025 downwards.
CACCTCGATAAGGTTCTGGGCAATCAAATGAGCAGATTCCCAACCGTTCAAGGTGACACAAAGAGGACAGTGGAGCTGATGCCAAATCGGCTCGGCTGTCAGAGACTATCAGTTAAACCTGTGGGAGAATGAAGGCTTCATGCTCGACACAAAGGATACAATTTTGAAATATAGGCCAGGATTTTTGGGATGGTGGGGTTTTCCTTCCCGATGTCTGAAGAGTCAAAGAGGAATACCTTCCCCCCAATACTGCCTGCCCCACAATTAACACTCTAAAGGCCATGAACTGGCTGGAGGTGGGACTCACACCCCTCACTACCTGAGGGAGCTGTCGGCGAGTCTGAGGGACTGTGGTGACCCCTCCACGGGACTGGGGCGATGCGCAGGCGCAGACTGTCATTCCCACGGCCTGCACAACAGCCATCCTGCTGCACACCCACCCTGACCCCTGCTTCCGCAGTTTGACACCGGCCGTATGGCTGCTCCCACCCCACCACCCCCATCCTCCATCCCACCACCATCGCACCCCAGCCCCCACTCCCACAACCTGCAACCCAGCCACTACTCTCCCACCCCACCATCCCCGCCCCACACCCTCCAACAGCTTGAAATCTATCACTATCTTGTTCCACAGCTTCATTTGTCCATACCACCAACCTATGTCACCTTAAAGTCTAACACTATCTTCCTCCACAGTTCATCATTCTTTTTAGTTCGGTGTCATCTGCAATAGTTGCCATTTGTGCCCTGCATTAATATGGATCAAGAAAAGCAGTGGCCCCCACACAAACCCATGGTGAACCCCACTGTAAACCTTCCTCCAGTCTGAAAAACAAGTAGGCACCACCGCTCTCTGTTGTCTTTCACCAAGTCAACATCGCATCCACGTTGATACTGTCCCTTTTACTTCATGTGCCATAACTTTGCTGACAAGTCTGCTTTGCAGCACTGTATCAATGTCCCGCGGGGGGGCGGAGATGATTGGCCTCCAACAACCTTATTCATCATGACTTCCGCTGAACAACCAACTGAACATGGGGGAGTTGAGGAGAATTTCCAATGCAGGTTGTTGTGACGTGGAATGCGCTGCCCGTTAGAGCACAGGAAGCAGATTCAATGTCCAAAAGGGAATTGCATCCATACTTGAAAAAGGAGGAAAACGCAGGATGTGGGGAAAGAGCAGCGGGAATGGGATTAATTTTCTCGCTGCTTCCAAGAGCCCGTCCAGACATGTGGGACCGAATGGCCTTCTTCTGTGCTGCGTGATTCTATGGTCGTAGCCTGGCTTCATTGTGATCGTTTTGTAGCATCAAACTGAAGTGGACGACCAAGGGCCTCAGTAAAGGAAAGTTTCCGAGTTGGATCAGTGAGAGATTGCCCACAAATGGTCACAGGGAGAGAACAAACTGGCTCAGGCTTTGTGCACAGCAGATGCTGACATGACACCATCTTAGGTCACTGAAGCTTCAGAGTTGGTTCTAATTGCGCATTCATTCAAAGTGAGCTCCCAGCTTGCAGTATCGGGCCACTCACACACCTGTTTAATTTCATTACAGGTAAATCTTTAGATGAGGAATTGTTTTGTTTTCCATTTGCGCGATGCAAATGGAAAACAAAACCATTCCTAATCTAAAGATTGCAAAGCAGGGCCTGCAGATATTCTGATAATAATAAAATCTTTGTTAGTGTCACAAGTAGGCTTATATTAAGTCTGCAATGAAGTTACTGTGAAAATCCCCGAGACGTCGCACTCCGGCGCCTGTTCGGGTACACTGAGGGAGAATTCTGAATGTCCAATTTACCCAACAGCACGTCGTTCGGGACTTGTGGGAGGAAACCGGAGCCCCCGGAGGAAATCCACGCAGACACGGGAAGAACGCGCAGACTCCGCCCAGACAATGACCCAAGCCGGGAATTGAACCTGGGAACCTGGCGCTGTGAAGCAACAGTGCTAAACACTGTGCTACCAGGCTGCCCATGTAATAGGACTGTTGCCTCAATTGACAGAAAGTGAGAGGAAGGAAAGTTGCTCAATCGACCATCTCCAAAGTGCTATTCCCACAGGTGTTATAATTGGACGGGAAGATCTCAGAATAGACCTCTGGCTCAACTGACCATGGTTGGAATTCTCCGCCAACTGAAGCCAGAATTGGGAAACGTGATTGGGCGGAGGATCGGTTTGGACACCAAAATGGGAGCCAGTTTCAAGCCAAATCGCAATTCTTCGGTGCCAATTATAACAGAAGCCTTGTGATGTATAGCAGGAGCCGCCGTAGTACATCAATTTGGAGGATTCAGGGTGGGAGTGTTTGCGGTCTTAGCCAGGAGGTGGAGCCGGACCCTTTGGTGGCGATGTTTGGGGTTTCAGAGAAGCCGGAGCTCATGGACAGGAGGAAGGCCGACGTCGCGGCCTACAACTGCACGGCGGCGAATTTGACTGAAGTGGCAGTCAGCATCGCCATCAGGGGATGCAGCATGGTTGGGTGACATGTATGACTTCCTGAGCTTGGAGAAGATAAAGTATGAGTTCAAGGGCTCTGCAGAGGGGTATGAGGAAAGGTGGGGGATGTTTGTGACCGTGTTTGAGGAGCTGTTCAGGGGGGAGGGAGGGGGGAGAGCTGAGGGGGTGAAAAAGGGGAACAAATTGTATATTGATTGCTGGGAAGTATGTTTCCCGGGGTGTTTATGTGTTGTGACCTGTTTTGATATCTGTTGATAATAAAATACATCAAAAAACACCTAATAGTGATGCCAGATCACAGGACTGAGAAGTAAGCGAGATCTGGAAGCTCCGACTTTGTGTGGAAGTCCAAATGTGTAAATACTGCACTTTCTGTAAAATATAGAGCGATGGTTTTGAGAAACTCTGGGCAGGATTCTCTCACCCTGGGGCTGGGCCGGAGAATCGGCGGGGCCGGCGCGAACCGCCCCACGACGCCGAACCGCCGAATCTCCGGAGAGCGGAAATTGGCGCCATTGGCGCTGGCGCGGTCGGGGGCGCTCTACAGGGCGGTTCTCTGCCCGGGATGGGCCGAGTGACCACTCAAGAAAAAGCCAAGTCCCGCGGGCGCCGTTCACACCTGCTCTTAGCCGGCGGCACCTCAGCACCGGGGGCGGCCTGGTGGGGAGAGGGGTCCGACCCGGGGGGGGGGGGCCTCCGCTGTGGCCTGGCCCGCGATCAGGACGTACCGATCGGCGGGCCGGCCCCTCGTTGGGGGCTTCTTTTCTTCTGTGCCGACCCCTGTAGCCCTGTAGTCGGGGCCGGCGCGGAGAAGGGAGCCACTGCACATCCGCACGTTGTCGCCGGTCCCACTGCTCAGGCGCACGTTGTCGCCGGTCCCACTGCTCAGGCGCACGTTGTCGCCGGTCCCACTGCTCAGGCGCACGTTGTCGCCGGTCCCACTGCACAGGCGCACGTTGTCGCCGGTCCCACTGCACAGACGCACGTTGTCGCCGGTCCCACTGCTCAGGCGCACGTTGTCGCCGGTCCCACTGCACAGGCGCACGTTGTCGCCGGTCCCACTGCTCAGGCACACGTTGTCGCCGGTCCCACTGCTCAGGCGCACGTTGTCGCCGGTCCCACTGCTCAGACACACGTTGTCGCCGGTCCCACTGCTCAGGCGCACGTTGTCGCCGGTCCCACTGCACAGGCGCACGTTGTCGCCGGTCCCACTGCTCAGGCGCACGTTGTCGCCGGTCCCACTGCTCAGGCGCACGTTCTCGCCGGTCCCACTGCTCAGGCGCACGTTGTCGCCGGTCCCACTGCTCAGGCGCACGTTGTCGCCGGTCCCACTGCTCAGGCGCACGTTGTCGCCGGTCCCACTGCTCAGGCGCACGTTGTCGCCGGTCCCACTGTTCAGGCGCACGTTGTCGCCGGTCCCACTGCACAGACGCACGTTGTCGCCGGTCCCACTGCTCAGGCGCACGTTCTCGCCGGTCCCACTGCTCAGGCGCACGTTGTCGCCGGTCCCACTGCTCAGGCGCACGTTGTCGCCGGTCCCACTGCACAGGCGCACGTTGTCGCCGGTCCCACTGCTCAGGCGCACGTTGTCGCCGGTCCCACTGCACAGGCGCACGTTGTCGCCGGTCCCACTGCTCAGGCACACGTTGTCGCCGGTCCCACTGCACAGACGCACGTTGTCGCCGGTCCCACTGCTCAGGCGCACGTTGTCGCCGGTCCCACTGCACATCCGCACGTTGTCGCCGGTCCCACTGCACAGACGCACGTTGTCGCCGGTCCCACTGCTCAGGCGCACGTTCTCGCCGGTCCCACTGCTCAGGCGCACGTTGTCGCCGGTCCCACTGCTCAGGCGCACGTTGTCGCCGGTCCCACTGCTCAGGCGCACGTTGTCGCCGGTCCCACTGCTCAGGCGCACGTTGTCGCCGGTCCCACTGCACATCCGCACGTTGTCGCCGGTCCCACTGTTCAGGCGCACGTTGTCGCCGGTCCCACTGCACAGACGCACGTTGTCGCCGGTCCCACTGCTCAGGCGCACGTTCTCGCCGGTCCCACTGCTCAGGCGCACGTTGTCGCCGGTCCCACTGCTCAGGCGCACGTTCTCGCCGGTCCCACTGCTCAGGCGCACGTTGTCGCCGGTCCCACTGCTCAGGCGCACGTTCTCGCCGGTCCCACTGCTCAGGCGCACGTTGTCGCCAGTCGCACTGCTCTGGCGCACGTTCTCGCCGGTCCCACTGCTCAGGCGCACGTTGTCGCCAGTCCCACTGCTCAGGCGCACGTTGTCGCCGGTCCCACTGCTCAGGCGCACGTTGTCGCCGGTCCCACTGCTCAGACACACGTTGTCGCCGGTCCCACTGCTCAGGCGCACGTTGTCGCCGGTCCCACTGCACAGGCGCACGTGTCGCCGGTCCCACTGCTCAGGTGCACGTTGTCGCCGGTCCCACTGCACAGGCGCACGTTGTCGCCGGTCCCACTGCTCAGACACACGTTGTCGCCGGTCCCACTGCACAGGCGCACGTTGTTGCCGGTCCCACTGCTCAAGCCCACGTTGACGCCGGTCCCACTGCTCAGGCGCACGTTGTCGCCGGTCCCACTGCTCAGGTGCACGTTGTCGCCGGTCCCACTGCTCAGGCGAACGTTGTCGCCGGTCCCACTGCTCAGGCGCACGTTGTCGCCGGTCCCACTGCACATCCGCACGTTGTCGCCGGTCCCACTGTTCAGGCGCACGTTGTCGCCGGTCCCACTGCTCAGGCGCACGTTCTCGCCGGTCCCACTGTTCAGGCGCACGTTGTCGCCGGTCCCACTGCTCAGGCGCACGTTGTCGCCGGTCCCACTGCTCAGGCGCACGTTGTCGCCGGTCCCACTGCTCAGGCGCACGTTGTCGCCGGTCCCACTGCACATCCGAACGTTGTCGCCGGTCCCACTGTTCAGGCGCACGTTGTCGCCGGTCCCACTGCACAGACGCACGTTGTCGCCGGTCCCACTGCTCAGGCGCACGTTCTCGCCGGTCCCACTGCTCAGGCGCACGTTGTCGCCGGTCCCACTGCTCAGGCGCACGTTCTCGCCGGTCCCACTGCTCAGGCGCACGTTGTCGCCGGTCCCACTGCTCAGGCGCACGTTCTTGCCGGTCCCACTGCTCAGGCGCACGTTCTCGCCGGTCCCACTGCTCAGGCGCACGTTGTCGCCGGTCCCACTGCTCAGGCGCACGTTGTCGCCGGTCCCACTGCACAGGCGCACGTTGTCGCCGGTCCCACTGCTCAGGCGCACGTTGTCGCCGGTCCCACTGCTCAGACACACGTTGTCGCCGGTCCCACTGCTCAGACACACGTTGTCGCCGGTCCCACTGCTCAGGCGCACGTTGTCGCCGGTCCCACTGCACAGGCGCACGTTGTCGCCGGTCCCACTGCTCAGGCGCACGTTGTCGCCGGTCCCACTGCACAGGCGCACGTTGTCGCCGGTCCCACTGCTCAGGTGCACATTGTCGCCGGTCCCACTGCACAGGCGCACGTTGTCGCCGGTCCCACTGCTCAGGCGCACGTTGTCGCCGGTCCCACTGCTCAGGTGCACGTTGTCGCCGGTCCCACTGCTCAGGTGCACGTTGTCGCCGGTCCCACTGCTCAGGCGCACGTTGTCGCTGGTCCCACTGCTCAGGCGCACGTTCTCGCCGGTCCCACTGCTCAGGCGCACGTTGTCGCCGGTCCCACTGCTCAGGCGCACGTTCTCGCCGGTCCCACTGCTCAGGCGCACGTTGTCGCCGCTCCCACTGCACAGGCGCACGTTGTCGCCGGTCCCACTGCTCAGGCGCACGTTGTCGCCGGTCCCACTGCTCAGACACACGTTGTCGCCGGTCCCACTGCTCAGGCGCACGTTGTCGCCGGTCCCACTGCTCAGGCGCACGTTGTCGCCGGTCCCACTGCTCAGACACACGTTGTCGCCGGTCCCACTGCACAGGCGCACGTTGTCGCCGGTCCCACTGCTCAGGTGCACGTTGTCTCCGGTACCACTGCTCAGGCGCACGTTGTCGCCGGTCCCACTGCTCAGACACACGTTGTCGCCGGTCCCACTGCACAGGCGCACGTTGTCGCCGGTCCCACTGCTCAGGTGCACGTTGTCGCCGGTCCCACTGCACAGGCGCACGTTGTTGCCGGTCCCACTGCTCAAGCGCACGTTGTCGCCGGTCCCACTGCTCAGACACACGTTGTCGCCGGTCCCACTGCACAGGCGCACGTTGTCGCCGGTCCCACTGCTCAGACACACGTTGTCGCCGGTCCCACTGCTCAGGCGCACGTTGTCGCCGGTCCCACTGCTCAGGCGCACGTTGTCGCCGGTCCCACTGCACAGGCGCACGTTGTCGCCGGTCCCACTGCTCAGACACACATTGTCGCTGGTCCCACTGCTCAGGCGCACGTTGTCGCCGGTCCCACTGCACAGACGCACGTTGTCCCCGGTCCCACTCCACAGGCGCACGTTGTCGCCGGTCCCACTGCACAGACGCACGTTGTCGCAGGTCCCACTGCTCAGGCGCACGTTGTCGCCGGTCCCACTGCACAGACGCACGTTGTCACCGGTCCCACTGCTCAGGCGCACGTTGTCCCCGGTCCCACTGCTGAGACGCACGTTGTCCCCGGTCCCACTGCTCAGGTGCACGTTGTCGCCGGTCCCACTAGTCAGGCGCACGCTGTCGCCGGCCCCACTGCACAGACGCACGTTGTCGCCGGCCCCACTGCACAGGCGCACGTTGTCGCCGGTCCCACTGCTCAGGCGCACGTTGTCGCCGGTCCGACTGCTCAGGCGCACGTTCTCGCCGGTCCCACTGCTCAGGCGCACGTTCTCGCCGGTCCCACTGCTCAGGCGCACGTTGTCGCCGGTCCCACTGCACAGGCGCACGTTCTCGCCGGTCCCACTGCTCAGGCGCACGTTCTCGCCGGTCCCACTGCTCAGGCGCACGTTGTCGCCGGTCCCACTGCACAGGCGCACGTTGTCGCCGGTCCCACTGCTCAGGCGCACGTTGTCGCCGGTCCCACTGCTCAGACACACGTTGTCGCCGGTCCCACTGCTCAGACACACGTTGTCGCCGGTCCCACTGCTCAGGCGCACGTTGTCGCCGGTCCCACTGCACAGGCGCACGCTGTCGCCGGTCCCACTGCTCAGGCGCACGTTGTCGCCGGTCCCACTGCACAGGCGCACGTTGTCGCCGGTCCCACTGCTCAGGTGCACATTGTCGCCGGTCCCACTGCACAGGCGCACGTTGTCGCCGGTCCCACTGCTCAGGCGCACGTTGTCGCCGGTCCCACTGCTCAGGTGCACGTTGTCGCCGGTCCCACTGCTCAGGTGCACGTTGTCGCCGGTCCCACTGCTCAGGCGCACGTTGTCGCTGGTCCCACTGCTCAGGCGCACGTTCTCGCCGGTCCCACTGCTCAGGCGCACGTTGTCGCCGGTCCCACTGCTCAGGCGCACGTTCTCGCCGGTCCCACTGCTCAGGCGCACGTTGTCGCCGCTCCCACTGCACAGGCGCACGTTGTCGCCGGTCCCACTGCTCAGGCGCACGTTGTCGCCGGTCCCACTGCTCAGACACACGTTGTCGCCGGTCCCACTGCTCAGGCGCACGTTGTCGCCGGTCCCACTGCACAGGCGCACGTTGTCGCCGGTCCCACTGCTCAGGTGCACGTTGTCTCCGGTACCACTGCTCAGGCGCACGTTGTCGCCGGTCCCACTGCTCAGACACACGTTGTCGCCGGTCCCACTGCACAGGCGCACGTTGTCGCCGGTCCCACTGCTCAGGTGCACGTTGTCGCCGGTCCCACTGCACAGGCGCACGTTGTTGCCGGTCCCACTGCTCAAGCGCACGTTGTCGCCGGTCCCACTGCTCAGACACACGTTGTCGCCGGTCCCACTGCACAGGCGCACGTTGTCGCCGGTCCCACTGCTCAGACACACGTTGTCGCCGGTCCCACTGCTCAGGCGCACGTTGTCGCCGGTCCCACTGCTCAGACACACGTTGTCGCCGGTCCCACTGCTCAGGCGCACGTTGTCGCCGGTCCCACTGCACAGGCGCACGTTGTCGCCGGTCCCACTGCTCAGACACACGTTGTCGCCGGTCCCACTGCTCAGGCGCACGTTGTCGCCGGTCCCACTGCTCAGGCGCACGTTGTCGCCGGTCCCACTGCTCAGACACACATTGTCGCTGGTCCCACTGCTCAGGCGCACGTTGTCGCCGGTCCCACTGCACAGACGCACGTTGTCCCCGGTCCCACTCCACAGGCGCACGTTGTCGCCGGTCCCACTGCACAGACGCACGTTGTCGCAGGTCCCACTGCTCAGGCGCACGTTGTCGCCGGTCCCACTGCACAGACGCACGTTGTCACCGGTCCCACTGCTCAGGCGCACGTTGTCCCCGGTCCCACTGCTGAGACGCACGTTGTCGCCGGTCCCACTAGTCAGGCGCACGCTGTCGCCGGCCCCACTGCACAGACGCACGTTGTCGCCGGCCCCACTGCACAGGCGCACGTTGTCGCCGGTCCCACTGCTCAGGCGCACGTTGTCGCCGGTCCGACTGCTCAGGCGCACGTTCTCGCCGGTCCCACTGCTCAGGCGCACGTTCTCGCCGGTCCCACTGCTCAGGCGCACGTTGTCGCCGGTCCCACTGCACAGGCGCACGTTGTCGCCGGTCCCACTGCTCAGGCGCACGTTGTCGCCGGTCCCACTGCTCAGACACACGTTGTCGCCGGTCCCACTGCTCAGACACACGTTGTCGCCGGTCCCACTGCTCAGGCGCACGTTGTCGCCGGTCCCACTGCACAGGCGCACGTTGTCGCCGGTCCCACTGCTCAGGCGCACGTTGTCGCCGGTCCCACTGCACAGGCGCACGTTGTCGCCGGTCCCACTGCTCAGGTGCACATTGTCGCCGGAACCACTGCACAGGCGCACGTTGTCGCCGGTCCCACTGCACAGGCGCACGTTGTCGCCGGTCCCACTGCTCAGGCACACGTTGTCGCCGGTCCCACTGCACATCCGCACATTGTCGCCGGTCCCACTGCTCAGGTGCACGTTGTCGCCGGTCCCACTGCTCAGGCGCACGTTGTCGCCGGTCCCACAGCTCAGGTGCACGTTGTCGCCGGTCCCACTGCACAGGCGCACGATGTCGCCGGTCCCACTGCTCAGGCGCACGTTGTCGCCGGTCCCACTGCTCAGGTGCACGTTGTCGCCGGTCCCACTGCTCAGGTGCACGTTGTCGCCGGAACCACTGCACAGGCGCACGTTGTCCCCGGTCCCACTGCACAGACGCACATTGTCCCCGGTCCCACCGCACAGGCGCACGTTGTCGCCGGTCCCACTGCTGAGACGCACGTTGTCCCCGGTCCCACTGCTAAGGCGCACGTTGTCGCCGGTCCCACTGCTGAGACGCACATTGTCCCCGGTCCCACCGCACAGGCGCACGTTGTCGCCGGTCCCACTGCTGAGACGCACATTGTCCCCGGTCCCACCGCACAGGCGCACGTTGTCGCCGGTCCCACTGCACAGGCGCACGTTGTCGCTGATCCCACTGCACAGGCGCATGTTGTCGCTGGTCCCACTGCTCAGGCGCACGTTGTCCCCGGTCCCACCGCACAGGCGCACGTTGTCACCGGTCCCACTGCACAGACGCACGTTGTCGCCGGTCCCACTGCACAGGCGCACGTTGTCGCCGGTCCCACTGCACAGACGCACGTTGTCGCTGGTCCCACTGCACAGGCGCACGTTGTCGCCGGTCCCACTGCTCAGGCGCACGTTGTCTCCGGTCCCACTGCTCAGGCGCACGTTGTCGCCGGTCCCACTGCACAGGCGCACGTTGTCGCCGGTCCCACTGCACAGGCGCACGTTGTCGCCGGTCCCACTGCTCAGGCGCACGTTGTCGCCGGTCCCACTGCTCAGGTGCACGTTGTCGCCGGAACCACTGCACAGGCGCACGTTGTCGCCGGTCCCACTGCACAGGCGCACGTTGTCGCCGGTCCCACTGCTCAGGCACACGTTGTCGCCGGTCCCACTGCACATCCGCACATTGTCGCCGGTCCCACTGCTCAGGTGCACGTTGTCGCCGGTCCCACTGCTCAGGCGCACGTTGTCGCCGGTCCCACAGCTCAGGTGCACGTTGTCGCCGGTCCCACTGCACAGGCGCACGATGTCGCCGGTCCCACTGCTCAGGCGCACGTTGTCGCCGGTCCCACTGCTCAGGTGCACGTTGTCGCCGGTCCCACTGCTCAGGTGCACGTTGTCGCCGGAACCACTGCACAGGCGCACGTTGTCCCCGGTCCCACTGCACAGACGCACATTGTCGCCGGTCCCACCGCACAGGCGCACGTTGTCGCCGGTCCCACTGCTGAGACGCACGTTGTCCCCGGTCCCACTGCTAAGGCGCACGTTGTCGCCGGTCCCACTGCTGAGACGCACATTGTCCCCGGTCCCACCGCACAGGCGCACGTTGTCGCCGGTCCCACTGCTGAGACGCACATTGTCCCCGGTCCCACCGCACAGGCGCACGTTGTCGCCGGTCCCACTGCACAGGCGCACGTTGTCGCCGGTCCCACTGCTCAGACACACGTTGTCGCCGGTCCCACTGCACAGGCGCACGTTGTCGCCGGTCCCACTGCTCAGACACACGTTGTCGCCGGTCCCACTGCTCAGGCGCACGTTGTCGCCGGTCCCACTGCTCAGGCGCACGTTGTCGCCGGTCCCACTGCACAGGCGCACGTTGTCGCCGGTCCCACTGCTCAGACACACATTGTCGCTGGTCCCACTGCTCAGGCGCACGTTGTCGCCGGTCCCACTGCACAGACGCACGTTGTCCCCGGTCCCACTCCACAGGCGCACGTTGTCGCCGGTCCCACTGCACAGACGCACGTTGTCGCCGGTCCCACTGCACAGACGCACGTTGTCACCGGTCCCACTGCTCAGGCGCACGTTGTCCCCGGTCCCACTGCTGAGACGCACGTTGTCCCCGGTCCCACTGCTCAGGTGCACGTTGTCGCCGGTCCCACTAGTCAGGCGCACGTTGTCGCCGGTCCCACTGCACAGACGCACGTTGTCGCCGGTCCCACTGCACAGACGCACGTTGTCGCCGGTCCCACTGCACAGACGCACGTTGTCGCTGATCCCACTGCACAGGCGCATGTTGTCGCTGGTCCCACTGCTCAGGCGCACGTTGTCGCCGGTCCCACTGCACAGACGCACGTTGTCGCTGGTCCCACTGCACAGGCACACGTTGTCGCCGGTCCCACTGCTCAGGCGCACGTTGTCGCCGGTCCCACTGCTCAGGCGCACGTTGTCGCCGGAACCACTGCACAGGCGCACGTTGTCGCCGGTCCCACTGCACAGGCGCACGTTGTCGCCGGTCCCACTGCTCAGGCGCACGTTGTCGCCGGATCCACTGCACAGGCGCACGTTGTCGCCGGTCCCACTGCACAGGCGCACGTTGTCGCCGGTCCCACTGCACAGGCGCACGTTGTCGCCCGTCCCACTGCTCAGGTGCACGTTGTCGCCGGAACCACTGCACAGGCGCACGTTGTCGCCGGTCCCACTGCACAGGCGCACGTTGTCGCCGGTCCCACTGCTCAGGCACACGTTGTCGCCGGTCCCACTGCACATCCGCACATTGTCGCCGGTCCCACTGCTCAGGTGCACGTTGTCGCCGGTCCCACTGCTCAGGCGCACGTTGTCGCCGGTCCCACAGCTCAGGTGCACGTTGTCGCCGGTCCCACTGCACAGGCGCACGATGTCGCCGGTCCCACTGCTCAGGCGCACGTTGTCGCCGGTCCCACTGCTCAGGTGCACGTTGTCGCCGGTCCCACTGCTCAGGTGCACGTTGTCGCCGGAACCACTGCACAGGCGCACGTTGTCCCCGGTCCCACTGCACAGACGCACATTGTCCCCGGTCCCACCGCACAGGCGCACGTTGTCGCCGGTCCCACTGCTGAGACGCACGTTGTCCCCGGTCCCACTGCTAAGGCGCACGTTGTCGCCGGTCCCACTGCTGAGACGCACATTGTCCCCGGTCCCACCGCACAGGCGCACGTTGTCGCCGGTCCCACTGCTGAGACGCACATTGTCCCCGGTCCCACCGCACAGGCGCACGTTGTCGCCGGTCCCACTGCACAGGCGCACGTTGTCGCCGGTCCCACTGCTCAGACACACGTTGTCGCCGGTCCCACTGCTGAGACGCACATTGTCCCCGGTCCCACCGCACAGGCGCACGTTGTCACCGGTCCCACTGCACAGACGCACGTTGTCGCCGGTCCCACTGCACAGGCGCACGTTGTCGCCGGTCCCACTGCACAGACGCACGTTGTCGCTGGTCCCACTGCACAGGCGCACGTTGTCGCCGGTCCCACTGCTCAGGCGCACGTTGTCTCCGGTCCCACTGCTCAGGCGCACGTTGTCGCCGGTCCCACTGCACAGGCGCACGTTGTCGCCGGTCCCACTGCTCAGGCGCACGTTGTCTCCGGTCCCACTGCTCAGGCGCACGTTGTCGCCGGTCCCACTGCTCAGGCGCACGTTGTCGCCGGTCCCACTGCTCAGACGCACGTTGTCGCCGGTCCCACTGCTCAGGCGCACGTTGTCGCCGGTCCCACTGCTCAGGTGCACGTTGTCGCCGGTCCCACTGCTCAGGTGCACGTCGTCGCCGGTCCCACTGCTGAGACGCACGTTGTCGCCGGTCCCACTGCACAGGCGCACGTTGTCGCCGGTCCCACTGCTCAGGTGCACGTTGTCGCCGGTCCCACTGCTCAGACACACATTGTCGCCGGTCCCACTGCACAGGCGCACGTTGTCGCCGGTCCCACTGCACAGGCGCACGTTGTCGCCGGTCCCACTGCTCAGGCGCACGTTGTCGCAGGTCCCACTGCTCAGGCCCACGTTGTCGCAGGTCCCATTGCACAGGCGCACGTTGTCGCCGGTCCCACTGCTCAGGCGCACGTTGTCGCAGGTCCCACTGCTCAGGCGCACGTTGTCGCCGGTCCCACTGCTCAGGCGCACGTTGTCGCCGGTCCCACTGCACAGGCGCACGTTGTCGCCGGTCCCACTGCACAGGCGCACGTTGTCGCCGGTCCCATTGCACAGGCACACGTTGTCGCCGGTCCCATTGCACAGGCGCACGTTGTCGCCGGTCCCACTGCACAGGCGCACGTTGTCGCTGGTCCCACTGCTCAGGCGCACGTTGTCGCCGGTCCCACTGCTCAGGCGCACATTGTCGCCGGTCCCACTGCACAGACGCACGTTGTCGCCAGTCCCACTGCACAGGCGCACGTTGTCGCCGGTCCCACTGCTCAGGCGCACGTTGTCGCCGGTCCCACTGCTCAGGCGCACGTTGTCGCCGGTCCCACTGCTCAGACGCACGTTGTCGCCGGTCCTACTGCTCAGGCGCACGTTGTCCCCGGTCCCACTGCTAAGGCGCACATTGTCCCCGGTCCCACTGCACAGGCGCACATTGTCCCCGGTCCCACTGCACAGGCGCACGTTGTCACCAGTCCCACTGCTCAGGCGCACGTTGTCGCCGGTCCCACTGCTCAGACGCACGTTGTCCCCGGTCCCACTGCACAGGCTCACGTTGTCACCGGTCCCACTGCTCAGGCGCACGTTGTCGCCGGTCCCACTGCTCAGACACACGTTGTCGCCGGTCCCACTGCTCAGGCGCACGTTGTCGCCGGTCCCACTGCTCAGACGCACATTGTCGCCGGTCCCACTGCTCAGACGCACGTTGTTGCCGGTCCCACTGCTCAGGCGCACGTTGTCGCCGGTCCCACTGCTCAGGCGCACGTTGTCGCCGGTCCCACTGCTCAGGCGCACGTTGTCGCCGGTCCCACTGCTCAGGCGCACGTTGTCGCCGGTCCCACTGTTCCACAGCTTCATTTGTCCATACCACCAACCTATGTCACCTTAAAGTCTAACACTATCTTCCTCCACAGTTCATCATTCTTTTTAGTTCGGTGTCATCTGCAATAGTTGCCATTTGTGCCCTGCATTAATATGGATCAAGAAAAGCAGTGGCCCCCACACAAACCCATGGTGAACCCCACTGTAAACCTTCCTCCAGTCTGAAAAACAAGTAGGCACCACCGCTCTCTGTTGTCTTTCACCAAGTCAACATCGCATCCACGTTGATACTGTCCCTTTTATTTCATGTGCCATAACTTTGCTGACAAGTCTGCTTTGCAGCACTGTATCAATGTCCCGCGGGGGGGCGGAGATGATTGGCCTCCAACAACCTTATTCATCATGACTTCCGCTGAACAACCAACTGAACATGGGGGAGTTGAGGAGAATTTCCAATGCAGGTTGCTGTGACGTGGAATGCGCTGCCCGTTAGAGCACAGGAAGCAGATTCAATGTCCAAAAGGGAATTGCATCCATACTTGAAAAAGGAGGAAAACGCAGGATGTGGGGAAAGAGCAGCGGGAATGGGATTAATTTTCTCGCTGCTTCCAAGAGCCCGTCCAGACATGTGGGACCGAATGGCCTTCTTCTGTGCTGCGTGATTCTATGGTCGTAGCCTGGCTTCATTGTGATCGTTTTGTAGCATCAAACTGAAGTGGACGACCAAGGGCCTCAGTAAAGGAAACTTTCCGAGTTGGATCAGTGAGAGATTGCCCACAAATGGTCACAGGGAGAGAACAAACTGGCTCAGGCTTTGTGCACAGCAGATGCTGACATGACACCATCTTAGGTCACTGAAGCTTCAGAGTTGGTTCTAATTGCGCATTCATTCAAAGTGAGCTCCCAGCTTGCAGTATCGGGCCACTCACACACCTGTTTAATTTCATTACAGGTAAATCTTTAGATGAGGAATTGTGTGTTTTCCATTTGCGCGATGCAAATGGAAAACAAAACCATTCCTCATCTAAAGATTGCAAAGCAGGGCCTGCAGATATTCTGATAATAATAAAATCTTTGTTAGTGTCACAAGTAAGCTTATATTAAGTCTGCAATGAAGTTACTGTGAAAATCCCCGCGACGGCGCACTCCGGCGCCTGTTCGGGTGCACAGAGGGAGAATTCTGAATGTCCAATTTACCCAACAGCACGTCGTTCGGGACTTGTGGGAGGAAACCGGAGCCCCCGGAGGAAATCCACGCAGACACGGGGAGAACGTGCAGACTCCGCCCAGACAATGACCCAAGCCGGGAATTGAACCTGGGAACCTGGCGCTGTGAAGCAACAGTGCTAAACGTGATTGGGCGGAGGATCGGTTTGGACACCAAAATTGTGCTGAGTGCCAGTTTCAAGCCAAATCGCAATTCTTCGGTGCCAATTATAACAGAAGCCTTGTGATGTATAGCAGGAGCCGCCGTAGTACATCAATTTGGAGGATTCAGGGTGGGAGTGTTTGCGGTCTTAGACAGGAGGTGGAGCCGGACCCTTTGGTGGCGATGTTTGGGGTTTCAGAGAAGCCGGAGCTCATGGACAGGAGGAAGGCCGACGTCGCGGCCTACAACTGCACGGCGGCGAATTTGACTGAAGTGGCAGTCAGCATCGCCATCAGGGGATGCGGCATGGTTGGGTGACCTGTACGACTTCCTGAGCTTGGAGAAGATAAAGTATGAGTTCAAGGGCTCTGCAGAGGGGTATGAGGAAAGGTGGGGGATGTTTGTGACCGTGTTTGAGGAGCTGTTCAGGGGGGAGGGAGGGGGGAGAGCTGAGGGGGTGAAAAAGGGGAACAAATTGTATATTGATTGCTGGGAAGTATGTTTCCCGGGGTGTTTATGTGTTGTGACCTGTTTTGATATCTGTTGATAATAAAATACATCAAAAAACACCTAATAGTGATGCCAGATCACAGGACTGAGAAGTAAGCGAGATCTGGAAGCTCCGACTTTGTGTGGAAGTCCAAATGTGTAAATACTGCACTTTCTGTAAAATATAGAGCGATGGTTTTGAGAAACTCTGGGCAGGATTCTCTCACCCTGGGGCTGGGCCGGAGAATCGGCGGGGCCGGCGCGAACCGCCCCACGACGCCGACCCACCGAATCTCCGGAGAGCGGAAATTGGCGCCATTGGCGCTGGCGCGGTCGGGGGCGCTCTACAGGGCACCCCTTGTGATTCTCCGCCCGGGATGGGCCGAGCGACCACTCAAGAAAAAGCCAAGTCCCGCGGGCGCCGTTCACACCTGCTCTTAGCCGGCGGCACCTCAGCACCGGGGGCGGCCTGGTGGGGAGAGGGGTCCGACCCGGGGGGGGGGGGGCTCCGCTGTGGCCTGGCCCGCGATCAGGACGTACCGATCGGCGGGCCGGCCCCTCGTTGGGGGCTTCTTTTCTTCCGCGCCGACCCCTGTAGCCCTGTAGTCGGGGCCGGAGCGGAGAAGGGAGCCACTGCTCATCCGCACGTTGTCTCCGGTCCCACTGCACAGGCGCACGTTGTCGCCGGTCCCACTGCACAGGCGCATGTTGTCTCCGGTCCCACTGCACAGGCGCACGTTGTCGCCGGTCCCACTGCTCAGGCGCACGTTGTCGCCGGTCCCACTGCTCAGGCGCACGTTGTCGCCGGTCCCACTGCACAGGCGCACGTTGTCTCCGGTCCCACTGCTCAGGCGCACGTTCTCGCCGGTCCCACTGCTCTGGCGCACGTTGTCGCCGGTCCCACTGCTCAGGCGCACGTTCTCACCGGTCCCACTGCTCAGGCGCACGTTGTCGCCGGTCCCACTGCTCAGGCGCACATTGTCGCCGGTCCCACTGCACAGGCGCACGTTGTCGCCGGTCCCACTGCTCAGGTGCACGTTGTCGCCGGTCCCACTGCTCAGGTGCACGTTGTCGCCGGTCCCACTGCACAGGCACACGTTGTCGCCGGTCCCACTGCTCAGGTGCACGTTGTCGCCGGTCCCACTGCTCAGACAGACGTTGTCGCCGGTCCCACTGCACAGGCGCACGTTGTCGCCGGTCCCACTGCACAGGCGCACGTTGTCGCCGGTCCCACTGCTCAGACGCACGTTGTCGCCGGTCCCACTGCTCAGGCGCACGTTGTCGCCGGTCCCACTGCTCAGGCGCACGTTGTCGCTGGTCCCACTGCTCAGGCGCACGTTGTCGCCGGTCCCACTGCTCAGGCGCACGTTGTCGCTGGTCCCACTGCTCAGGCGCACGTTGTCGCCGGTCCCACTGCTCAGGTGCACGTTGTCGCTGGTCCCACTGCTCAGGCGCACGTTGTCGCCGGTCCCACTGCTCAGACGCACGTTGTCGCCGGTCCCACTGCACAGGCGCACGTTGTCGCCGGTCCCACTGCTCAGACGCACGTTGTCGCCGGTCCCACTGCTCAGACGCACGTTGGCGCTGGTCCCACTGCTCAGTCGCACGTTGGCGCTGGTCCCACTGCTCAGGTGCACGTTGTCGCTGGTCCCACTGCTCAGGCGCACGTTGTCGCCGGTCCCACTGCACAGGCGCACGTTGTCGCCAGTCCCACTGCTCAGACGCATGTTGGCGCTGGTCCCACTACACAGACGCACGTTGGCGCTGGTCCCACTACACAGACGCACGTTGTCACCGGTCCCACTGCTCAGGCGCACGTTGTCGCCGGTCCCACTGCACAGGCGCACGTTGTCGCCGGTCCCACTGCACAGGCGCACGTTGTCGCCGGTCCCACTGCTCAGGTGCACGTTGTCGCCGGTCCCACTGCTCAGGTGCACGTTGTCGCTGGTCCCACTGCTCAGGCGCACGTTGTCGCTGGTCCCACTGCTCAGGCGCACGTTATCGCCGGTCCCACTGCTCAGACGCACGTTGTCGCCGGTCCCACTGCTCAGGTGCACGTTGTCGCCGGTCCCACTGCTCAGGTGCACGTTGTCGCTGGTCCCACTGCTCAGGCGCACGTTATCGCTGGTCCCACTGCTCAGACGCACGTTGTCGCTGGTCCCACTGCTCAGGCGCACGTTATCGCCGGTCCCACTGCTCAGACGCACGTTGTCGCCGGTCCCACTGCTCAGGTGCACGTTGTCGCCGGTCCCACTGCTCAGGTGCACGTTGTCGCCGGTCCCACTGCTCAGGCGCACGTTCTCGCCGGTCCCACTGCACAGACACACGTTGTCGCCGGTCCCACTGCTCAGGCGCACGTTGTCGCCGGTCCCACTGCTCAGGCGCACGTTGTCGCCGGTCCCACTGCTCAGGCGCACGTTGTCTCCGGTCCCACTGCTCAGACACACGTTGTCGCCGGTCCCACTGCACAGGCGCACGTTGTCGCAGGTCCCACTGCTCAGACACACGTTGTCGCCGGTCCCACTGCACAGGCGCACGTTGTCGCCGGTCCCACTGCACAGACGCACGTTGTCTCCGGTCCCACTGCACAGGCGCACGTTGTCGCCGGTCCCACTGCACAGGCGCACGTTGTCGCCGGTCCCATTGCACAGGCGCACGTTGTCGCCGGTCCCACTGCTCAGGCGCACGTTGTCTCCGGTCCCACTGCTCAGGCGCACGTTGTCGCCGGTCCCACTGCACAGGCGCACGTTGTCGCCGGTCCCACTGCACAGGCGCACGTTGTCGCCGGTCCCACTGCACAGGCACGTTGTCGCCGGTCCCACTGCACAGGCGCACGTTGTCGCCGGTCCCACTGCACAGGCGCACGTTGTCGCAGGTCCCACTGCACAGGCGCACGTTGTCGCCGGTCCCACTGCACAGGCGCACGTTGTCGCCGGTCCCACTGCACAGGCGCACGTTGTCGCCGGTCCCACTGCTCAGGCGCACGTTGTCTCCGGTCCCACTGCTCAGACGCACGTTGTCGCCGGTCCCACTGCACAGGCGCACGTTGTCGCCGGTCCCACTGCACAGACACACGTTGTTGCCGGTCCCACTGCACAGGCGCACGTTGTCGCCGGTCCCACTGCTCAGACGCACGTTGTCTCCGGTCCCACTGCTCAGGCGCCTGTGATGCTGTGTTGGGGGTGAGGGAGGGGGTCATGTGGGGCAGGGTCCACAGTGCCAACCGGGGCCACCATGTAGCCCAATGGACCTGTTTGCACACGGGGATACGCACCATGCTAACATGTCAGCCTTTCACCCCCTGCAGACAATGGATATTGGAACACAACCAGCAATGGTGGCCTTTGTACTAGTCACCGCAGCCCTTACGGATGCACTGTGGCTGTACGAGCTGGAGCTGCTCCAGGAGGATGCAGCTGCATTAGCGGAGCGTGTAGCAGTGGAGCGTGCAGCAGTGGAGCATGTAGAGACTGAGCATGTAGCAGCGGAGCGTGTAGCAGCGGAGCGTGTAGAGGCTGAGCATGTAGCAGCGGAGCGTGTAGCAGCGGAGCGTGTAGCAGCGGAGCGTGTAGCAGCGGAGCGTGCAGCAGCGGAGCGTGCAGCAGCGGAGCGTGCAGCAGCGGAGCATGCAGCGGCGGAGCGTGCAGCAGCGGAGCGTGCAGCAGCGGAGCGTGCAGCAGTGGAGCGTGCAGCAGCGGAGCGTGCAGCAGCGGAGCGTGCAGCAGCGGAGCGTGCAGCAGTGGAGCGTGTAGAGACTGAGCATGTAGCAGCGGAGCGTGCAGCAGCGGAGCGTGCAGCAGCGGAGCGTGCAGCAGCGGAGCGTGCAGCAGCGGAGCGTGCAGTAGCGGAGCGTGCAGCAGCGGAGCGTGCAGCAGCGGAGCGTGCAGCAGCGGAGCGTGCAGCAGCGGAGCGTGCAGCAGCGGATCGTGCAGCAGCGGAGCGTGCAGCAGCGGAGCGTGCAGCAGTGGAGCGTGCAGCAGCAGAGCGTGCAGCAGCGGAGCGTGCAGCAGCGGAGGGGGTAGAGGCTGAGTGTGTAGCAGCGGAGCGTGCAGCAGCGGAGCGTGCAGCAGCGGAGTGTGTAGCAGCGGAGCGTGTAGAGGCTGAGTGTGCAGCAGCGGAGCGTGTAGCAGCGGAGTGTGTAGCAGCGGAGCGTGTAGAGGCTGAGCATGCAGCAGCGGAGCGTGTAGAGGCTGAGCGTGCAGCAGCGGAGCGTGCAGCAGCGGAGCGTGTAGAGGCTGAGCGTGCAGCAGCGGAGCGTGCAGCAGCGGAGCGTGCAGCAGCGGAGCGTGTAGAGGCTGAGCATGCAGCAGCGGAGCGTGCAGCAGCGGAGCGTGCAGCAGCGGAGCGTGTAGAGGCTGAGCGTGCAGCAGCGGAGCGTGTAGAGGCTGAGCGTGCAGCAGCGGAGCGTGCAGCAGCGGAGCGTGCAGCAGCGGAGCGTGTAGCAGCAGAGCGTGCAGCAGCGGAGCGTGCAGCAGTGGCGCGTGTAGAGACTGAGCATGTAGCAGCGGAGCGTGCAGCAGCAGAGCGTGCAGCAGCGGAGCGTGTAGCAGCGGAGCGTGTAGCAGCGGAGCGTGCAGCAGCGGAGCGTGCAGCAGCGGAGCGTGCAGCAGCGGAGCGTGCAGCAGCGGAGCATGCAGCAGCAGAGTGTGCAGCAGCGGAGGGGGTAGAGGCTGAGTGTGTAGCAGCGGAGCGTGCAGCAGCGGAGCGTGCAGCAGCGGAGCGTGCAGCAGCGGAGCGTGCAGCAGCGGAGCATGCAGCAGCAGAGTGTGCAGCAGCGGAGGGGGTAGAGGCTGAGTGTGTAGCAGCGGAGCGTGCAGCAGCGGAGCGTGCAGCAGCGGAGCGTGCAGCAGCGGAGCGTGCAGCAGCGGAGCGTGCAGTAGCGGAGCATGCAGCAGCGGAGTGTGCAGTAGCGGAGCCTGTAGAGGCTGAGCGTGCAGCAGCGGAGCGTGCAGCAGCGGAGCGTGTAGAGGCTGAGCGTGCAGCAGCGGAGCGTGCAGCAGCGGAGCGTGTAGAGGCTAAGCGTGTAGCAGCGGAGCGTGCAGCAGCGGAGCGTGCAGCAGCGGAGCGTGTAGAGGCTGAGCGTGTAGCAGCGGAGCGTGCAGCAGCGGAGCGTGCAGCAGCGGAGCGTGCAGCAGCGGAGCGTGTAGAGGCTGAGCGTGTAGCAGCGGAGTGTGTAGAGGCTGAGCGTGCAGCAGCGGAGCGTGTAGAGGCTGAGTGTGTAGCAGCGGAGCGTGCAGATGCGGAGTGTGTAGAGGCTGAGCGTGCAGCAGCGGAGCGTGTAGAGGCTGAGTGTGTAGCAGCGGAGCGTGCAGATGCGGAGTGTGTAGAGGCTGAGCGTGCAGCAGCGGAGTGTGTAGAGGCTGAGCGTGCAGCAGCGGAGTGTGTAGAGGCTGAGCGTGCAGCAGCGGAGTGTGTAGAGGCTGAGCGTGCAGCAGCGGAGCGTGCAGCAGCGGAGTGTGTAGCAGCGGAGCGTGCAGCAGCGGAGCGTGTAGCAGCGGAGTGTGTAGCAGCGGAGCGTGCAGCAGCGGAGTGTGTAGAGGCTGAGCGTGCAGCAGCGGAGTGTGTATCAGTGGAGCGTGCAGCAGCGGAGTGTGTAGAGGCTGAGCGTGCAGCAGCGGAGCGTGCAGCAGCGGAGTGTGTAGCAGCGGAGCGTGCAGCAGCGGAGCGTGTAGCAGCGGAGTGTGTAGCAGCGGAGCGTGCAGCAGCGGAGCGTGCAGCAGCGGAGCGTGTAGAGGCTGAGCGTGCAGCAGCGGAGTGTGTAGCAGCGGAGCGTGTAGCAGCGGAGCGTGTAGAGGCTGAGCGTGTAGAGGCTGAGCGTGTAGCAGCGGAGCGTGTAGCAGCGGAGCGTGTAGAGGCTGAGCGTGCAGCAGCGGAGGGTGTAGCAGCGGAGCGTGTAGCAGCGGAGCGTGCAGCAGCGGAGCGTGTAGCAGCGGAGCGTGTAGAGGCTGAGCGTGCAGCAGCGGAGTGTGTAGCAGCGGAGCGTGTAGCAGCGGAGCGTGCAGCAGCGGAGCGTGCAGCAGCGGAGCGTGTAGAGGCTGAGCGTGCAGCAGCGGAGCGTGCAGCAGCGGAGCGTGCAGCAGCGGAGCGTGTAGAGGCTGAGCGTGCAGCAGCGGAGCGTGTAGCAGCGGAGCGTGTAGAGGCTGAGCGTGCAGCAGCGGAGTGTGTAGCAGCGGAGCGTGTAGCAGCGGAGCGTGCAGCAGCGGAGCGTGCAGCAGTGGAGCGTGTAGAGGCTGAGCGTGCAGCAGCGGAGCGTGTAGAGGCTGAGCGTGCAGCAGCGGAGCGTGTAGAGGCTGAGCGTGTAGAGGCGGAGCGTGCAGCAGCTGAGCGTGTAGCAGCGGAGCGTGTAGCAGCGGAGCGTGTAGAGGCTGAACGTGTAGAGGCGGAGCGTGTAGCAGCGGAGCGTGTAGAGGCTGAACGTGTAGAGGCTGAGCGCGCAGCAGCTGAGCGTGTAGCAGCAGAGCGTGCAGCAGCGGAACGTGTAGCAGCGGATCGTGCAGCAGCGGAGCGTGCAGCAGTGGAGGGGGTAGAGGCTGAGCGTGTAGAGGCTGAGCGTGCAGCAGCGGAGCGTGCAGCAGCGAAGCGTGCAGCAGCGGAGCGTGTAGAGGCTGAGCGTGCAGCAGCGGAGCGTGTAGAGGCTGAGCGTGTAGAGGCTGAGCGTGTAGCAGCGGAGCGTGTAGCAGCGGAGCGTGTAGAGGCTGAGCGTGCAGCAGCGGAGCGTGCAGCAGCGGAGCGTGTAGAGGCTGAGCATGCAGCAGCGGAGCGTGCAGCAGCGGAGCGTGCAGCAGCGGAGCATGTAGCAGCGGAGCGTGTAGCAGCGGAGCGTGTAGAGGCGGAGCGTGCAGCAGCTGAGCGTGTAGCAGCGGAGCGTGTAGAGGCTGAGCGTGTAGCAGCGGAGCGTGCAGCAGCGGAGCGTGCAGCAGTGGAGGGGGTAGAGGCTGAGCGTGTAGAGGCTGAGCGTGCAGCAGCGGAGCGTGCAGCAGCGGAGCGTGCAGCAGCGGAGCGTGTAGAGGCTGAGCGTGTAGCAGCGGAGCGTGTAGCAGCGGAGCGTGTAGAGGCTGAGCGTGCAGCAGCGGAGCGTGTAGAGGCTGAGCGTGCAGCAGCGGAGCGTGTAGCAGCGGAGCGTGTAGAGGCTGAGCGTGTAGCAGCGGAGCGTGCAGCAGCGGAGAGTGCAGCAGCGGAGCGTGCAGCAGCGGAGCGTGCAGCAGCGGAGCGTGTAGAGGCTGAGCGTGTAGAGGCTGAGCGTGTAGCAGCGGAGCGTGTAGCAGCGGAGCGTGCAGCAGTGGAGCGTGCAGCAGCGGAGCGTGCAGCAGCGGAGTGTGCAGCAGCGGAGCGTGTAGAGGCTGAGCGTGTAGAGGCTGAGCGTGTAGCAGCGGAGCGTGCAGCAGCGGAGCGTGTAGAGGCTGAGCGTGCAGCAGCGGAGCGTGTAGCAGCGGAGCGTGCAGCAGCGGAGCGTGTAGCAGCGGAGCGTGTAGAGGCTGAGCGTGTAGAGGCTGAGCGTGTATCAGCGGAGCGTGCAGCAGCGGAGCGTGTAGAGGCTGAGCGTGCAGCAGTTGAGCGTGTAGAGGCTGAGCGTGCAGCAGCGGAGCGTGCAGCAGCGGAGCGTGTAGCAGTTGAGCGTGTAGCAACGGAGCGTGCAGCAGCGGAGCGTGTAGCAACGGAGCGTGCAGCAGTTGAGCGTGTAGCAACGGAGCGTGCAGCAGCGGAGCGTGTAGAGGCTGAGCGTGTAGCAGCGGAGCGTGTAGCAGCGGAGCGTGCAGCAGCGGAGCGTGTAGCAGCGGAGCGTGTAGCAGCGGAGCGTGTAGCAGCGGAGCGTGCAGCAGCGGAGAGTGCAGCAGCGGAGCGTGTAGCAGCGGAGCGTGTAGCAGCGGAGCGTGCAGCAGCGGAGCGTGTAGAGGCTGAGCGTGTAGCAGCGGAGCGTGTAGAGGCTGAGCGTGCAGCAGCGGAGCGTGCAGCAGCGGAGCGTGTAGAGGCTGAGCATGTAGCAGCGGAGCGTGCAGCAGCGGAGCGTGTAGAGGCTGAGCGTGTAGCAGTGGAGCGTGCAGCAGCGGAGCGTGTAGAGGCTGAGCGTGTAGCAGCGGAGCGTGCAGCAGCGGAGCGTGTAGAGGCTGAGCGTGCAGCAGCGGAGCGTGCAGCAGCGGAGCGTGCAGCAGCGGAGCGTGCAGCAGCGGAGCGTGCAGCAGCGGAGCGTGCAGTAGCGGAGCGTGCAGCAGAGGAGCGTGCAGCAGCGGAGCGTGCAGCAGCGGAGCGTGCAGCAGCGGAGCGTGCAGTAGCGGTGCGTGCAGTAGCGGAGCGTGCAGCAGAGGAGCGTGCAGCAGAGGAGCGTGCAGCAGCGGAGCGTGTAGCAGCGGAGCGTGTAGAGGCTGAGCGTGTAGAGGCTGAGCGTGTAGCAGCGGAGCGTGTAGCAGCGGAGCGTGTAGAGGCGGAGCGTGTAGCAGCGGAGCGTGCAGCAGCGGAGCGTGCAGCAGCGGAGCGTGTAGCAGCGGAGCGTGTAGAGGCTGAGCGTGTAGAGGCTGAGCGTGTAGCAGCGGAGCGTGTAGCAGCGGAGCGTGTAGAGGCGGAGCGTGCAGCAGCGGAGCGTGCAGCAGCGGAGCGTGCAGCAGCGGAGTGTGCAGCAGCGGAGCGTGTAGAGGCTGAGCGTGTAGAGGCTGAGCGTGTAGCAGCGGAGCGTGCAGCAGCGGAGTGTGTAGCAGCGGAGCGTGTAGCAGCGGAGCGTGCAGCAGCGGAGCGTGTAGAGGCTGAGCGTGTAGAGGCTGAGCGTGCAGCAGCGGAGCGTGTAGCAGCGGAGCGTGCAGCAGCGGAGCGTGTAGCAGCGGAGCGTGCAGCAGCGGAGCGTGTAGAGGCTGAGCGTGTAGAGGCTGAGCGTGTATCAGCGGAGCGTGTAGCAGCGGAGCGTGTAGAGGCTGAGCGTGCAGCAGTTGAGCGTGTAGAGGCTGAGCGTGCAGCAGCGGAGCGTGCAGCAGCGGAGCGTGTAGCAGTTGAGCGTGTAGCAGCGGAGCGTGCAGCAGCGGAGCGTGTAGAGGCTGAGCGTGTAGAGGCTGAGCGTGTATCAGCGGAGCGTGTAGCAGCGGAGCGTGTAGAGGCTGAGCGTGCAGCAGTTGAGCGTGTAGAGGCTGAGCGTGCAGCAGCGGAGCGTGCAGCAGCGGAGCGTGTAGCAGCGGAGCGTGCAGCAACGGAGCGTGCAGCAGCGGAGCGTGTAGCAACGGAGCGTGCAGCAGTTGAGCGTGTAGCAACGGAGCGTGCAGCAGCGGAGCATGTAGCAACGGAGCGTGCAGCAGTTGAGCGTGTAGCAACGGAGCGTGCAGCAGCGGAGCGTGTAGAGGCTGAGCGTGTAGCAGCGGAGCGTGTAGAGGCTGAGCGTGTAGCAGCGGAGCGTGCAGCAGCGGAGCGTGTAGCAGCGGAGCGTGTAGCAGCGGAGCGTGTAGCAGCGGAGCGTGCAGCAGCGGAGAGTGCAGCAGCGGAGCGTGTAGCAGCGGAGCGTGTAGCAGCGGAGCGTGTAGAGGCTGAGCGTGTAGCAGCGGAGCGTGCAGCAGCGGAGAGTGCAGCAGCGGAGCGTGTAGCAGCGGAGCGTGTAGCAGCGGAGCGTGCAGCAGCGGAGCGTGTAGAGGCTGAGCGTGTAGCAGCGGAGCGTGTAGAGGCTGAGCGTGTAGCAGCGGAGCGTGCAGCAGCGGAGCATGTAGAGGCTGAGCGTGTAGCAGTGGAGCGTGCAGCAGCGGAGCGTGTAGAGGCTGAGCGTGTAGCAGCGGAGCGTGCAGCAGCGGAGCGTGTAGAGGCTGAGCGTGTAGCAGCGGAGCGTGCAGCAGCGGAGCGTGCAGCAGCGGAGCGTGCAGCAGCGGAGCGTGCAGCAGCGGAGCGTGCAGCAGCGGAGCGTGCGGCAGCGGAGCGTGCAGCAGCGGAGCGTGCAGCAGCGGAGCGTGCAGTAGCGGAGCGTGCAGTAGCGGAGCGTGCAGCAGAGGAGCGTGCAGCAGAGGAGCGTGCAGCAGCGGAGCGTGCAGTAGCGGAGCGTGCAGCAGCGGAGCGTGCAGTAGCGGAGCGTGCAGCAGCGGAGCGTGTAGAGGCTGAGCGTGTAGCAGCGGAGCGTGTAGAGGCTGAGCGTGTAGCAGCGGAGTGTGCAGCAGCGGAGCGTGCAGCAGCGGAGCGTGTAGAGGCTGAGCGTGTAGAGGCTGAGCGTGCAGCAGCGGAGCGTGTAGAGGCTGAGCGTGTAGAGGCTGAGCGTGCAGCAGCGGAGCGTGTAGAGGCTGAGCGTGTAGCAGTGGAGCGTGCAGCAGCGGAGCGTGCAGCAGCGGAGCGTGCAGCAGCGGAGCGTGCAGCAGCGGAGCATGCAGCAGCGGAGCGTGCAGCAGCGGAGCGTGCAGTAGCGGAGCGTGCAGCAGAGGAGCGTGCAGCAGCGGAGCGTGCAGCAGCGGAGCGTGCAGTAGCGGAGCGTGCAGTAGCGGAGCGTGCAGCAGAGGAGCGTGCAGCAGAGGAGCGTGCAGCAGCGGAGCGTGCAGTAGCGGAGCGTGCAGCAGCGGAGCGTGCAGTAGCGGAGCGTGCAGCAGCGGAGCGTGTAGAGGCTGAGCGTGTAGCAGCGGAGCGTGTAGAGGCTGAGCGTGTAGCAGCGGAGTGTGCAGCAGCGGAGCGTGCAGCAGCGGAGCGTGTAGAGGCTGAGCGTGTAGAGGCTGAGCGTGCAGCAGCGGAGCGTGTAGAGGCTGAGCGTGTAGCAGCGGAGCGTGCAGCAGCGGAGTGTGTAGCAGCGGAGCGTGCAGCAGCGGAGCGTGTAGCAGCGGAGTGTGTAGCAGCGGAGCGTGCAGCAGCGGAGCGTGCAGCAGCGGAGCGTGTAGAGGCTGAGCGTGCAGCAGCGGAGTGTGTAGCAGCGGAGCGTGTAGCAGCGGAGCGTGTAACAGCGGAGCGTGTAGCAGCTGAGCGTGCAGCAGCGGAGCGTGCAGCAGCGGAGCGTGTAGAGGCTGAGCGTGCAGCAGCGGAGCGTGCAGCAGCGGAGCGTGTAGAGGCTGAGCGTGTAGAGGCTGAGCGTGTAGCAGCGGAGCGTGTAGCAGCGGAGCGTGTAGAGGCGGAGCGTGCAGCAGCTGAGCGTGTAGCAGCGGAGCGTGTAGCAGCGGAGCGTGTAGAGGCTGAGCGTGTAGCAGCGGAGCGTGCAGCAGCGGAGCTTGCAGCAGCGGAGCGTGTAGCAGCGGAGCGTGTAGAGGCTGAGCGTGTAGAGGCTGAGCGTGTAGCAGCGGAGCGTGTAGCAGCGGAGCGTGTAGAGGCGGAGCGTGCAGCAGCGGAGCGTGCAGCAGCGGAGCGTGTAGAGGCTGAGCGTGCAGCAGCGGAGCGTGCAGCAGCGGAGCGTGTAGAGGCTGAGCGTGTAGAGGCTGAGCGTGTAGCAGCGGAGCGTGTAGCAGCGGAGCGTGCAGCAGCGGAGCGTGTAGCAGCGGAGCGTGCAGCAGCGGAGCGTGTAGAGGCTGAGCGTGTAGAGGCTGAGCGTGTATCAGCGGAGCGTGTAGCAGCGGAGCGTGTAGAGGCTGAGCGTGCAGCAGCGGAGCGTGTAGCAGCGGAGCGTGCAGCAGCGGAGCGTGTAGCAGCGGAGCGTGCAGCAGCGGAGCGTGTAGAGGCTGAGCGTGTAGAGGCTGAGCGTGTATCAGCGGAGCGTGTAGCAGCGGAGCGTGTAGAGGCTGAGCGTGCAGCAGTTGAGCGTGTAGAGGCTGAGCGTGCAGCAGCGGAGCGTGCAGCAGCGGAGCATGTAGCAGTTGAGCGTGTAGCAACGGAGCGTGTAGCAACGGAGCGTGCAGCAGTTGAGCGTGTAGCAACGGAGCGTGCAGCAGCGGAGCGTGTAGAGGCTGAGCGTGTAGCAGCGGAGCGTGTAGAGGCTGAGCGTGTAGCAGCGGAGCGTGCAGCAGCGGAGCGTGTAGCAGCGGAGCGTGTAGCAGCGGAGCGTGTAGCAGCGGAGCGTGCAGCAGCGGAGAGTGCAGCAGCGGAGCGTGTAGCAGCGGAGCGTGTAGCAGCGGAGCGTGTAGAGGCTGAGCGTGTAGCAGCGGAGCGTGCAGCAGCGGAGAGTGCAGCAGCGGAGCGTGTAGCAGCGGAGCGTGTAGCAGCGGAGCGTGCAGCAGCGGAGCGTGTAGAGGCTGAGCGTGTAGCAGCGGAGCGTGTAGAGGCTGAGCGTGTAGCAGCGGAGCGTGCAGCAGCGGAGCGTGTAGAGGCTGAGCGTGCAGCAGCGGAGCGTGTAGAGGCTGAGCGTGTAGCAGCGGAGCGTGCAGCAGCGGAGCGTGTAGAGGCTGAGCGTGTAGCAGCGGAGCGTGCAGCAGCGGAGCGTGTAGAGGCTGAGCGTGCAGCAGCGGAGCGTGTAGAGGCTGAGCGTGTAGCAGCGGAGCGTGCAGCAGCGGAGCGTGTAGAGGCTGAGCGTGCAGCAGCGGAGCGTGCAGCAGCGGAGCGTGCAGCAGCGGAGCGTGCGGCAGCGGAGCGTGCAGCAGCGGAGCGTGCAGCAGCGGAGCGTGCAGTAGCGGAGCGTGCAGTAGCGGAGCGTGCAGCAGCGGAGTGTGTAGAGGCTGAGCGTGTAGCAGCGGAGCGTGCAGCAGCGGAGCGTGCAGCAGCGGAGCGTGCAGCAGCGGAGCGTGTAGAGGCTGAGCGTGTAGAGGCTGAGCGTGCAGCAGCGGAGCGTGTAGAGGCTGAGCGTGTAGAGGCTGAGCGTGCAGCAGCGGAGCGTGCAGCAGCGGAGCGTGTAGAGGCTGAGCGTGTAGCAGCGGAGCGTGCAGCAGCGGAGCGTGCAGCAGCGGAGCGTGTAGAGGCTGAGCGTGTAGAGGCTGAGCGTGCAGCAGCGGAGCGTGCAGCAGCGGAGCGTGTAGAGGCTGAGCGTGTAGAGGCTGAGCGTGCAGCAGCGGAGCGTGCAGCAGCGGAGCGTGTAGAGGCTGAGCGTGTAGAGGCTGAGCGTGCAGCAGCGGAGCGTGCAGCAGCGGAGCGTGTAGAGGCTGAGCGTGTAGAGGCTGAGCGTGCAGCAGCGGAGCGTGCAGCAGCGGAGCGTGTAGAGGCTGAGCGTGTAGAGGCTGAGCGTGTAGCAGCGGAGCGTGCAGCAGCGGAGCGTGTAGAGGCTGAGCGTGTAGAGGCTGAGCGTGCAGCAGCGGAGCGTGCAGCAGCGGAGCGTGTAGAGGCTGAGCGTGTAGAGGCTGAGCGTGCAGCAGCGGAGCGTGCAGCAGCGGAGCGTGCAGCAGCGGAGCGTGCAGCAGCGGAGCGTGCAGCAGCGGAGCGTGCAGCAGCGGAGCGTGCAGCAGCGGAGCGTGTAGAGGCTGAGCGTGCAGCAGCGGAGCGTGCAGCAGCGGAGCGTGTAGCTGCGGAGCGTGCAGCAGCGGAGCGTGTAGAGGCTGAGCGTGTAGAGGCTGAGCGTGCAGCAGTGGAGCGTGTAGAGGCTGAGCGTGTAGCAGCGGAGCGTGCAGCAGCGGAGCGTGCAGCAGCGGAGCGTGTAGAGGCTGAGCGTGCAGCAGCGGAGCGTGCAGCAGCGGAGCGTGCAGCAGCGGAGCGTGCAGCAGCGGAGCGTGTAGAGGCTGAGCGTGCAGCAGCGGAGCGTGCAGCAGCGGAGCGTGCAGCAGCGGAGCGTGCAGCAGCGGAGCGTGTAGAGGCTGAGCGTGCAGCAGCGGAGCGTGTAGAGGCTGAGCGTGTAGAGGCTGAGCGTGCAGCAGCGGAGCGTGTAGAGGCTGAGCGTGCAGCAGAGGAGCGTGCAGCAGCGGAGCGTGTAGAGGCTGAGCGTGTAGCAGCGGAGCATGTAGCAGCGGAGCGTGTAGAGGCTGAGCGTGTAGCAGCGGAGCATGTAGCAGCGGAGCGTGCAGCAGCGGAGCATGCAGCAGCGGAGCGTGTAGAGGCTGAGCGTGCAGCAGCGGAGCGTGCAGCAGCGGAGCGTGTAGAGGCTGAGCGTGCAGCAGCGGAGCGTGTAGAGGCTGAGCGTGTAGCAGCGGAGCGTGTAGAGGCTGAGCGTGTAGCAGCGGAGCGTGCAGCAGCGGAGCGTGTAGCAGCAGAGCGTGCAGCAGCGGAGCGTGTAGCAGCGGAGCGTGCAGCAGCGGAGCGTGTAGAGGCTGAACGTGCAGCAGTGGAGCGTGCAGCAGCGGAGCGTGTAGAGGCTGAGCGTGTAGCAGCGGAGCGTGCAGCAGTGGAGCGTGTAGAGGCTGAGCGTGTAGCAGCGGAGCGTGCAGCAGTGGAGCGTGTAGAGGCTGAGCGTGTATCAGCGGAGCGTGCAGCAGCGGAGCGTGTAGAGGCTGAGCGTGCAGCAGCGGAGCGTGTAGAGGCTGAGCGTGCAGCAGCGGAGCGTGCAGCAGTGGAGCGTGTAGAGGCTGAGCGTGTATCAGCGGAGCGTGCAGCAGCGGAGCGTGTAGAGGCTGAGCGTGTAGAGGCTGAGCGTGTAGCAGCGGAGCGTGTAGAGGCTGAGCGTGTAGAGGCTGAGCGTGCAGCAGCGGAGCGTGCAGCAGCGGAGCGTGCAGCAGCGGAGCGTGCAGCAGCGGAGCGTGCAGCAGCGGAGCGTGTAGCAGCGGAGCGTGTAGCAGCGGAGCGTGTAGAGGCGGAGCGTGCAGCAGCTGAGCGTGTAGCAGCGGAGCGTGTAGCAGCGGAGCGTGTAGAGGCTGAGCGTGTAGCAGCGGAGCGTGTAGCAGCGGAGCGTGTAGAGGCTGAGCGTGTAGAGGCTGAGCGTGCAGCAGCTGAGCGTGTAGCAGCGGAGCGTGTAGCAGCGGAGCGTGCAGCAGCGGAGCGTGCAGCAGTGGAGGGGGTAGAGGCTGAGCGTGCAGCAGCGGAGCGTGCAGCAGCGGAGCGTGCAGCAGCGGAGCGTGTAGAGGCTGAGCGTGTAGAGGCTGAGCGTGTAGCAGCGGAGCGTGTAGCAGCGGAGCGTGTAGAGGCTGAGCGTGCAGCAGCGGAGCGTGCAGCAGCGGAGCGTGCAGCAGCGGAGCGTGTAGAGGCTGAGCGTGTAGAGGCGGAGCGTGTAGCAGCGGAGCGTGTAGCAGCGGAGCGTGCAGCAGCGGAGCGTGTAGAGGCTGAGCGTGCAGCAGCGGAGCGTGTAGAGGCTGAGCGTGTAGAGGCTGAGCGTGCAGCAGCGGAGCGTGTAGAGGCTGAGCGTGTAGCAGCGGAGCATGTAGAGGCTGAGCGTGTAGAGGCTGAGCGTGCAGCAGCGGAGCGTGTAGCAGCGGAGCGTGTAGAGGCTGAGCGTGCAGCAGCGGAACGTGCAGCAGCGGAGCGTGTAGAGGCTGAGCGTGCAGCAGCGGAGCGTGTAGCAGCGGAGCGTGTAGAGGCTGAGCGTGTAGAGGCTGAGCGTGTAGAGGCTGAGCGTGTAGAGGCTGAGCGTGCAGCAGCGGAGCGTGTAGCAGCGGAGCGTGTAGAGGCTGAGCGTGTAGAGGCTGAGCGTGTAGCAGCGGAGCGTGCAGCAGCGGAGCGTGTAGAGGCTGAGCGTGTAGAGGCTGAGCGTGTAGCAGCGGAGCGTGCAGCAGCGGAGCGTGTAGAGGCTGAGCGTGCAGCAGCGGAGCGTGTAGCAGCGGAGCGTGCAGCAGCGGAGCGTGTAGAGGCTGAGCGTGTAGAGGCTGAGCGTGTAGAGGCTGAGCGTGCAGCAGCGGAGCGTGTAGAGGCTGAGCGTGTAGAGGCTGAGCGTGCAGCAGCGGAGCGTGTAGCAGCGGAGCGTGCAGCAGCGGAGCGTGCAGCAGCGGAGCGTGTAGAGGCTGAGCGTGTAGAGGCTGAGCGTGCAGCAGCGGAGCGTGTAGAGGCTGAGCGTGCAGCAGCGGAGCGTGTAGAGGCTGAGCGTGTAGAGGCGGAGCGTGCAGCAGCGGAGCGTGTAGAGGCTGAGCGTGCAGCAGCGGAGCGTGCAGCAGCGGAGCGTGTAGAGGCTGAGCGTGTAGCAGCGGAGCGTGTAGAGGCTGAGCGTGTAGAGGCTGAGCGTGTAGCAGCGGAGCGTGTAGAGGCTGAGCGTGTAGCAGCGGAGCGTGTAGTAGCGGAGCGTGCAGCAGCGGAGCGTGTAGAGGCTGAGCGTGTAGAGGCTGAGCGTGCAGCAGCGGAGCATGTAGCAGCGGAGCGTGTAGAGGCTGAGCGTGCAGCAGCGGAGCGTGCAGCAGTGGAGCGTGTAGAGGCTGAGCGTGTAGAGGCTGAGCGTGTAGCAGCGGAGCGTGTAGAGGCTGAGCGTGTAGCAGCGGAGCGTGTAGAGGCTGAGCGTGTAGAGGCTGAGCGTGCAGCAGCGGAGCGTGTAGAGGCTGAGCGTGTAGAGGCTGAGCGTGCAGCAGCGGAGCGTGCAGCAGCGGAGCGTGTAGAGGCTGAGCGTGCAGCAGCGGAGCGTGTAGAGGCTGAGCGTGTAGCAGCGGAGCGTGTAGAGGCTGAGCGTGTAGAGGCTGAGCGTGTAGCAGCGGAGCGTGTAGAGGCTGAGCGTGTAGAGGCTGAGCGTGTAGCAGCGGAGCGTGTAGAGGCTGAGCGTGTAGAGGCTGAGCGTGTAGCAGCGGAGCGTGTAGAGGCTGAGCGTGCAGCAGCGGAGCGTGTAGAGGCTGAGCGTGTAGAGGCTGAGCGTGCAGCAGCGGAGCGTGCAGCAGCGGAGCGTGTAGAGGCTGAGCGTGTAGAGGCTGAGCGTGTAGAGGCTGAGCGTGCAGCAGCGGAGCGTGTAGAGGCTGAGCGTGTAGAGGCTGAGCATGTAGCAGCGGAGCGTGTAGCAGCGGAGCGTGTAGAGGCTGAGCGTGTAGAGGCTGAGCGTGTAGAGGCTGAGCGTGCAGCAGCGGAGCGTGTAGAGGCTGAGCGTGTAGAGGCTGAGCGTGTAGAGGCTGAGCGTGCAGCAGCGGAGCGTGCAGCAGCGGAGCGTGTAGAGGCTGAGCGTGTAGCAGCGGAGCGTGTAGAGGCTGAGCGTGTAGAGGCTGAGCGTGTAGAGGCTGAGCGTGCAGCAGCGGAGCGTGTAGAGGCTGAGCGTGTAGCAGCGGAGCGTGCAGCAGCGGAGCGTGTAGAGGCTGAGCGTGTAGAGGCTGAGCGTGTAGAGGCTGAGCGTGCAGCAGAGGAGCGTGCAGCAGCGGAGCGTGTAGAGGCTGAGCGTGTAGAGGCTGAGCGTGTAGAGGCTGAGCGTGCAGCAGCGGAGCGTGTAGAGGCTGAGCGTGTAGAGGCTGAGCGTGTAGAGGCTGAGCGTGCAGCAGCGGAGCGTGTAGAGGCTGAGCGTGTAGCAGCGGAGTGTGCAGCAGCGGAGCGTGTAGAGGCTGAGCGTGTAGAGGCTGAGCGTGTAGAGGCTGAGCGTGCAGCAGCGGAGCGTGCAGCAGCGGAGCGTGTAGAGGCTGAGCGTGTAGAGGCTGAGCGTGTAGCAGCGGAGCGTGCAGCAGCGGAGCGTGTAGAGGCTGAGCGCGCAGCAGCGGAGCGTGTAGCAGCGGAGCGTGCAGCAGCGGAGCGTGTAGAGGCTGAGCGTGTAGAGGCTGAGCGTGTATCAGCGGAGCGTGTAGCAGCGGAGCGTGTAGAGGCTGAGCGTGCAGCAGTTGAGCGTGTAGAGGCTGAGCGTGCAGCAGCGGAGCGTGCAGCAGCGGAGCGTGTAGCAGTTGAGCGTGTAGCAACGGAGCGTGCAGCAGCGGAGCGTGTAGCAACGGAGCGTGTAGCAGCGGAGCGTGTAGCAGCGGAGCGTGCAGCAGCGGAGCGTGTAGAGGCTGAGCGTGTAGCAGCGGAGCGTGCAGCAGTTGAGCGTGTAGCAGCGGAGCGTGCAGCAGCGGAGCGTGTAGCAGCGGAGCGTGTAGCAGCGGAGCGTGTAGCAGCGGAGCGTGCAGCAGCGGAGAGTGCAGCAGCGGAGCGTGTAGAGGCTGAGCGTGTAGAGGCTGAGCGTGTAGCAGCGGAGCGTGCAGCAGCGGAGTGTGTAGCAGCGGAGCGTGTAGCAGCGGAGCGTGTAGCAGCGGAGCGTGCAGCAGCGGAGCGTGTAGAGGCTGAGCGTGTAGCAGCGGAGCGTGTAGAGGCTGAGCATGTAGCAGCGAAGCGTGCAGCAGCGGAGCGTGTAGAGGCTGAGCGTGTAGCAGTGGAGTGTGCAGCAGCGGAGCGTGTAGAGGCTGAGCGTGTAGCAGCGGAGCGTGCAGCAGCGGAGCGTGTAGAGGCTGAGCGTGTAGCAGTGGAGCGTGCAGCAGCGGAGCGTGCAGCAGTGGAGGGGGTAGAGGCTGAGCGTGTAGAGGCTGAGCGTGCAGCAGCGGAGCGTGCAGCAGCGGAGCGTGCAGCAGCGGAGCGTGTAGAGGCTGAGCGTGTAGAGGCTGAGCGTGTAGCAGCGGAGCGTGTAGCAGCGGAGCGTGTAGAGGCTGAGCGTGCAGCAGCGGAGCGTGCAGCAGCGGAGCGTGTAGAGGCTGAGCGTGTAGAGGCTGAGCGTGTAGCAGCGGAGCGTGTAGCAGCGGAGCGTGTAGAGGCGGAGCGTGCAGCAGCAGAGCGTGCAGCAGCGGAGCGTGCAGCAGCGGAGCGTGCAGCAGCGGAGTGTGCAGCAGCGGAGCGTGTAGAGGCTGAGCGTGTAGAGGCTGAGCGTGTAGCAGCGGAGCGTGCAGCAGCGGAGCGTGTAGAGGCTGAGCGTGCAGCAGCGGAGCGTGTAGCAGCGGAGCGTGCAGCAGCGGAGCGTGTAGCAGCGGAGCGTGCAGCAGCGGAGCGTGTAGAGGCTGAGCGTGTAGAGGCTGAGCGTGTATCAGCGGAGCGTGTAGCAGCGGAGCGTGTAGAGGCTGAGCGTGCAGCAGTTGAGCGTGTAGAGGCTGAGCGTGCAGCAGCGGAGCGTGCAGCAGCGGAGCGTGTAGCAGTTGAGCGTGTAGCAACGGAGCGTGCAGCAGCGGAGCGTGTAGCAACGGAGCGTGCAGCAGTTGAGCGTGTAGCAACGGAGCGTGCAGCAGCGGAGCGTGTAGAGGCTGAGCGTGTAGCAGCGGAGCGTGTAGCAGCGGAGCGTGCAGCAGCGGAGCGTGTAGCAGCGGAGCGTGTAGCAGCGGAGCGTGTAGCAGCGGAGCGTGCAGCAGCGGAGAGTGCAGCAGCGGAGCGTGTAGCAGCGGAGCGTGTAGCAGCGGAGCGTGTAGAGGCTGAGCGTGTAGCAGCGGAGCGTGCAGCAGCGGAGAGTGCAGCAGCGGAGCGTGTAGCAGCGGAGCGTGTAGCAACGGAGCGTGCAGCAGCTGAGCGTGTAGAGGCTGAGCGTGTAGCAGCGGAGCGTGTAGAGGCTGAGCATGTAGCAGCGGAGCGTGCAGCAGCGGAGCGTGTAGAGGCTGAGCGTGTAGCAGTGGAGCGTGCAGCAGCGGAGCGTGTAGAGGCTGAGCGTGTAGCAGCGGAGCGTGCAGCAGCGGAGCGTGTAGAGGCTGAGCGTGTAGCAGTGGAGCGTGCAGCAGCGGAGCGTGCAGCAGCGGAGCGTGCAGCAGC
The DNA here is from genome assembly GCF_047496885.1 of Scyliorhinus torazame. NCBI lineage: Eukaryota > Metazoa > Chordata > Chondrichthyes > Carcharhiniformes > Scyliorhinidae > Scyliorhinus > Scyliorhinus torazame. The sequence goes on along the minus strand of NC_092717.1, from coordinate 216,533,569 downwards.
GGAGCGTGCAGCAGCGGAGCGTGCAGTAGCGGAGCGTGCAGCAGAGGAGCGTGCAGCAGCGGAGCGTGCAGCAGCGGAGCGTGCAGCAGCGGAGCGTGCAGCAGCGGAGCGTGCAGTAGCGGAGCGTGCAGCAGAGGAGCGTGCAGCAGAGGAGCGTGCAGCAGCGGAGCGTGCAGTAGCGGAGCGTGCAGCAGCGGAGCGTGTAGAGGCTGAGCGTGTAGAGGCTGAGCGTGCAGCAGCGGAGCGTGTAGAGGCTGAGCGTGTAGCAGCGGAGCGTGTAGCAGCGGAGCGTGTAGAGGCGGAGCGTGCAGCAGCTGAGCGTGTAGCAGCGGAGCGTGTAGCAGCGGAGCGTGTAGAGGCTGAGCGTGTAGCAGCGGAGCGTGCAGCAGCGGAGCGTGCAGCAGCGGAGCGTGTAGCAGCGGAGCGTGTAGAGGCTGAGCGTGTAGAGGCTGAGCGTGTAGCAGCGGAGCGTGTAGCAGCGGAGCGTGCAGCAGCGGAGCGTGTAGCAGCGGAGCGTGTAGAGGCTGAGCGTGTAGAGGCTGAGCGTGTAGCAGCGGAGCGTGTAGCAGCGGAGCGTGCAGCAGCGGAGCGTGCAGCAGCGGAGCGTGTAGCAGCGGAGCGTGTAGAGGCTGAGCGTGTAGCAGCGGAGCGTGTAGAGGCGGAGCGTGCAGCAGCGGAGCGTGCAGCAGCGGAGCGTGCAGCAGCGGAGTGTGCAGCAGCGGAGCGTGTAGAGGCTGAGCGTGTAGCAGCGGAGCGTGTAGAGGCTGAGCGTGTAGCAGTGGAGCGTGTAGAGGCTGAGCGTGTAGCAGCGGAGCGTGCAGCAGCGGAGTGTGCAGCAGCGGAGCGTGTAGAGGCTGAGCGTGTAGAGGCTGAGCGTGTAGCAGCGGAGCGTGCAGCAGTGGAGCGTGCAGCAGCGGAGTGTGCAGCAGCGGAGCGTGTAGAGGCTGAGCGTGCAGCAGCGGAACGTGCAGCAGCGGAGCGTGTAGCAGCGGAGCGTGTAGAGGCTGAGCGTGTAGCAGCGGAGCGTGTAGCAGCGGAGTGTGCAGCAGCGGAGCGTGTAGAGGCTGAGCGTGTAGAGGCTGAGCGTGTAGCAGCGGAGCGTGCAGCAGTGGAGCGTGCAGCAGCGGAGTGTGCAGCAGCGGAGCGTGTAGAGGCTGAGCGTGCAGCAGCGGAACGTGCAGCAGCGGAGCGTGTAGCAGCGGAGCGTGTAGAGGCTGAGCGTGCAGCAGCGGAGCGTGTAGCAGCGGAACGTGCAGCAGCGGAGCGTGTAGCAGCGGAGCGTGCAGCAGCGGAGCGTGTAGAGGCTGAGCGTGTATCAGCGGAGCGTGTAGCAGCGGAGCGTGTAGAGGCTGAGCGTGCAGCAGTTGAGCGTGTAGAGGCTGAGCGTGCAGCAGCGGAGCGTGCAGCAGCGGAGCGTGTAGCAGTTGAGCGTGTAGCAACGGAGCGTGCAGCAGCGGAGCGTGTAGCAACGGAGCGTGCAGCAGTTGAGCGTGTAGCAACGGAGCGTGCAGCAGCGGAGCATGTAGCAACGGAGCGTGCAGCAGTTGAGCGTGTAGCAACGGAGCGTGCAGCAGCGGAGCGTGTAGAGGCTGAGCGTGTAGCAGCGGAGCGTGTAGCAGCGGAGCGTGCAGCGGCGGAGCGTGCAGCAGCGGAGCGTGTAGCAGCGGAGCGTGTAGCAGCGGAGCGTGTAGCAGCGGAGCGTGTAGAGGCTGAGCGTGTAGCAGCGGAGCGTGCAGCAGCGGAGCGTGTAGCAGCGGAGCGTGTAGCAGCGGAGCGTGTAGCAGCGGAGCGTGTAGAGGCTGAGCGTGTAGCAGCGGAGCGTGCAGCAGCGGAGAGTGCAGCAGCGGAGCGTGTAGCAGCGGAGCGTGTAGCAGCGGAGCGTGTAGAGGCTGAGCGTGTAGCAGCGGAGCGTGTAGCAGCGGAGAGTGCAGCAGCGGAGCGTGCAGCAGCGGAGCGTGCAGCAGCGGAGAGTGCAGCAGCGGAGAGTGCAGCAGCGGAGCGTGTAGCAGCGGAGCGTGTAGCAGCGGAGCGTGCAGCAGCGGAGCGTGTAGAGGCTGAGCGTGTAGCAGCGGAGCGTGTAGAGGCTGAGCGTGTAGCAGCGGAGCGTGCAGCAGCGGAGCGTGTAGAGGCTGAGCGTGTAGCAGCGGAGCGTGCAGCAGCGGAGAGTGCAGCAGCGGAGCGTGTAGCAGCGGAGCGTGTAGCAGCGGAGCGTGCAGCAGCGGAGCGTGTAGAGGCTGAGCGTGTAGCAGCGGAGCGTGTAGAGGCTGAGCGTGTAGCAGCGGAGCGTGCAGCAGCGGAGCGTGTAGAGGCTGAGCGTGTAGCAGCGGAGCGTGTAGAGGCTGAGCGTGTAGCAGCGGAGCGTGCAGCAGCGGAGCGTGTAGAGGCTGAGCGTGTAGCAGCGGAGTGTGTAGCAGCGGAGCGTGTAGCAGCGGAGCGTGTAGAGGCTGAGCGTGTAGCAGCGGAGCGTGCAGCAGCGGAGCGTGCAGCAGCGGAGTGTGTAGCAGCGGAGCGTGTAGCAGCGGAGTGTGTAGCAGCGGAGCGTGCAGCAGCGGAGTGTGTAGCAGCGGAGCGTGTAGCAGCGGAGCGTGCAGCAGCGGAGCGTGCAGCAGCGGAGCGTGTAGCAGCGGAGCGTGTAGCAGCGGATCGTGTAGCAGCGGAGCGTGCAGCAGTTGAACGTGCAGCAGCGGAGCGTGCAGCAGCGGAGCGTGTAGCAGCGGAGCGTGTAGAGGCTGAGCGTGCAGCAGCGGAGCGTGCAGCAGTTGAACGTGCAGCAGCGGAGCGTGCAGCAGCGGAGCGTGTAGCAGCGGAGCGTGTAGAGGCTGAGCGTGTAGCAGCGGAGCGTGCAGCAGCCGAGCGTGCAGCAGCGGAGCGTGTAGCAGCGGAGCGTGTAGAGGCTGAGCGTGCAGCAGCGGAGCGTGCAGCAGTTGAACGTGCAGCAGCGGAGCGTGCAGCAGCGGAGCGTGTAGAGGCTGAGCGTGCAGCAGCGGAGCGTGTAGAGGCTGAGCGTGTAGAGGCTGAGCGTGTAGCAGCGGAGCGTGTAGAGGCTGAGCGTGCAGCAGCGGAGCGTGTAGAGGCTGAGCGTGCAGCAGCGGAGCGTGTAGAGGCTGAGCGTGTAGAGGCTGAGCGTGTAGCAGCGGAGCGTGCAGCAGCGGAGCGTGCAGCAGCGGAGCGTGTAGAGGCTGAGCGTGTAGAGGCTGAGCGTGCAGCAGCGGAGCGTGTAGCAGCGGAGCGTGTAGCAGCGGAGTGTGTAGAGGCTGAGCGTGCAGCAGCGGAGCGTGTAGAGGCTGAGCGTGTAGAGGCTGAGCGTGCAGCAGTGGAGCGTGTAGAGGCTGAGCGTGCAGCAGCGGAGCGTGCAGCAGCGGAGCGTGTAGAGGCTGAGCGTGCAGCAGCGGAGCGTGCAGCAGCGGAGCGTGTAGAGGCTGAGCGTGTAGCAGCGGAGCGTGTAGCTGCGGAGCGTGCAGCAGCGGAGCGTGTAGAGGCTGAGCGTGCAGCAGCGGAGCGTGCAGCAGCGGAGCGTGTAGAGGCTGAGCGTGCAGCAGCGGAGCGTGTAGAGGCTGAGCGTGTAGCAGCGGAGTGTGTAGCAGCGGAGCGTGCAGCAGCGGAGCGTGCAGCAGCGGAGTGTGTAGCAGCGGAGCGTGCAGCAGCGGAGCGTGCAGCAGCGGAGCGTGTAGAGGCTGAGCGTGCAGCAGCGGAGCGTGTAGAGGCTGAGCGTGTAGCAGCGGAGTGTGTAGCAGCGGAGCGTGCAGCAGCTGAGCGTGCAGCAGCGGAGTGTGTAGCAGCGGAGCGTGCAGCAGCGGAGCGTGCAGCAGCGGAGCGTGTAGAGGCTGAGCGTGCAGCAGCGGAGCGTGTAGAGGCTGAGCGTGTAGAGGCTGAGCGTGTAGAGGCTGAGCGTGTAGCAGCGGAGCGTGTAGCTGCGGAGCGTGTAGAGGCTGAGCGTGTAGAGGCTGAGCGTGTAGCAGCGGAGCGTGTAGAGGCTGAGCGTGCAGCAGCGGAGCGTGTAGAGGCTGAGCGTGTAGAGGCTGAGCGTGCAGCAGCGGAGCGTGTAGCAGCGGAGCGTGTAGAGGCTGAGCGTGTAGAGGCTGAGCGTGTAGCAGCGGAGCGTGTAGCTGCGGAGCGTGTAGAGGCTGAGCGTGTAGAGGCTGAGCGTGTAGCTGCGGAGCGTGTAGCAGCGGAGTGTGTAGAGGCTGAGCGTGCAGCAGCGGAGCGTGTAGAGGCTGAGCGTGCAGCAGCGGAGCGTGTAGCTGCGGAGCGTGTAGCAGCGGAGTGTGTAGCTGCGGAGCGTGTAGAGGCTGAGCGTGTAGCAGCGGAGCGTGTAGAGGCTGAGCGTGTAGCAGCGGAGCGTGTAGCAGCGGAGTGTGTAGCTGCGGAGCGTGTAGAGGCTGAGCGTGTAGAGGCTGAGCGTGCAGCAGCGGAGCGTGTAGCAGCGGAGTGTGTAGCTGCGGAGCGTGTAGAGGCTGAGCGTGTAGAGGCTGAGCGTGCAGCAGCGGAGTGTGTAGCAGCGGAGCGTGTAGCAGCGGAGCGTGTAGCAGCGGAGCGTGTAGCAGCGGAGCGTGTAGCAGCAGAGCGTGCAGCAGCGGAGCGTGCAGCAGCGGAACGTGCAGCAGTGGAGCGTGTAGCTGCGGAGCGTGCAGCAGTGGAGCGTGCAGCAGCGGAACGTGCAGCAGTGGAGCGTGTAGCTGCGGAGCGTGTAGCTGCGGAGCGTGTAGCTGCGGAGCGTGTAGCAGCGGAGCGTGTAGCAGCGGAGCGTGTAGCAGCGGAGCGTGCAGCAGCGGAGCGTGCAGCAGCGGAGCGTGCAGCAGCGGAGCGTGCAGCAGCGGAGCGTGTAGCAGCGGAGCGTGTAGCAGCGGAGTGTGTAGCTGCGGAGCGTGCAGCAGCGGAGCGTGTAGAGGCTGAGCGTGTAGCAGCGGAGCATGTAGCAGCGGAGCGTGCAGCAGCGGAGCATGCAGCAGCGGAGTGTGTAGCAGCGGAGCGTGTAGCTGCGGAGCGTGTAGAGGCTGAGCGTGTAGCAGCGGAGCGTGCAGCAGCGGAGCGTGCAGCAGCGGAGCGTGTAGAGGCTGAGCGTGTAGCAGCGGAGCGTGCAGCAGCGGAGTGTGTAGCAGCGGAGCGTGTAGCAGCGGAGCGTGTAGAGGCTGAGCGTGTAGCAGCGGAGTGTGTAGCAGCGGAGCGTGCAGCAGCGGAGTGTGTAGCAGCGGAGCGTGTAGCAGCGGAGCGTGTAGAGGCTGAGCGTGTAGCAGCGGAGTGTGTAGCAGCGGAGCGTGCAGCAGCGGAGTGTGTAGCAGCGGAGCGTGTAGAGGCTGAGCGTGTAGCAGCGGAGTGTGTAGAGGCTGAGCGTGTAGCAGCGGAGCGTGCAGCAGCGGAGTGTGTAGCAGCGGAGCGTGTAGAGGCTGAGCGTGTAGCAGCGGAGCGTGTAGAGGCTGAGCGTGTAGCAGCGGAGCGTGCAGCAGCGGAGTGTGTAGCAGCGGAGCGTGTAGAGGCTGAGCGTGTAGCAGCGGAGCGTGTAGAGGCTGAGCGTGTAGCAGCGGAGCGTGCAGCAGCGGAGTGTGTAGCAGCGGAGCGTGTAGCAGCGGAGCGTGTAGAGGCTGAGCGTGTAGCAGCGGAGTGTGTAGCAGCGGAGCGTGCAGCAGCGGAGTGTGTAGCAGCTGAGCGTGTAGCAGCGGAGCGTGTAGAGGCTGAGCGTGTAGCAGCGGAGCGTGTAGAGGCAGAGCGTGTAGCTGCGGAGCGTGCAGCAGCTGAGCATGTAGCAGCGGAGCGTGTAGCAGCGGAGCGTGCAGCAGCGGAGAGTGCAGCAGCGGAGCGTGTAGCAGCGGAGCGTGCAGCAGCGGAGAGTGCAGCAGCGGAGCGTGTAGCAGCGGAGCGTGTAGCAGCGGAGCGTGTAGAGGCTGAGCGTGTAGCAGCGGAGTGTGTAGCTGCGGAGCGTGCAGCAGCGGAGCGTGTAGAGGCTGAGCGTGCAGCAGCGGAGCGTCTAGAGGCAGAGCGTGTAGCAGCGGAGCGTGTAGCTGCGGAGCATGTAGAGGCTGAGCGTGTAGAGGCTGAGCGTGTAGCAGTGGAGCGTGTAGAGGCTGAGCGTGTAGAGGCTGAGCGTGTAGCAGCGGAGCGTGTAGCAGTGGAGCGTGTAGCTGCGGAGCATGTAGAGGCTGAGCGTGTAGAGGCTGAGCGTGTAGCAGCGGAGCGTGTAGCAGTGGAGCGTGTAGAGGCTGAGCGTGTAGAGGCTGAGCGTGTAGCAGCGGAGCGTGTAGAGGCTGAGCGTGCAGCAGCGGAGCGTGTAGAGGCTGAGCGTGCAGCAGCGGAGCATGTAGCAGCGGAGCGTGCAGCAGCGGAGCGTGCAGCAGCGGAGCGTGCAGCAGCGGAGCGTGTAGAGGCTGAGCGTGTAGAGGCTGAGCGTGTAGCAGCGGAGCGTGTAGAGGCTGAGCGTGCAGCAGCGGAGCGTGTAGAGGCTGAGCGTGCAGCAGCGGAGCATGTAGCAGCGGAGCGTGCAGCAGCGGAGCGTGCAGCAGCGGAGCGTGCAGCAGCGGAGCGTGTAGAGGCTGAGCGTGTAGAGGCTGAGCGTGTAGCAGCGGAGCGTGTAGCAGCGGAGCGTGCAGCAGCGGAGCGTGTAGCAGCGGAGCGTGCAGCAGCGGAGCGTGTAGCTGCGGAGCGTGTAGAGGCTGAGCGTGCAGCAGTGGAGCGTGCAGCAGCGGAGCGTGTAGAGGCTGAGCGTGTAGCAGCGGAGCGTGCAGCAGCGGAGCGTGCAGCAGCGGAGCGTGCAGCAGCGGAGCATGCAGCAGCGGAGCGTGTAGCAGCGGAGCGTGTAGCAGCGGAGCGTGTAGAGGCTGAGCGTGCAGCAGCGGAGCGTGAAGAGGCTGAGCGTGTAGCAGCGGAGTGTGCAGCAGCGGAGCGTGTAGCAGCGGAGCGTGCAGCAGCGGAGCGTGTAGAGGCTGAGCGTGCAGCAGCGGAGCGTGTAGCAGCGGAGCGTGCAGCAGCGGAGCGTGCAGCAGCGGAGCGTGCAGCAGCGGAGCGTGTAGCAGCGGAGCGTGCAGCAGCGGAGCGTGCAGCAGCGGAGCGTGTAGAGGCTGAGCGTGTAGCAGCGGAGCGTGTAGAGGCTGAGCGTGTAGCAGCGGAGCGTGTAGAGGCTGAGCGTGTAGCAGCGGAGCGTGTAGAGGCTGAGCGTGTAGCAGCGGAGCGTGTAGCTGCGGAGCGTGTAGAGGCTGAGCGTGTAGCAGCGGAGCGTGTAGAGGCTGAGCGTGTAGCAGCGGAGCGTGTAGCTGCGGAGCGTGTAGAGGCTGAGCGTGTAGCAGCGGAGCGTGTAGAGGCTGAGCGTGTAGCAGCGGAGCGTGTAGCAGCGGAATGTGCAGCAGCAGAGCGTGTAGCAGCGGAGCGTGTAGAGGCTGAGCGTGTAGCTGCGGAGCGTGTAGAGGCTGAGCGTGTAGCAGCGGAGCGTGCAGCAGCGGAGCGTGCAGCAGCGGAGCGTGTAGCTGCGGAGCGTGCAGCAGCGGAGCGTGTAGAGGCTGAGCGTGTAGAGGCTGAGCGTGCAGCAGCGGAGCGTGTAGAGGCTGAGCGTGTAGCAGCGGAGCGTGTAGCAGCGGAGCGTGTAGAGGCTGAGCGTGTAGCAGCGGAGCGTGCAGCAGCGGAGCGTGTAGAGGCTGAGCGTGCAGCAGCGGAGCGTGCAGCAGCGGAGCGTGTAGAGGCTGAGCGTGTAGCAGCGGAGCGTGCAGCAGCGGAGCGTGTAGAGGCTGAGCGTGTAGAGGCTGAGCGTGTAGCAGCGGAGCGTGCAGCAGCGGAGCGTGTAGAGGCTGAGCGTGTAGCAGCGGAGCGTGCAGCAGCGGAGCGTGTAGAGGCTGAGCATGCAGCAGCGGAGCGTGCAGCAGCGGAGCGTGTAGAGGCTGAGCATGCAGCAGCGGAGCGTGCAGCAGCGGAGCGTGTAGAGGCAGAGCGTGTAGCAGCGGAGCGTGCAGCAGCGGAGCGTGTAGAGGCTGAGCGTGTAGCAGCGGAGCGTGCAGCAGCGGAGCGTGCAGCAGCGGAGCGTGTAGCTGCGGAGCGTGTAGAGGCTGAGCGTGCAGCAGCGGAGCGTGTAGAGGCTGAGCGTGCAGCAGCGGAGCGTGTAGAGGCTGAGCGTGCAGCAGCGGAGCGTGCAGCAGCGGAGCGTGTAGCTGCGGAGCGTGCAGCAGCGGAGCGTGCAGCAGCGGAGCGTGTAGAGGCTGAGCGTGTAGAGGCTGAGCGTGTAGCAGCGGAGCGTGCAGCAGCGGAGCGTGTAGAGGCTGAGCGTGTAGCAGCGGAGCGTGTAGAGGCTGAGCGTGTAGCAGCGGAGCGTGCAGCAGCGGAGGGGGTAGAGGCAGAGCGTGCAGCAGCGGAGCGTGCAGCAGCGGAGCGTGTAGAGGCTGAGCATGCAGCAGCGGAGCGTGCAGCAGCGGAGCGTGCAGCAGAGGAGCGTGCAGCAGCGGAGCGTGTAGAGGCTGAGCGTGTAGCAGCGGAGCGTGCAGCAGCGGAGCGTGTAGAGGCTGAGCGTGTAGCAGCGGAGCGTGCAGCAGCGGAGGGGGTAGAGGCAGAGCGTGCAGCAGCGGAGCGTGCAGCAGCGGAGCGTGTAGAGGCTGAGCATGCAGCAGCGGAGCGTGCAGCAGCGGAGCGTGCAGCAGCGGAGCGTGCAGCAGCGGAGCGTGTAGAGGCTGAGCGTGCAGCAGCGGAGCGTGCAGCAGCGGAGCGTGCAGCAGCGGAGCGTGCAGCAGCGGAGCGTGTAGAGGCTGAGCGTGCAGCAGCGGAGAGTGTAGAGGCTGAGCGTGTAGAGGCTGAGCGTGCAGCAGCGGAGAGTGTAGAGGCTGAGCGTGCAGCAGCGGAGAGTGTAGAGGCTGAGCGTGCAGCAGCGGAGCGTGCAGCAGCGGAGCGTGCAGCAGCGGAGCGTGCAGCAGCGGAGCGTGTAGAGGCTGAGCGTGCAGCAGCGGAGCGTGTAGAGGCTGAGCGTGTAGAGGCTGAGCGTGCAGCAGCGGAGCGTGTAGAGGCTGAGCGTGTAGCAGCGGAGCGTGTAGAGGCTGAGCGTGCAGCAGAGGAGCGTGCAGCAGCGGAGCGTGTAGAGGCTGAGCGTGTAGCAGCGGAGCATGTAGCAGCGGAGCGTGTAGAGGCTGAGCGTGTAGCAGCGGAGCGTGTAGAGGCTGAGCGTGCAGCAGAGGAGCGTGTAGAGGCTGAGCGTGTAGCAGCGGAGCATGCAGCAGCGGAGCATGCAGCAGCGGAGCGTGTAGAGGCTGAGCGTGCAGCAGCGGAGCGTGTAGAGGCTGAGCGTGTAGCAGCGGAGCATGTAGCAGCGGAGCGTGTAGAGGCTGAGCGTGTAGCAGCGGAGCATGTAGCAGCGGAGCGTGCAGCAGCGGAGCATGCAGCAGCGGAGCGTGTAGAGGCTGAGCGTGCAGCAGCGGAGCGTGTAGAGGCTGAGCGTGCAGCAGCGGAGCGTGTAGAGGCTGAGCGTGTAGCAGCGGAGCGTGTAGAGGCTGAGCGTGTAGCAGCGGAGCGTGCAGCAGCGGAGCGTGTAGCAGCAGAGCGTGCAGCAGCGGAGCGTGTAGCAGCGGAGCGTGCAGCAGCGGAGCGTGTAGAGGCTGAACGTGCAGCAGTGGAGCGTGCAGCAGCGGAGCGTGTAGAGGCTGAGCGTGTAGCAGCGGAGCGTGCAGCAGTGGAGCGTGTAGAGGCTGAGCGTGTAGCAGCGGAGCGTGCAGCAGTGGAGCGTGTAGAGGCTGAGCGTGTATCAGCGGAGCGAGCAGCAGCGGAGCGTGTAGAGGCTGAGCGTGCAGCAGCGGAGCGTGTAGAGGCTGAGCGTGTAGCAGCGGAGCGTGCAGCAGTGGAGCGTGTAGAGGCTGAGCGTGTATCAGCGGAGCGTGCAGCAGCGGAGCGTGTAGAGGCTGAGCGTGCAGCAGCGGAGCGTGTAGAGGCTGAGCGTGCAGCAGAGGAGCGTGCAGCAGCGGAGCGTGTAGAGGCTGAGCGTGTAGCAGCGGAGCATGTAGCAGCGGAGCGTGTAGAGGCTGAGCGTGTAGCAGCGGAGCATGTAGCAGCGGAGCGTGTAGAGGCTGAGTGTGTAGCAGCGGAGCATGTAGCAGCGGAGCGTGTAGAGGCTGAGCGTGCAGCAGAGGAGCGTGCAGCAGCGGAGCGTGCAGCAGCGGAGCGTGCAGCAGCGGAGCGTGTAGAGGCTGAGCGTGTAGAGGCTGAGCGTGTAGCAGCGGAGCGTGTAGAGGCTGAGCATGTAGCAGCGGAGCGTGTAGAGGCTGAGCGTGCAGCAGCGGAGCATGCAGCAGCGGAGCGTGTAGAGGCTGAGCGAGCAGCAGCGGAGCGTGTAGAGGCTGAGCGTGCAGCAGCGGAGCGTGTAGAGGCTGAGCGTGCAGCAGCGGAGCGTGTAGAGGCTGAGCGTGTAGCAGCAGAGCGTGTAGAGGCTGAGCGTGCAGCAGCGGAGCGTGTAGAGGCTGAGCGTGTAGCAGCTGAGCGTGTAGAGGCTGAGCGTGTAGCAGCAGAGCGTGTAGAGGCTGAGCGTGCAGCAGCGGAGCGTGTAGCAGTGGAGCGTGCAGCAGCGGAGCGTGCAGCAGCGGAGCGTGTAGAGGCTGAGCGTGTAGCAGCGGAGCGTGTAGAGGCTGAGCGTGTAGAGGCTGAGCGTGCAGCAGCGGAGCGTGCAGCAGCGGAGGGGGTAGAGGCTGAGCGTGCAGCAGCGGAGCGTGCAGCAGCGGAGCGTGCAGCAGCGGAGCGTGTAGAGGCTGAGCGTGTAGCAGCGGAGCGTGCAGAGGCTGAGCGTGTAGAGGCTGAGCGTGCAGCAGCGGAGCGTGCAGCAGTGGAGCGTGCAGCAGCGGAGCGTGCAGCAGCGGAGCGTGTAGAGGCTGAGCGTGTAGAGGCTGAGCGTGCAGCAGCGGAGCGTGCAGCAGCGGAGCGTGTAGAGGCTGAGCGTGTAGCAGCGGAGCGTGTAGAGGCTGAGCGTGCAGCAGCGGAGCGTGCAGCAGCGGAGCGTGTAGAGGCTGAGCGTGCAGCAGCGGAGCGTGCAGCAGCGGAGCGTGTAGAGGCTGAGCGTGTAGCAGCGGAGCGTGTAGAGGCTGAGCGTGCAGCAGAGGAGCGTGCAGCAGCGGAGCGTGTAGAGGCTGAGCGTGTAGCAGCGGAGCATGTAGCAGCGGAGCGTGTAGAGGCTGAGCGTGCAGCAGCGGAGCATGTAGCAGCGGAGCGTGCAGCAGCGGAGCATGCAGCAGCGGAGCGTGTAGAGGCTGAGCGTGCAGCAGCGGAGCGTGCAGCAGCGGAGCGTGCAGCAGCGGAGCGTGCAGCAGCGGAGCGTGTAGAGGCTGAGCGTGCAGCAGCGGAGCGTGCAGCAGCGGAGCGTGTAGAGGCTGAGCGTGTAGCAGCGGAGCGTGTAGAGGCTGAGCGTGCAGCAGAGGAGCGTGCAGCAGCGGAGCGTGTAGAGGCTGAGCGTGTAGCAGCGGAGCATGTAGCAGCGGAGCGTGTAGAGGCTGAGCGTGCAGCAGCGGAGCATGTAGCAGCGGAGCGTGCAGCAGCGGAGCATGCAGCAGCGGAGCGTGTAGAGGCTGAGCGTGCAGCAGCGGAGCGTGTAGAGGCTGAGCGTGCAGCAGCGGAGCGTGCAGCAGCGGAGCGTGTAGCAGCAGAGCGTGCAGCAGCGGAGCGTGTAGAGGCTGAGCGTGTAGCAGCGGAGCGTGCAGCAGCGGAGCGTGTAGCAGCAGAGCGTGCAGCAGCGGAGCATGCAGTAGCGGAGCGTGCAGCAGCGGAGCGTGCAGCAGCGGAGCGTGTAGCAGCAGAGCGTGCAGCAGCGGAGCGTGCAGCAGCGGAGCGTGTAGAGGCTGAGCGTGTAGCAGCGGAGCGTGCAGCAGCGGAGCGTGTAGAGGCTGAACGTGCAGCAGTGGAGCGTGCAGCAGCGGAGCGTCTAGAGGCTGAGCGTGTAGCAGCGGAGCGTGCAGCAGTGGAGCGTGTAGAGGCTGAGCGTGTATCAGCGGAGCGTGTAGCAGCGGAGCGTGTAGAGGCTGAGCGTGCAGCAGCGGAGCGTGTAGCAGCGGAGCGTGTAGAGGCTGAGCGTGTATCAGCGGAGCGTGTAGAGGCTGAGCGTGTAGCAGCGGAGCGTGCAGCAGCGGAGCGTGTAGAGGCTGAGCGTGTATCAGCGGAGCGTGCAGCAGCGGAGCGTGTAGAGGCTGAGCGTGCAGCAGCGGAGCGTGCAGCAGTGGAGCGTGCAGCAGCGGAGCGTGCAGCAGCGGAGCGTGTAGAGGCTGAGCATGTAGCAGCGGAGCGTGCAGCAGCGGAGCGTGCAGCAGCGGAGCATGTAGAGGCGGAGCGTGTAGCAGCAGAGCGTGTAGCAGCGTAGCGTGTAGAGGCTGAGCGTGCAGCAGCGGAGCGTGCAGCAGTGGAGCGTGCAGCAGCAGAGCATGCAGCAACGGAGCGTGCAGCAGCGGAGCGTGCAGCAGCGGAGCGTGTAGAGGCTGAGCGTGCAGCAGCGGAGCGTGCAGCAGCGGAGCGTGTAGAGGCTGAGCGTGCAGCAGCGGAGCGTGCAGCAGCGGAGCGTGTAGAGGCTGAGCGTGTAGCAGCGGAGCGTGTAGAGGCTGAGCGTGTAGAGGCTGAGCGTGTAGAGGCTGAGCGTGCAGCAGCGGAGCGTGTAGAGGCTGAGCGTGTAGCAGCGGAGCGTGTAGGGGCTGAGCGTGCAGCAGAGGAGCGTGCAGCAGCGGAGCGTGTAGAGGCTGAGCGTGTAGCAGCGGAGCATGTAGCAGCGGAGCGTGTAGAGGCTGAGCGTGTAGCAGCGGAGCATGTAGCAGCGGAGCGTGCAGCAGCGGAGCATGCAGCAGTGGAGCGTGTAGAGGCTGAGCGTGCAGCAGCGGAGCGTGTAGAGGCTGAGCGTGTAGCAGCGGAGCGTGTAGCAGCGGAGCGTGTAGAGGCTGAGCGTGCAGCAGCGGAGCGTGTAGAGGCTGAGCGTGCAGCAGCGGAGCGTGTAGCAGCGGAGCATGCAGCAGCGGAGCGTGTAGAGGCTGAGCGTGCAGCAGCGGAGCGTGTAGAGGCTGAGCGTGCAGCAGCGGAGCGTGTAGAGGCTGAGCGTGTAGAGGCTGAGTGTGCAGCAGCGGAGCGTGCAGCAGTGGAGCGTGTAGCAGCAGAGCGTGCAGCAGCGGAGCGTGTAGAGGCTGAGCGTGTAGAGGCTGAGCGTGCAGCAGCGGAGCGTGCAGCAGCGGAGCGTGTAGCAGCGGAGCGTGCAGCAGCGGAGCGTGTAGCAGCGGAGCGTGCAGCAGCGGAGCGTGCAGCAGCGGAGCGTGTAGAGGCTGAGCGTGTAGCAGCGGAGCGTGCAGCAGCGGAGCGTGCAGCAGCGGAGCGTGTAGAGGCTGAGCGTGTAGCAGCGGAGCGTGCAGCAGCGGAGCGTGTAGAGGCTGAACGTGCAGCAGTGGAGCGTGCAGCAGCGGAGCGTCTAGAGGCTGAGCGTGTAGCAGCGGAGCGTGCAGCAGTGGAGCGTGTAGAGGCTGAGCGTGTATCAGCGGAGCGTGCAGCAGCGGAGCGTGTAGAGGCTGAGCGTGCAGCAGCGGAGCGTGTAGCAGCGGAGCGTGTAGAGGCTGAGCGTGTATCAGCGGAGCGTGTAGAGGCTGAGCGTGTAGCAGCGGAGCGTGCAGCAGCGGAGCGTGTAGAGGCTGAGCGTGTATCAGCGGAGCGTGCAGCAGCGGAGCGTGTAGAGGCTGAGCGTGCAGCAGCGGAGCGTGCAGCAGTGGAGCGTGCAGCAGCGGAGCGTGCAGCAGCGGAGCGTGTAGAGGCTGAGCATGTAGCAGCGGAGCGTGCAGCAGCGGAGCGTGCAGCAGCGGAGCATGTAGAGGCGGGGCGTGTAGCAGCAGAGCGTGTAGCAGCGGAGCGTGTAGAGGCTGAGCGTGCAGCAGCGGAGCGTGCAGCAGTGGAGCGTGCAGCAGCAGAGCGTGCAGCAGCGGAGCGTGCAGCAGCGGAGCGTGCAGCAGCGGAGCGTGCAGCAGCGGAGCGTGTAGAGGCTGAGCGTGCAGCAGCGGAGCGTGCAGCAGCGGAGCGTGTAGAGGCTGAGCGTGCAGCAGCGGAGCGTGCAGCAGCGGAGCGTGTAGAGGCTGAGCGTGTAGCAGCGGAGCGTGTAGAGGCTGAGCGTGTAGAGGCTGAGCGTGTAGAGGCTGAGCGTGCAGCAGCGGAGCGTGTAGAGGCTGAGCGTGTAGCAGCGGAGCGTGTAGGGGCTGAGCGTGCAGCAGAGGAGCGTGCAGCAGCGGAGCGTGCAGCAGCGGAGCGTGCAGCAGCGGAGCGTGTAGAGGCTGAGCGTGTAGCAGCGGAGCATGTAGCAGCGGAGCGTGTAGAGGCTGAGCGTGTAGCAGCGGAGCATGTAGCAGCGGAGCGTGCAGCAGCGGAGCATGCAGCAGCGGAGCGTGTAGAGGCTGAGCGTGCAGCAGCGGAGCGTGTAGAGGCTGAGCGTGCAGCAGCGGAGCGTGTAGAGGCTGAGCGTGTAGCAGCGGAGCGTGTAGCAGCGGAGCGTGTAGAGGCTGAGCGTGCAGCAGCGGAGCGTGTAGAGGCTGAGCGTGCAGCAGCGGAGCGTGTAGAGGCTGAGCGTGCAGCAGCGGAGCGTGTAGCAGCGGAGCATGCAGCAGCGGAGCGTGTAGAGGCTGAGCGTGCAGCAGCGGAGCGTGTAGAGGCTGAGCGTGCAGCAGCGGAGCGTGTAGCAGCAGAGCGTGCAGCAGCGGAGCGTGTAGCAGCGGAGCGTGCAGCAGCGGAGCGTGCAGCAGCGGAGCGTGTAGAGGCTGAGCGTGCAGCAGCGGAGCGTGCAGCAGCGGAGCGTGTAGAGGCTGAGCGTGCAGCAGCGGAGCGTGCAGCAGCTGAGCGTGCAGCAGCGGAGCGTGTAGAGGCTGAGCGTGCAGCAGCGGAGCGTGTAGAGGCTGAGCGTGCAGCAGCGGAGCGTGTAGAGGCTGAGCGTGTAGCAGCGGAGCATGCAGCAGCGGAGCGTGTGGAGGCTGAGCGTGTAGTAGCGGAGCGTGCAGCAGCGGAGCGTGCAGCAGCGGAGCGTGTAGAGGCTGAGCGTGGAGCAGCGGAGCGTGTAGCAGCGGAGCGTGTAGAGGCTGAGCGTGCAGCAGCGGAGCGTGTAGAGGCTGAGCGTGCAGCAGCGGAGCGTGCAGCAGCGGAGCGTGTAGAGGCTGAGCATGTAGCAGCGGAGCGTGCAGCAGCGGAGCGTGTAGAGGCTGAGCGTGCAGCTGCGGAGCATGCAGCAGCGGAGCGTGCAGCAGCGGAGCGTGCAGCAGAGGAGCGTGCAGCAGCGGAGTGTGCAGCAGCGGAGCGTGTAGAGGCTGAGCATGTAGCAGCGGAGCGTGCAGCAGCGGAGCGTGCAGCAGCGGAGCGTGCAGCAGCGGAGCATGTAGAGGCGGGGCGTGTAGCAGCAGAGCGTGTAGCAGCGGAGCGTGTAGAGGCTGAGCGTGCAGCAGCGGAGCGTGCAGCAGTGGAGCGTGCAGCAGCAGAGCGTGCAGCAGCGGAGCGTGCAGCAGCGGAGCGTGCAGCAGCGGAGCGTGCAGCAGCGGAGCGTGTAGAGGCTGAGCGTGCAGCAGCGGAGCGTGCAGCAGCGGAGCGTGTAGAGGCTGAGCGTGCAGCAGCGGAGCGTGCAGCAGCGGAGCGTGTAGAGGCTGAGCGTGTAGCAGCGGAGCGTGTAGAGGCTGAGCGTGTAGAGGCTGAGCGTGTAGAGGCTGAGCGTGCAGCAGCGGAGCGTGTAGAGGCTGAGCGTGTAGCAGCGGAGCGTGTAGGGGCTGAGCGTGCAGCAGAGGAGCGTGCAGCAGCGGAGCGTGCAGCAGCGGAGCGTGCAGCAGCGGAGCGTGTAGAGGCTGAGCGTGTAGCAGCGGAGCATGTAGCAGCGGAGCGTGTAGAGGCTGAGCGTGTAGCAGCGGAGCATGTAGCAGCGGAGCGTGCAGCAGCGGAGCATGCAGCAGCGGAGCGTGTAGAGGCTGAGCGTGCAGCAGCGGAGCGTGTAGAGGCTGAGCGTGCAGCAGCGGAGCGTGTAGAGGCTGAGCGTGTAGCAGCGGAGCGTGTAGCAGCGGAGCGTGTAGAGGCTGAGCGTGCAGCAGCGGAGCGTGTAGAGGCTGAGCGTGCAGCAGCGGAGCGTGTAGAGGCTGAGCGTGCAGCAGCGGAGCGTGTAGCAGCGGAGCATGCAGCAGCGGAGCGTGTAGAGGCTGAGCGTGCAGCAGCGGAGCGTGTAGAGGCTGAGCGTGCAGCAGCGGAGCGTGTAGCAGCAGAGCGTGCAGCAGCGGAGCGTGTAGCAGCGGAGCGTGCAGCAGCGGAGCGTGCAGCAGCGGAGCGTGTAGAGGCTGAGCGTGCAGCAGCGGAGCGTGCAGCAGCGGAGCGTGTAGAGGCTGAGCGTGCAGCAGCGGAGCGTGCAGCAGCTGAGCGTGCAGCAGCGGAGCGTGTAGAGGCTGAGCGTGCAGCAGCGGAGCGTGTAGAGGCTGAGCGTGCAGCAGCGGAGCGTGTAGAGGCTGAGCGTGTAGCAGCGGAGCATGCAGCAGCGGAGCGTGTGGAGGCTGAGCGTGTAGTAGCGGAGCGTGCAGCAGCGGAGCGTGCAGCAGCGGAGCGTGTAGAGGCTGAGCGTGGAGCAGCGGAGCGTGTAGCAGCGGAGCGTGTAGAGGCTGAGCGTGCAGCAGCGGAGCGTGTAGAGGCTGAGCGTGCAGCAGCGGAGCGTGCAGCAGCGGAGCGTGTAGAGGCTGAGCATGTAGCAGCGGAGCGTGCAGCAGCGGAGCGTGTAGAGGCTGAGCGTGCAGCTGCGGAGCATGCAGCAGCGGAGCGTGCAGCAGCGGAGCGTGCAGCAGAGGAGCGTGCAGCAGCGGAGTGTGCAGCAGCGGAGCGTGTAGAGGCTGAGCATGTAGCAGCGGAGCGTGCAGCAGCGGAGCGTGCAGCAGCGGAGCGTGCAGCAGCGGAGCGTGTAGAGGCTGAGCGTGTAGCAGCGGAGCGTGTAGCAGTGGAGCGTGCAGCAGCGGAGCGTGTAGAGGCTGAGCGTGCAGCAGCGGAGCGTGTAGAGGCTGAGCGTGCAGCAGCGGAGCGTGCAGCAGCGGAGCGTGCAGCAGCGGAGCGTGTAGAGGCTGAGCGTGCAGCAGCGGAGCATGCAGCAGCGGAGGGGGTAGAGGCTGAGCGTGTAGCAGAGCAGCGGATTGTTCAGCAGCGGAGCGTGCAGCAGCGGAGCGTGCAGCAGCGGAACGTGCAGCAGCGGAGCGTGTAGAGGCGGAGCGTGCAGCAGCGGAGCATGCAGCAGCGGAGCGTGCAGCAGCGGAGCGTGTAGAGGCTGAGCGTGCAGCAGCGGAGCGTGCAGCAGCGGAGCGTGTAGAGGCTGAGCGTGCAGCAGCGGATCGTGCAGCAGCGGAGCGTGCAGCAGCGGAGCGTGCAGCAGCGGAGCGTGCAGCAGCGGGGTGTGCAGCAGCGGAGCGTGTAGAGGCTGAGCGTGTAGCAGCGGAGCGTGCAGCAACGGAGCGTGTAGAGGCTGAGCGTGCAGCAGCGGAGCATGCAGCAGTGGAGCGTGCAGCAGCGGAGCGTGCAGCAGCGGAGCGTGTAGAGGCTGAGCGTGTAGAGGCTGAGCGTGTAGCAGCGGAGCGTGCAGCAGCGGAGCGTGTAGAGGCTGAGCGTGCAGCAGCGGAGCGTGTAGAGGCTGAGCGTGTAGCAGCGGAGCGTGTAGCAGCGGAGCGTGTAGAGGCTGAGCGTGCAGCAGCGGAGCGTGTAGAGGCTGAGCGTGCAGCAGCGGAGCGTGAAGAGGCTGAGCGTGCAGCAGCGGAGCGTGTAGCAGCGGAGCATGCAGCAGCGGAGCGTGTAGAGGCTGAGCGTGCAGCAGCGGAGCGTGTAGAGGCTGAGCGTGCAGCAGCGGAGCGTGTAGAGGCTGAGCGTGCAGCAGCGGAGCGTGTAGAGGCTGAGCGTGCAGCAGCGGAGCGTGTAGCAGCAGAGCGTGCAGCAGCGGAGCGTGTAGCAGCGGAGCGTGCAGCAGCGGAGCGTGCAGCAGCGGAGCGTGTAGAGGCTGAGCGTGCAGCAGCGGAGCATGCAGCAGCGGAGCGTGTAGAGGCTGAGCGTGCAGCAGCGGAGCGTGCAGCAGCTGAGCGTGCAGCAGCGGAGCGTGTAGAGGCTGAGCGTGCAGCAGCGGAGCGTGTAGAGGCTGAGCGTGCAGCAGCGGAGCGTGTAGAGGCTGAGCGTGTAGCAGCGGAGCATGCAGCAGCGGAGCGTGTAGAGGCTGAGCGTGTAGCAGCGGAGCGTGCAGCAGCGGAGCGTGCAGCAGCGGAGCGTGTAGAGGCTGAGCGTGTAGCAGCGGAGCGTGTAGAGGCTGAGCGTGCAGCAGCGGAGCGTGTAGAGGCTGAGCGTGCAGCAGCGGAGCGTGCAGCAGCGGAGCGTGTAGAGGCTGAGCATGTAGCAGCGGAGCGTGCAGCAGCGGAGCGTGTAGAGGCTGAGCGTGCAGCTGCGGAGCATGCAGCAGCGGAGCGTGCAGCAGCGGAGCGTGCAGCAGAGGAGCGTGCAGCAGCGGAGTGTGCAGCAGCGGAGCGTGTAGAGGCTGAGCATGTAGCAGCGGAGCGTGCAGCAGCGGAGCGTGCAGCAGCGGAGCGTGCAGCAGCGGAGCGTGTAGAGGCTGAGCGTGTAGCAGCGGAGCGTGTAGCAGTGGAGCGTGCAGCAGCGGAGCGTGTAGAGGCTGAGCGTGCAGCAGCGGAGCGTGTAGAGGCTGAGCGTGCAGCAGCGGAGCGTGCAGCAGCGGAGCGTGCAGCAGCGGAGCGTGTAGAGGCTGAGCGTGCAGCAGCGGAGCGTGCAGCAGCGGAGGGGGTAGAGGCTGAGCGTGTAGCAGAGCAGCGGATTGTTCAGCAGCGGAGCGTGCAGCAGCGGAGCGTGCAGCAGCGGAACGTGCAGCAGCGGAGCGTGTAGAGGCGGAGCGTGCAGCAGCGGAGCATGCAGCAGCGGAGCGTGCAGCAGCGGAGCGTGTAGAGGCTGACGTGCAGCAGCGGAGCGTGCAGCAGCGGAGCGTGTAGAGGCTGAGCGTGCAGCAGCGGATCGTGCAGCAGCGGAGCGTGCAGCAGCGGAGCGTGCAGCAGCGGAGCGTGCAGCAGCGGGGTGTGCAGCAGCGGAGCGTGTAGAGGCTGAGCGTGTAGCAGCGGAGCGTGCAGCAACGGAGCGTGTAGAGGCTGAGCGTGCAGCAGCGGAGCATGCAGCAGTGGAGCGTGCAGCAGCGGAGCGTGCAGCAGCGGAGCGTGTAGAGGCTGAGCGTGTAGAGGCTGAGCGTGTAGCAGCGGAGCGTGCAGCAGCGGAGCGTGTAGAGGCTGAGCGTGTAGAGGCTGAGCGTGTAGCAGCGGAGCGTGCAGCAGCGGAGCGTGTAGAGGCTGAGCGTGCAGCAGCGGAGCATGTAGCAGCGGAGCGTGTAGAGGCTGAGCGTGTAGCAGCGGAGCGTGTAGAGGCTGACCGTGCAGCAGCGGAGCGTGTAGAGGCTGAGCGTGTAGCAGCGGAGCATGTAGCAGCGGAGCGTGTAGAGGCTGAGCGTGTAGCAGCGGAGCATGTAGAGGCTGAGCGTGCAGCAGCGGAGCGTGTAGAGGCTGAGCGTGTAGCAGCGGAGCATGTAGCAGCGGAGCGTGTAGAGGCTGAGCGTGTAGCAGCGGAGCGTGTAGAGGCTGAGCGTGCAGCAGAGGAGCGTGCAGCAGCGGAGCGTGTAGAGGCTGAGCGTGTAGCAGCGGAGCATGTAGCAGCGGAGCGTGTAGAGGCTGAGCGTGTAGCAGCGGAGCGTGCAGCAGCGGAGCGTGCAGCAGCGGAGCATGCAGCAGCGGAGCGTGCAGCAGCGGAGCATGCAGCAGCGGAGCGTGCAGCAGCGGAGCGTGTAGAGGCTGAGCATGTAGCAGCGGAGCGTGCAGCAGCGGAGCGTGTAGAGGCTGAGCGTGTAGCAGCGGAGCGTGCAGCAGCGGAGCGTGTAGAGGCTGAGCATGTAGCTGCGGAGCGTGCAGCAGCGGAGCGTGCAGCAGCGGAGCATGTAGAGGCGGAGCGTGTAGCAGCGGAGCGTGTAGCAGCGGAGCGTGTAGAGGCTGAGCGTGCAGCAGCGGAGCGTGCAGCAGCGGAGCGTGCTGCAGCGGAGCGTGTAGAGGCTGAGCGTGCAGCAGCGGAGCGTGCAGCAGCGGACCGTGCAGCAGCGGAGCGTGCAGCAGCGGAGCGTGTAGAGGCTGAGCATGTAGCAGCGGAGCGTGCAGCAGCGGAGCGTGTAGAGGCTGAGCATGTAGCAGCGGAGCGTGTAGAGGCTGAGCGTGTAGCTGCTGAGCGTGCAGCAGCGTAGCGTGCAGCAGCGTAGCGTGCAGCAGCGGAGCGTGCAGCAGTAGAGCGTGCAGCAGCGGAGCGTGCAGCAGCGGTGCGTGCAGCAGCGGAGCGTGTAGAGGCTGAGCATGTAGCAGCGGAGCGTGCAGCAGCGGAGCGTGTAGAGGCTGAGCATGTAGCAGCGGAGCGTGTAGAGGCTGAGCGTGTAGCTGCTGAGCGTGCAGCAGCGTAGCGTGCAGCAGCGTAGCGTGCAGCAGCGGAGCGTGCAGCAGCGGAGCGTGCAGCAGCGGAGCGTGCAGCAGCGGTGCGTGCAGCAGCGGAGTGTGTAGAGGCTGAGCGTGCAGCAGCGGAGCGTGCAGCAGCGGAGTGTGTAGAGGCTGAGCATGTAGCAGCGGAGCGTGCAGCAGCGGAGCGTGCAGCAGCGGTGCGTGCAGCAACGGAGCGTGTAGAGGCTGAGCGTGCAGCAGCGGAGCGTGCAGCAGCGGAGCGTGTAGAGGCTGAGCGTGCAGCAGCGGAGCGTGTAGCAGCGGAGCGTGTAGAGGCTGAGCGTGCAGCAGCGGAGCATGTAGCAGCGGAGCGTGCAGCAGCGGAGCATGTAGAGGCTGAGCGTGCAGCAGTGGAGCATGTAGCAGCGGAGCGTGCAGCAGCAGAGCATGTAGCAGCGGAGCGTGTAGAGGCTGAGCGTGCAGCAGCGGAGCGTGCAGCAGCGGAGCGTGTAGAGGCTGAGCGTGCAGCAGCGGAACGTGCAGCAGCGGAGTGTGCAGCAGCAGAGCGTGTAGAGGCTGAGCGTGTAGAGGCTGAGCGTGCAGCAGCGGAGCGTGCAGCAGCGGAGCATGTAGAGGCAGAGCGTGTAGCAGCGGAGCGTGCAGCAGCGGAGCATGCAGAGGCTGAGCGTGCAGCAGCGGAGCATGTAGCAGCGGAGCGTGCAGCAGCGGAGCGTGCAGCAGCGGAGCGTGCAGCAGCGGAGCATGTAGAGGCGGAGCGTGTAGCAGCGGAGCGTGCAGCAGCGGAGCGTGTAGAGGCTGAGCGTGCAGCAGCGGAGCATGTAGCAGCGGAGCGTGCAGCAGCGGAGCGTGTAGAGGCTGAGCGTGCAGCAGCGGAGCGTGCAGCAGCGGAGCGTGTAGAGGCTGAGCGTGCAGCAGCGGAGCGTGTAGCAGCGGAGCGTGCAGCAGCAGAGCGTGTAGAGGCTGAGCGTGCAGCAGTGGAGGGGGTAGCAGCAGAACGTGCAGCAGCGGAACGTGTAGCAACGGAGCATGTAGAGGCTGAGCGTGTATCAGCAGAACATGTAGCAGCGGAGCGTGTAGAGGCTGAGCATGTAGCAGCGGAGCGTGTAGAGGCTGAGCGTGTAGCAGCGGAGCGTGTAGCAGCGGAGCGTGCAGCAGCGGAGTGTGTAGAGGCTGAGCGTGCAGCAGCGGAGCGTGTAGCAGCGGAGGGGGTAGAGGCTGAGCGTGTAGCAGCGGAGCGTGCAGCAGCGGAGCGTGTAGAGGCTGAGCGTGCAGCAGCGGAGCGTGTAGCAGCGGAGCGTGTAGCAGCGGAGCGTGTAGCAGCGGAGCGTGTAGCAGCGGAGAGTGCAGTAGCGGAGCGTGCAGTAGCGGAGCGTGCAGCAGCGGAGCGTGCAGCAGCGGAGTGTGCAGCAGCGGAGTGTGCAGCAGCGGAGCGTGCAGCAGCGGAGTGTGCAGCAGCGGAGCGTGCAGCAGCGGAGCGTGCAGCAGCGGAACGTGCAGCAGTGGAGCGTGCAGCAGCGGAGCGTGCAGCAGCGGAGCGTGTAGAGGCTGAGCGTGCAGCAGTGGAGCGTGTAGCAACGGAGCGTGCAGCAGTGGAGCGTGCAGCAGTGGAGGGGGTAGCAGCGGAGCGTGCAGCAGCGGAGCGTGCAGCAGCAGATTGTGTAGCAGCGGAGCGTGCAGCAGCGGAGCGTGTAGAGGCTGAGCGTGTAGCAGCGGAGCGTGCAGCAACGGAGCGTGTAGAGGCTGAGCGTGCAGCAGCGGAGCGTGCAGCAGTGGAGCGTGCAGCAGCGGAGCGTGCAGCAGCGGAGCGTGTAGAGGCTGAGCGTGTAGAGGCTGAGCGTGTAGTAGCGGAGCGTGCAGCAGCGGAGCGTGTAGAGGCTGAGCGTGTAGAGGCTGAGCGTGTAGCAGCGGAGCGTGCAGCAGCGGAGCGTGTAGAGGCTGAGCGTGCAGCAGAGGAGCGTGCAGCAGCGGAGCGTGTAGAGGCTGAGCGTGTAGCAGTGGAGCATGTAGCAGCGGAGCGTGTAGAGGCTGAGCGTGTAGCAGTGGAGCGTGTAGAGGCTGAGCGTGCAGCAGAGGAGCGTGCAGCAGCGGAGCGTGTAGAGGCTGAGCGTTTAGCAGCGGAGCATGTAGCAGCGGAGCGTGTAGAGGCTGAGCGTGTAGCAGCGGAGCATGTAGCAGCGGAGCGTGCAGCAGCGGAGCATGCAGCAGCGGAGCGTGTAGAGGCTGAGCGTGCAGCAGCGGAGCC
The DNA here is from genome assembly GCF_047496885.1 of Scyliorhinus torazame. Taxonomy (NCBI): domain Eukaryota; kingdom Metazoa; phylum Chordata; class Chondrichthyes; order Carcharhiniformes; family Scyliorhinidae; genus Scyliorhinus; species Scyliorhinus torazame. The sequence goes on along the minus strand of NC_092717.1, from coordinate 216,510,919 downwards.
TGTAGAGGCTGAGCGTGCAGCAGCGGAGCGTGTAGAGGCTGAGCGTGTAGCAGCGGAGCGTGCAGCAGCGGAGCGTGCAGCAGCAGAGCGTGCAGCAGCGGAGCGTGTAGCAGCGGAGCGTGCAGCAGCGGAGCGTGTAGCAGCGGAGCGTGCAGCAGCGGAGCGTGTAGAGGCTGAGCGTGTAGCAGCGGAGCGTGCAGCAGGGGAGCGTGTAGCAGCGGAGCGTGTAGCAGCGGAGCGTGTAGAGGCTGAGCGTGTAGCAGCGGAGCGTGCAGCAGCGGAGCGTGTAGAGGCTGAGCGTGTAGCAGCGGAGCGTGCAGCAGCGGAGCGTGTAGCAGCGGAGCGTGCAGCAGCGGAGCGTGTAGCAGCGGAGCGTGCAGCAGCGGAGCGTGTAGAGGCTGAGCGTGTAGCAGCGGAGCGTGCAGCAGCGGAGCGTGTAGAGGCTGAACGTGCAGCAGTGGAGCGTGCAGCAGCGGAGCGTGTAGAGGCTGAGCGTGTAGCAGCGGAGCGTGCAGCAGTGGAGCGTGTAGAGGCTGAGCGTGTATCAGCGGAGCGTGCAGCAGCGGAGCGTGTAGAGACTGAGCGTGCAGCAGCGGAGCGTGCAGCAGCGGAGCGTGCAGCAGCGGAGCGTGCAGCAGCGGAGCGTGTAGAGGCTGAGCATGTAGCAGCGGAGCGTGCAGCAGCGGAGCGTGCAGCAGCGGAGCATGTAGAGGCGGAGCGTGTAGCAGCGGAGCGTGCAGCAGCGGAGCGTGTAGAGGCTGAGCGTGTAGCAGCGGAGCGTGTAGAGGCTGAGCGTGTAGAGGCTGAGCGTGTAGAGGCTGAGCGTGCAGCAGCGGAGCGTGTAGAGGCTGAGCGTGTAGCAACGGAGCGTGTAGAGGCTGAGCGTGCAGCAGAGGAGTGTGCAACAGCGGAGCGTGTAGAGGCTGAGCGTGTAGCAGCGGAGCATGTAGCAGCGGAGCGTGTAGAGGCTGAGCGTGTAGCAGCGGAGCGTGCAGCAGCGGAGCGTGTAGCAGCAGAACGTGCAGCAGCGGAGCGTGTAGAGGCTGAGCGTGTAGCAGCGGAGCATGTAGCAGCGGAGCGTGTAGAGGCTGAGCGTGCAGCAGCGGAGCGTGCAGCAGCGGAGCGTGTAGCAGCGGAGCGTGCAGCAGCGGAGCGTGCAGCAGCGGAGCGTGTAGAGGCTGAGCGTGCAGCAGCGGAGCGTGCAGCAGCGGAGCGTGTAGAGGCTGAGCGTGCAGCAGCGGAGCGTGCAGCAGCGGAGCGTGTAGAGGCTGAGCGTGCAGCAGCGGAGCGTGCAGCAGCGGAGCGTGTAGAGGCTGAGCATGTAGCAGCGGAGCGTGCAGCAGCGGAGCGTGTAGAGGCTGAGCGTGCAGCAGCGGAGCGTGCAGCAGCGGAGCGTGCAGCAGCGGAGCGTGCAGCAGCGGAGCGTGCAGCAGCGGAGTGTGCAGCAGCGGAGCGTGTAGAGGCTGAGCGTGCAGCAGCGGAGCGTGCAGCAGCGGAGCGTGCAGCAGCGGAGCGTGCAGCAGCGGAGTGTGCAGCAGCGGAGCGTGTAGAGGCTGAGCATGTAGCAGCGGAGCGTGCAGCAGCGGAGCGTGCAGCAGCGGAGCGTGTAGAGGCTGAGCGTGTAGCAGCGGAGCGTGTAGCAGCGGAGCGTGCAGCAGCGGAGCGTGTAGAGGCTGAGCGTGCAGCAGCGGAGCGTGTAGAGGCTGAGCGTGCAGCAGCGGAGCGTGCAGCAGCGGAGCGTGCAGCAGCGGAGCGTGTAGAGGCTGAGCGTGCAGCAGCGGAGCGTGCAGCATCGGAGCGTGCAGCAGCGGAGCGTGCAGCAGCGGAGCGTGTAGAGGCGGAGCGTGCAGCAGCGGAGCGTGCAGCAGCGGAGCGTGCAGCAGCGGAGCGTGCAGCAGCGGGGTGTGCAGCAGCGGAGCGTGTAGAGGCTGAGCGTGTAGCAGCGGAGCGTGCAGCAGCGGAGCGTGTAGAGGCTGAGCGTGCAGCAGCGGAGCGTGCAGCAGTGGAGCGTGCAGCAGCGGAGCGTGCAGCAGCGGAGCGTGTAGAGGCTGAGCATGTAGAGGCTGAGCGTGTAGCAGCGGAGCGTGCAGCAGCGGAGCGTGCAGCAGCGGAGCGTGCAGCAGCGGAGCGTGCAGCAGCGGAGTGTGCAGCAGCGGAGCGTGTAGAGGCTGAGCGTGTAGCAGCGGAGCGTGCAGCAGCGGAGCGTGCAGCAGCGGAGCGTGCAGCAGCGGAGCGTGCAGCAGCGGAGCGTGCAGCAGCGGAGCGTGCAGCAGCGGAGCTTGTACAGGCTGAGCATGTATCAGCGGAGCGTGCAGCAGCAGAGCGTGTAGAGGCTGAGCATGCAGCAGCGGAGCGTGTAGAGGCTGAGCGTGCAGCAGCGGAGCGTGTAGAGGCTGAGCGTGCAGCAGCGGAGCGTGTAGAGGCTGAGCGTGCAGCAGCGGAGCATGCAGCAGCGGAGCGTGTAGAGGCTGAGCGTGCAGCAGCGGAGCGTGTAGAGGCTGAGCGTGCAGCAGCGGAGCATGCAGCAGCGGAGCGTGTAGAGGCTGAGCGTGTCGCAGCGGAGCATGCAGCAGCGGAGCGTGCAGCAGCGGAGCGTGCAGCAGTGGAGCGTGCAGCAGCGGAGCATGCAGCAGCGGAGCGTGCAGCAGCGGAGCGTGTAGAGGCTGAGCATGTAGCAGCGGAGCGTGTAGAGGCTGAGCGTGCAGCAGCGGAGCATGCAGCAGCGGAGCGTGTAGAGGCTGAGCGTGTAGCAGCGGAGCATGCAGCAGCGGAGCGTGCAGCAGCGGAGCGTGCAGCAGCGGAGCGTGCAGCAGCGGAGCGTGCAGCAGCGGAGCGTGCAGCAGCGGAGCATGCAGCAGCGGAGCGTGCAGCAGCGGAGCGTGTAGAGGCTGAGCATGTAGCAGCGGAGCGTGCAGCAGCGGAGCGTGTAGAGGCTGAGCGTGTAGCAGCGGAGCGTGCAGCAGCGGAGCGTGTAGAGGCTGAGCATGTAGCTGCGGAGCGTGCAGCAGCGGAGCGTGTAGAGGCTGAGCGTGCAGCAGCGGAGCGTGCAGCAGCGGAGCGTGCTGCAGCGGAGCGTGTAGAGGCTGAGCGTGCAGCAGCGGAGCGTGCAGCAGCGGACCGTGCAGCAGCGGAGCGTGTAGAGGCTGAGCATGTAGCAGCGGAGCGTGCAGCAGCGGAGCGTGCAGCAGCGGAGCATGCAGCAGCGGAGCGTGCAGCAGCGGAGCATGCAGCAGCGGTGCGTGCAGCAGCGGAGTGTGTAGAGGCTGAGCGTGCAGCAGCGGAGCGTGCAGCAGCGGAGTGTGTAGAGGCTGAGCATGTAGCAGCGGAGCGTGCAGCAGCGGAGCGTGCAGCATCGGTGCGTGCAGCAACGGAGCGTGTAGAGGCTGAGCGTGCAGCAGCGGAGCGTGCAGCAGCGGAGCGTGTAGAGGCTGAGCGTGCAGCAGCGGAGCGTGTAGCAGCGGAGCGTGTAGAGGCTGAGCGTGCAGCAGCGGAGCATGTAGCAGCGGAGCGTGCAGCAGCGGAGCATGTAGAGGCTGAGCGTGCAGCAGTGGAGCATGTAGCAGCGGAGCGTGCAGCAGCAGAGCATGTAGCAGCGGAGCGTGTAGAGGCTGAGCGTGCAGCAGCGGAGCGTGCAGCAGTGGAGCGTGTAGAGGCTGAGCGTGCAGCAGCGGAGCATGCAGCAGCGGAGCGTGTAGAGTCTGAGCGTGCAGCAGCGGAGTGTGCAGCAGCAGAGCGTGTAGAGGCTGAGCGTGCAGCAGCGGAGCGTGCAGCAGCGGAGCATGTAGAGGCGGAGCGTGTAGCAGCGGAGCGTGCAGCAGCGGAGCATGTAGCAGCGGAGCGTGCAGCAGCGGAGCGTGCAGCAGCGGAGCGTGCAGCAGCGGAGCATGTAGAGGCGGAGCGTGTAGCAGCGGAGCGTGCAGCAGCGGAGCATGTAGAGGCTGAGCGTGCAGCAGCGGAGCATGTAGCAGCGGAGCGTGCAGCAGCGGAGCGTGCAGCAGCGGAGCGTGCAGCAGCAGAGCGTGTCGAGGCTGAGCGTGCAGCAGCGGAGCGTGTAGCAGCGGAGCGTGCAGCAGCAGAGCGTGTAGAGGCTGAGCGTGCAGCAGTGGAGCGTGTAGAGGCTGAGCGTGTATCAGCAGAGCATGTAGCAGCGGAGCGTGTAGAGGCTGAGCATGTAGCAGCGGAGCGTGTAGAGGCTGAGCGCGCAGCAGCGGAGCGTGTAGCAGCGGAGCGTGCAGCAGCGGAGCGTGTAGAGGCTGAGCGTGTAGCAGCGGAGCGTGTAGAGGCTGAGCGTGTAGCAGCGGAGCGTGCAGCAGCGGAGCGTGTAGAGGCTGAGCGTGCAGCAGCGGAGCATGTAGCAGCGGAGCGTGTAGCAGCGGAGCGTGTAGCAGCGGAGCGTGTAGCAGCGGAGAGTGCAGTAGCGGAGCGTGCAGCAGCGGAGTGTGCAGCAGCGGAGCGTGCAGCAGCGGAGAGTGCAGTAGCGGAGCGTGCAGTAGCGGAGCGTGCAGTAGCGGAGCGTGCAGCAGCGGAGCGTGCAGCAGCGGAGCGTGCAGCAGCGGAGTGTGCAGCAGCGGAGCGTGCAGCAGCGGAGAGTGCAGTAGCGGAGCGTGCAGCAGCGGAGCATGCAGCAGCAGAGCGTGCAGGAGCAGAGCGTGCAGCAGCGGAGCGTGCAGCAGCGGAGTGTGCAGCAGCGGAGTGTGCAGCAGCGGAGCGTGCAGCAGCGGAGTGTGCAGCAGCGGAGCGTGCAGCAGCGGAGCGTGCAGCAGCGGAACGTGCAGCAGTGGAGCGTGCAGCAGCGGAGCGTGCAGCAGCGGAGCGTGTAGAGGCTGAGCGTGTAGCAGCGGAGCGTGCAGCAGCGGAGTGTGTAGAGGCTGAGCGTGCAGCAGCGGAGCGTGTAGCAGCGGAGGGGGTAGAGGCTGAGCGTGTAGCAGCGGAGCGTGCAGCAGCGGAGCGTGTAGAGGCTGAGCGTGCAGCAGCGGAGCGTGTAGCAGCGGAGCGTGTAGCAGCGGAGCGTGTAGCAGCGGAGCGTGTAGCAGCGGAGAGTGCAGTAGCGGAGCGTGCAGTAGCGGAGCGTGCAGCAGCGGAGCGTGCAGCAGCGGAGTGTGCAGCAGCGGAGTGTGCAGCAGCGGAGCGTGCAGCAGCGGAGTGTGCAGCAGCGGAGCGTGCAGCAGCGGAGCGTGCAGCAGCGGAACGTGCAGCAGTGGAGCGTGCAGCAGCGGAGCGTGCAGCAGCGGAGCGTGTAGAGGCTGAGCGTGCAGCAGTGGAGCGTGTAGCAACGGAGCGTGCAGCAGCGGAGCGTGCAGCAGTGGAGGGGGGTAGCAGCGGAGCGTGCAGCAGCGGAGCGTGTAGAGGCTGAGCGTGCAGCAGTGGAGCGTGTAGCAACGGAGCGTGCAGCAGCGGAGCATGCAGCAGTGGAGGGGGTAGCAGCGGAGCGTGCAGCAGCGGAGCGTGCAGCAGCAGATTGTGTAGTAGCGGAGCGTGCAGCAGCGGAGCGTGCAGCAGCGGAACGTGCAGCAGCGGAGCGTGCAGCAGCGGAGCGTGTAGAGGCTGAGCGTGCAGCAGCGGAACGTGTAGCAACGGAGCGTGTAGAGGCTGAGCGTGCAGCAGTGGAGCATGTAGCAGCGGAGCGTGCAGCAGCAGAGCATGTAGCAGCGGAGCGTGTAGAGGCTGAGCGTGCAGCAGCGGAGCGTGCAGCAGCGGAGCGTGTAGAGGCTGAGCGTGCAGCAGCGGAGCGTGCAGCAGCGGAGCGTGTAGAGGCTGAGCGTGCAGCAGCGGAGTGTGCAGCAGCAGAGCGTGTAGAGGCTGAGCGTGTAGAGGCTGAGCGTGCAGCAGCGGAGCGTGCAGCAGCAGAGCGTGTAGAGGCTGAGCGTGCAGCAGCGGAGCGTGCAGCAGCGGAGCATGTAGAGGCGGAGCGTGTAGCAGCGGAGCGTGCAGCAGCGGAGCATGCAGAGGCTGAGCGTGCAGCAGCGGAGCATGTAGCAGCGGAGCGTGCAGCAGCGGAGCGTGCAGCAGCGGAGCGTGCAGCAGCGGAGCATGTAGAGGCGGAGCGTGTAGCAGCGGAGCGTGCAGCAGCGGAGCATGTAGAGGCTGAGCGTGCAGCAGCGGAGCATGTAGCAGCGGAGCGTGCAGCAGCGGAGCGTGCAGCAGCGGAGCGTGCAGCAGCAGAGCGTGTCGAGGCTGAGCGTGCAGCAGCGGAGCGTGTAGCAGCGGAGCGTGCAGCAGCAGAGCGTGTAGAGGCTGAGCGTGCAGCAGTGGAGCGTGTAGAGGCTGAGCGTGTAGCAGCGGAGCGTGCAGCAGCGGAGCGTGTAGAGGCTGAGCATGTAGCAGCGGAGCGTGCAGCAGCGGAGCGTGCAGCAGCGGAGCATGCAGCAGCGGAGCGTGCAGCAGCGGAGCATGCAGCAGCGGTGCGTGCAGCAGCGGAGTGTGTAGAGGCTGAGCGTGCAGCAGCGGAGCGTGCAGCAGCGGAGTGTGTAGAGGCTGAGCATGTAGCAGCGGAGCGTGCAGCAGCGGAGCGTGCAGCAGCGGTGCGTGCAGCAACGGAGCGTGTAGAGGCTGAGCGTGCAGCAGCGGAGCGTGCAGCAGCGGAGCGTGTAGAGGCTGAGCGTGCAGCAGCGGAGCGTGTAGCAGCGGAGCGTGTAGAGGCTGAGCGTGCAGCAGCGGAGCATGTAGCAGCGGAGCGTGCAGCAGCGGAGCATGTAGAGGCTGAGCGTGCAGCAGTGGAGCATGTAGCAGCGGAGCGTGCAGCAGCAGAGCATGTAGCAGCGGAGCGTGTAGAGGCTGAGCGTGCAGCAGCGGAGCGTGCAGCAGTGGAGCGTGTAGAGGCTGAGCGTGCAGCAGCGGAGCATGCAGCAGCGGAGCGTGTAGAGTCTGAGCGTGCAGCAGCGGAGTGTGCAGCAGCAGAGCGTGTAGAGGCTGAGCGTGCAGCAGCGGAGCGTGCAGCAGCGGAGCATGTAGAGGCGGAGCGTGTAGCAGCGGAGCGTGCAGCAGCGGAGCATGTAGCAGCGGAGCGTGCAGCAGCGGAGCGTGCAGCAGCGGAGCGTGCAGCAGCGGAGCATGTAGAGGCGGAGCGTGTAGCAGCGGAGCGTGCAGCAGCGGAGCATGTAGAGGCTGAGCGTGCAGCAGCGGAGCATGTAGCAGCGGAGCGTGCAGCAGCGGAGCGTGCAGCAGCGGAGCGTGCAGCAGCAGAGCGTGTCGAGGCTGAGCGTGCAGCAGCGGAGCGTGTAGCAGCGGAGCGTGCAGCAGCAGAGCGTGTAGAGGCTGAGCGTGCAGCAGTGGAGCGTGTAGAGGCTGAGCGTGTATCAGCAGAGCATGTAGCAGCGGAGCGTGTAGAGGCTGAGCATGTAGCAGCGGAGCGTGTAGAGGCTGAGCGTGCAGCAGCGGAGCGTGTAGCAGCGGAGCGTGCAGCAGCGGAGCGTGTAGAGGCTGAGCGTGTAGCAGCGGAGCGTGTAGAGGCTGAGCGTGTAGCAGCGGAGCGTGCAGCAGCGGAGCGTGTAGAGGCTGAGCGTGCAGCAGCGGAGCATGTAGCAGCGGAGCGTGTAGCAGCGGAGCGTGTAGCAGCGGAGCGTGTAGCAGCGGAGAGTGCAGTAGCGGAGCGTGCAGCAGCGGAGTGTGCAGCAGCGGAGCGTGCAGCAGCGGAGAGTGCAGTAGCGGAGCGTGCAGTAGCGGAGCGTGCAGTAGCGGAGCGTGCAGCAGCGGAGCGTGCAGCAGCGGAGCGTGCAGCAGCGGAGTGTGCAGCAGCGGAGCGTGCAGCAGCGGAGAGTGCAGTAGCGGAGCGTGCAGCAGCGGAGCGTGCAGCAGCAGAGCGTGCAGGAGCAGAGCGTGCAGCAGCGGAGCGTGCAGCAGCGGAGTGTGCAGCAGCGGAGTGTGCAGCAGCGGAGCGTGCAGCAGCGGAGTGTGCAGCAGCGGAGCGTGCAGCAGCGGAGCGTGCAGCAGCGGAACGTGCAGCAGTGGAGCGTGCAGCAGCGGAGCGTGCAGCAGCGGAGCGTGTAGAGGCTGAGCGTGTAGCAGCGGAGCGTGCAGCAGCGGAGTGTGTAGAGGCTGAGCGTGCAGCAGCGGAGCGTGTAGCAGCGGAGGGGGTAGAGGCTGAGCGTGTAGCAGCGGAGCGTGCAGCAGCGGAGCGTGTAGGGGCTGAGCGTGCAGCAGCGGAGCGTGTAGCAGCGGAGCGTGTAGCAGCGGAGCGTGTAGCAGCGGAGCGTGTAGCAGCGGAGAGTGCAGTAGCGGAGCGTGCAGTAGCGGAGCGTGCAGCAGCGGAGCGTGCAGCAGCGGAGTGTGCAGCAGCGGAGTGTGCAGCAGCGGAGCGTGCAGCAGCGGAGTGTGCAGCAGCGGAGCGTGCAGCAGCGGAGCGTGCAGCAGCGGAACGTGCAGCAGTGGAGCGTGCAGCAGCGGAGCGTGCAGCAGCGGAGCGTGTAGAGGCTGAGCGTGCAGCAGTGGAGCGTGTAGCAACGGAGCGTGCAGCAGCGGAGCGTGCAGCAGTGGAGGGGGTAGCAGCGGAGCGTGCAGCAGCGGAGCGTGTAGAGGCTGAGCGTGCAGCAGTGGAGCGTGTAGCAACGGAGCGTGCAGCAGCGGAGCATGCAGCAGTGGAGGGGGTAGCAGCGGAGCGTGCAGCAGCGGAGCGTGCAGCAGCAGATTGTGTAGTAGCGGAGCGTGCAGCAGCGGAGCGTGCAGCAGCGGAACGTGCAGCAGCGGAGCGTGCAGCAGCGGAGCGTGTAGAGGCTGAGCGTGCAGCAGCGGAACGTGTAGCAACGGAGCGTGTAGAGGCTGAGCGTGCAGCAGTGGAGCATGTAGCAGCGGAGCGTGCAGCAGCAGAGCATGTAGCAGCGGAGCGTGTAGAGGCTGAGCGTGCAGCAGCGGAGCGTGCAGCAGCGGAGCGTGTAGAGGCTGAGCGTGCAGCAGCGGAGCGTGCAGCAGCGGAGCGTGTAGAGGCTGAGCGTGCAGCAGCGGAGTGTGCAGCAGCAGAGCGTGTAGAGGCTGAGCGTGTAGAGGCTGAGCGTGCAGCAGCGGAGCGTGCAGCAGCAGAGCGTGTAGAGGCTGAGCGTGCAGCAGCGGAGCGTGCAGCAGCGGAGCATGTAGAGGCGGAGCGTGTAGCAGCGGAGCGTGCAGCAGCGGAGCATGCAGAGGCTGAGCGTGCAGCAGCGGAGCATGTAGCAGCGGAGCGTGCAGCAGCGGAGCGTGCAGCAGCGGAGCGTGCAGCAGCGGAGCATGTAGAGGCGGAGCGTGTAGCAGCGGAGCGTGCAGCAGCGGAGCATGTAGAGGCTGAGCGTGCAGCAGCGGAGCATGTAGCAGCGGAGCGTGCAGCAGCGGAGCGTGCAGCAGCGGAGCGTGCAGCAGCAGAGCGTGTCGAGGCTGAGCGTGCAGCAGCGGAGCGTGTAGCAGCGGAGCGTGCAGCAGCAGAGCGTGTAGAGGCTGAGCGTGCAGCAGTGGAGCGTGTAGAGGCTGAGCGTGTAGCAGCGGAGCGTGCAGCAGCGGAGCGTGTATAGGCTGAGCGTGTATCAGCAGAGCATGTAGCAGCGGAGCGTGTAGAGGCTGAGCATGTAGCAGCGGAGCGTGTAGAGGCTGAGCGTGTATCAGCAGAGCGTGCAGCAGCGGAGCGTGTAGAGGCTGAGCGTGTAGCAGCGGAGCGTGTAGAGGCTGAGCGTGTAGCAGCGGAGCGTGCAGCAGCGGAGCGTGTAGAGGCTGAGCGTGTAGCAGCGGAGCGTGCAGCAGCGGAGTGTGTAGAGGCTGAGCGTGCAGCAGCGGAGGGGGTAGATGCTGAGCGTGTAGCTGCGGAGCGTGCAGCAGCGGAGCGTGTAGAGGCTGAGCGTGCAGCAGCGGAGCGTGCAGCAGCGGAGCGTGTAGCAGCGGAGCGTGTAGCAGCGGAGCGTGTAGCAGCGGAGCGTGTAGCAGCGGAGAGTGCAGTAGCGGAGCGTGCAGCAGCGGAGCGTGCAGCAGCGGAGTGTGCAGCAGCGGAGTGTGCAGCAGCGGAGCGTGCAGCAGCGGAGTGTGCAGCAGCGGAGCGTGCAGCAGCGGAGCGTGCAGCAGCGGAACGTGCAGCAGTGGAGCGTGCAGCAGCGGAGCGTGCAGCAGCGGAGCGTGTAGAGGCTGAGCGTGCAGCAGTGGAGCGTGTAGCAACGGAGCGTGCAGCAGCGGAGCGTGCAGCAGTGGAGGGGGTAGCAGCGGAGCGTGCAGCAGCGGAGCGTGCAGCAGCAGATTGTGTAGCAGCGGAGCGTGCAGCAGCGGAGCGTGTAGAGGCTGAGCGTGCAGCAGCGGAGCGTGCAGCAGCGGAGCGTGTAGAGGCTGAGCGTGCAGCAGCGGAACGTGTAGCAACGGAGCGTGCAGCAGCGGAGCGTGTAGAGGCTGAGCGTGTAGCAGCGGTGCGTGCAGCAGCAGAGCGTGCAGCAGCAGAGCATGTAGCAGCGGAGCGTGTAGAGGCTGAGCGTGTAGAGGCTGAGCGTGCAGCAGCGGAGCGTGTAGAGGCTGAGCATGTAGCAGCGGAGCGTGTAGAGGCTGAGCGTGTAGCAGCGGAGCGTGCAGCAGCGGAGCGTGCAGCAGCGGAGCGTGCAGCAGTGGAGGGGGTAGAGGCTGAGCGTGCAGCAGTGGAGAGTGCAGCAGCGGAGCGTGTAGAGGCTGAGCGTGCAGCAGCGGAGCGTGTAGAGGCTGAGCGTGCAGCAGCGGAGCGTGTAGAGGCTGAGCGTGCAGCAGCGGAGAGTGCAGCAGCGGAGCGTGCAGCAGCGGAGCGTGTAGAGGCTGAGCGTGTAGCAGCGGAGCGTGTAGAGGCTGAGCGTGCAGCAGCGGAGCGTGTAGAGGCTGAACGTGCAGCAGCGGAGCGTGCAGCAGCGGAGCGTGCAGCAGCGGAGCGTGCAGCAGCGGAGCGTGTAGAGGCTGAGCGTGCAGCAGCGGAGCGTGCAGCAGCGGAGCGTGTAGAGGCTGAGCGTGCAGCAGCGGAGCATGTAGCAGCGGAGCGTGTAGAGGCTGAACGTGCAGCAGCGGAGCGTGCAGCAGCGGAGCTTGTAGAGGCTGAACGTGCAGCAGCGGAGCGTGCAGCAGCGGAGCGTGTAGAGGCTGAGCGTGCAGCAGCGGAGCGTGCAGCAGCGGAGCGTGTAGAGGCTGAGCGTGCAGCAGCGGAGCGTGCAGCAGCGGAGCGTGTAGAGGCTGAACGTGCAGCAGCGGAGCGTGCAGCAGCGGAGCGTGTAGAGGCTGAGCGTGCAGCAGCGGAGCGTGCAGCAGCGGAGCGTGTAGAGGCTGAGCGTGCAGCAGCGGAGAGTGCAGCAGCGGAGCGTGCAGCAGTGGAGCGTGCAGCAGCGGAGCGTGTAGAGGCTGAACGTGCAGCAGCGGAGCGTGCAGCAGCGGAGCGTGTAGCAGCGGAGCGTGTAGCAGCAGAGCGTGTAGAGGCTGAGCGTGCAGCACCGGAGCGTGCAGCAGCGGAGCGTGCAGCAGCGGAGCGTGTAGAGGCTGAGCGTGTAGCAGCGGAGCGTGTAGAGGCTGAGCGTGCAGCAGCGGAGCGTGTAGAGGCTGAACGTGCAGCAGTGGAGCGTGTAGAGGCTGAGCGTGCAGCAGCGGAGCGTGCAGCAGCGGAGCGTGTAGAGGCTGAGCGTGTAGCAGCGGAGCGTGCAGCAGCGGAGCGTGTAGAGGCTGAGCATGTAGCAGCGGAGCGTGCAGCAGCGGAGCGTGTAGAGGCTGAACGTGCAGCAGTGGAGCGTGTAGAGGCTGAGCGTGCAGCAGCGGAGCGTGCAGCAGCGGAGCGTGTAGAGGCTGAGCGTGTAGCAGCGGAGCGTGCAGCAGCGGAGCGTGTAGAGGCTGAGCATGTAGCAGCGGAGCGTGCAGCAGCGGAGCGTGTAGAGGCTGAGCATGTAGCAGCGGAGCGTGCAGCAGCGGAGCGTGTAGAGGCTGAGCGTGCAGCAGCGGAGCGTGTAGAGGCTGAAAGTATATCAGCAGAGCGTGCAGCAGCGGAACATGCAGCAGCGGAGCGTGCAGCAGCGGAGCGTGTAGAGGCTGAGCGTGCAGCAGCGGAGCGTGTAGAGGCTGAAAGTATATCAGCAGAGCGTGCAGCAGCAGAGCGTGCAGCAGCGGAGCGTGTAGCAGCGGAGCGTGTAGAGGCTGAGCGTGCAGCAGCGGAGCGTGCAGCAGCGGAGCGTGTAGAGGCTGAGCGTGTAGCAGCGGAGCGTGCAGCAGCGGAGCGTGTAGAGGCTGAACGTGCAGCAGCGGAGCGTGCAGCAGTGGAGCGTGCAGCAGTAGAGTGTGTAGAGGCTGAGCGTGCAGCAGCGGAGCATGCAGCAGCGGAGCGTGCAGCAGCGGAGTGTGCAGCAGCGGAGCGTGTAGCAGCGGAGCGTGCAGCAGCGGAGCGTGCAGCAGTGGAGCGTGTAGCAGCGGAGCGTGCAGCAGCGGAGCGTGCAGCAGTTGAGTGTGTAGAGGCTGAGCGTGCAGCAGCGGAGCGTGCAGCAGCGGAGCGTGTAGCAGCGGAGCGTGTAGCAGCGGAGCGTGCAGCAGCGGAGCGTGCAGCAGCGGAGCGTGTAGAGGCTGAACGTATATCAGCAGAGCGTGTAGCAGCGGAGCGTGCAGCAGCGGAGCGTGCAGCAGCGGAGCGTGTAGAGGCTGAACATATATCAGCAGAGCGTGTAGCAGCGGAGCGTGTAGCAGCTGAGCGTGCAGCAGCGGAGCGTGCAGCAGCGGAGCGTGTAGAGACTGAGCGTGTATCAGCAGAGCGTGTAGAGACTGAACGTATATCAGCAGAGCGTGCAGCAGCGGAGCGTGCAGCAGCGGAGCGTGCAGCAGCGGAGCGCGCAGCAGCGGAGCATGCAGCAGCGGAGCGTGCAGCAGCGGAGCGTGTAGAGACTGAGCGTGTATCAGCAGAGCGTGCAGCAGTGGAGCGTGCAGCAGCGGAGCGTGTAGAGACTGAGCGTGTATCAGCAGAGCGTGTAGCAATGGAGCGTGTAGAGGCTGAGCGTGTAGCAGCGGAGCATGTAGCAGAGGAGCGTGCAGCAGCGGTGTATTCAGTAGCAGAGCGTGCCGCGGAGCGTGCCGCAGCAGAGCATGTAGCAGCGGAATGTGCAGCAGCAGAGCATGTAGCAGCAGAGCATGAAGCAGCAGAGCGTGAAGCAGCGGAGCGTGCAGCGGCAGAGTGTGTAGCAGCAGAGCACGTAGCAGCAGAGCGTGCCGCAGCAGAGCATGCAGCAGCGGAATGTGCAGCAGCAGAGCGTGCAGCAGCGGAGCATGCAGTAGCGGAGCGTGCAGCAGCGGAGCGTGCAGCAGCGGAGCGTGCAGCAGCGGAGCGTGCAGCAGCGGAGCATGCAGTAGCGGAGCATGCAGCAGCGGAGTGTGCAGCAGCGGAGCGTGCAGCAGCGGAGCGTGCAGCAGCGGAGCGTGCAGTAGCGGAGCGTGCAGCAGCGGAGCGTGCAGCAGCGGAGCATGCAGCAGCGGAGTGTGCAGCAGCGGAGCGTGCAGCAGCGGAGCGTGCAGCAGCGGAGCGTGCAGCAGCGGAGTGTGCAGCAGCGGAGCATGCAGCAGCGGAGCGTGCAGCAGCGGAGCGTGCAGCAGCGGAGCGTGCAGCAGCGGAGCGTGCAGCAGCGGAGTGTGCAGCAGCGGAGTGTGCAGCAGCGGAGCGTGCAGCAGCGAAACTTGCAGCAGCGGAGCGTGCAGCAGCAGAGCGTGCAGCAGCGGAGCGTGCAGCAGCGGAGCGTGCAGCAGCGAAACGTGCAGCAGCGAAACGTGCAGCAGCGGAGCGTGCAGCAGCGGAGCGTGCAGCAGCGAATCGTGCAGCAGCGAAACGTGCAGCAGCGAAACGTGCAGCAGCGGAGCGTGCAGCAGCGAAACGTGCAGCAGCGAAACGTGCAGCAGCGGAGCGTGCAGCAGCGGAGCGTGCAGCAGCGGAGCGTGCAGCAGAAGATCGGGAGGCAGCCATTAAGGTTGGAGAGTGAACCGCCCAACAGGCTGAGGAGAAGGAGGAGGAGGCGAAAAGGAGGCACCGCGTGAGGCCTCCTGTCATTCGAGGACTTGCCTGACCAGGCATGCCGTCGAAGACTCCGGCTGAGCAGAGGGTCAGTGCATCATATCTGCCAGATCATGGTGCACCTGGCACTGCGGGGGAATGAGGGAGGACACCCGCTCCCGGTGGTCATCGAGGCAACGGTTGCCCTGAACCTTTACACCACGGGGTCCTGCCAGGTGCCGAGTGGGGACGCGTCCAGGATCCCACAGAGCTCAGTGCACAGGGGTATCCGTGCCATGCCGGAGGTCATATTTGCCAGACATCCTTTTCAATGTCACCAAGCCCACCAGCGGTGTTCGCCGCCATCGCCGAGATGCCCCGGGTCCAGGGGGTGATCGGTAGGGTGCATGTCGCCCCTATGAGCAACTGCAGATGACAGGAACTGAAAGGGGTTCCACTTGATGGACGTACAGCTGGTGTGTGACCACTAACTGCACGTCATGCACATCTGTGCCCGATACCCGGGCAGTGTGAACGATGCCTTCATGCTGGAGGAGGAGGAGGAACAATAGCAGGCCTTTTCCAGCGAGGAGGATGCGGGGGGGGGGGGGGGGGTGGATGGCAGAACATGGAGCCCAGCCAGGCAAGGGAGGCCGCACAACGCGTGCGCACGGGACCCTTAAACCACCTCCAGGTTCACCAACTGGGAGGGAGGGGGGGCATTGGGCAGGGGCAAGGACACTCAATCCCACCCCTACAGCCCCCCTCCCCCCACCCCGCCTGCAGCCCCCTCTCTGATACATACCTGCTCCACTACAGGGTCTGGGCCCTGGGTTGGCAGTAACAGCGGGTGCGGTCCCTGGGATGGAGAATGATGACAACCTGCTCTGCGATGAGCACTGGTGCTCTGCATCGTTTGACAATGTCTGACTACTGTCCACGGTAACACTTGGCTGTTGCTTGGGTGTCCCGGGTGGTGTGGTGTCACCCTGTTCTGCCTCTGCCCACCAGATGTGCCATGGACAGGAGTGGGGGGAGTCTGAGGCGCTGCAGTGACTTGGCACCTCCCTGTGGGGATCACCGGTACTGGCCCCATCACCTCCTCCCCCCCCTCGGGGTGCCAGTCGGACCCTGGGCTACTCCAGGAGATGGGGATGTGAGTGGAGTTAACCCCTGATGCTCCCCCACCACCTGGCGCTGTCAGTCTTGGAGGCCGGCTGCTACCTTGACCAGAGTCTGCGGCCATGGAGCACAGGGGGTAGACCACCTCCATCTGGGACTGCGCCACATCACGCTGCGACTGTGCCACCGCCTTCTGGGTCTGTGTGACCGCGACATCTCCCTCTGGGACTGTCTGCGCCACATCAGTCAGCACCTCGGCAATGCTGCTGACGCTGTCAGCCATGGCCCGCTGATCACAGGCCCAAGCAAATGTCAGAAAGGGAATTGCATCCATACTTGAAAAAGGAGGAAAACACAGGATGTGGGGAAAGAGCAGCGGGAATGGGATTAATTTTCTCGCTGCTTCCAAGAGCCCGTCCAGACATGTGGGACCGAATGGCCTTCTTCTGTGCTGCGTGATTCTATGGTCGTAGCCTGGCTTCATTGTGATCGTTTTGTAGCATCAAACTGAAGTGGACGACCAAGGGCCTCAGTAAAGGAAACTTTCCGAGTTGGATCAGTGAGAGATTGCCCACAAATGGTCACAGGGAGAGGAAAAACTGGCTCAGGCTTTGTGCACAGCAGATGCTGACATGACACCATCTTAGGTCACTGAAGCTTCAGAGTTGGTTCTAATTGCGCATTCATTCAAAGTGAGCTCCCAGCTTGCAGTATCGGGCCACTCACACACCTGTTTAATTTCATTACAGGCAAATCTTTAGATGAGGAATTGTGTGTTTTGCTTTCCATTTGCATCGCCTGCAAAACAGGGCCTGCAGATATTCTGATGATGTAATAGGACTGTCACCTCATTGACATAAAGTGAGAGGAAGGAAAGTTGCTGAATCGGCCATCTGCAAAGTGCTATTCCCACAGGACAGAAGTCCTGTGACCTCTAGCAGAAGCCGCTGTAGTAAGACAATTGGGGTTACTACACCATTCAGGGACTAAATTGAAGAGACGCTCTCAAAAACTACAGGAAACAGGGAGTTACCCCCTACCTTACAACCAAGTGGATGTAAGGGGCGTCATTCTCCGACCCCCCGCCGGGTCGGAGAATGGCCGTTGGCCGCCGTGAATCCCGCCCCTGCCCCCGCCGAAGTCTCCGAAGGGAGAAAAGTCGGCGGGGCGTTAATGGCGCCGCTGCCGCGGAGAATGTCACGGGTCTGCGCAAGGCAGCCGATTTTCGGCCTGCCAATATTCTCCCTTCCGGATGGGCCGAAGTCCCGTCGACGTGATGACCGTTCACGTCGACGTCAATCAAACCTCCTTTTCATCGGCGTGACCCGGTGCTCCAGGCTCACGCCGACCAGCGAGGAGGTGAGTGACGGCCTGGGGGGTTGGCTCTGGGCAGGAAATGGCGTGGCCGCAGACTGATTGCGTGAGGAGAGGTGTGTCTCGGCTTGTGTGTGTGTGCGGCGGGGGGGGGGGGTGGTTAGAGTAGGCTGGGCTCCGGGGGAGTGCGGGGAGGGGGTCCGTGCCGGGGTGGAGGTTGGGGGTTGTGGAGGGGGTCCGTGCCGGGGTGGAGGTTGGGGGGGGGGGGTCCGTGCTGGGGTGGAGGTTGGGGGTTGGGGAGGGGTTCCGTGCCGGGGTGGAGGTTGGGGGTTGGGGAGGGGGTCCGTGCCGGGGTGGAGGTTGGGGGGGGGTCCGTGCCGGGGTGGAGGTTGGGGGTTGTGGAGGGGGTCCGTGCCGGGGTGGAGGTTGGGGGGGGGGGGTCCGTGCTGGGGTGGAGGTTGGGGGTTGGGGAGGGGTTCCGTGCCGGGGTGGAGGTTGGGGGTTGGGGAGGGGGTCCGTGCCGGGGTGGAGGTTGGGGGGGGGGTCCGTGCCGGGGTGGAGGTTGGGGGTTGTGGAGGGGGTCCGTGCCGGGGTGGAGGTTGGGGGGGGGGGTCCGTGCTGGGGTGGAGGTTGGGGGTTGGGGAGGGGTTCCGTGCCGGGGTGGAGGTTGGGGGTTGGGGAGGGGGTCCGTGCCGGGGTGGAGGTTGGGGGGGGGTCCGTGCCGGGGTGGAGGTTGGGGGTTGTGGAGGGGGTCCGTGCCGGGGTGGAGGTTGGGGGGGGGGGGTCCGTGCTGGGGTGGAGGTTGGGGGTTGGGGAGGGGTTCCGTGCCGGGGTGGAGGTTGGGGGTTGGGGAGGGGGTCCGTGCCGGGGTGGAGGTTGGGGGGGGGGGGTCCGTGCCGGGGTGGAGGTTGGGGGTTGTGGAGGGGGTCCGTGCCGGGGTGGAGGTTGGGGGGGGGGGTCCGTGCTGGGGTGGAGGTTGGGGGTTGGGGAGGGGTTCCGTGCCGGGGTGGAGGTTGGGGGTTGGGGAGAGGGTCCGTGCCGGGGTGGAGGTTGGGGAGGGGGTCCGTGCCGGGGTGGAGGTTGGGGGGGGGTCCGTGCCGGGGTGGAGGTTGGGGAGGGGGTCCGTGCCGGGGTGGAGGTTGGGGAGGGGGTCCGTGCCGGGGTGGAGGTTGGGGGTTGTGGAGGGGGTCCGTGCCGGGGTGGAGGTTGGGGGTTGGGGAGGGGGTCCGTGCCGGGGTGGAGGTTGGGGGTTGTGGAGGGGGTCCGTGCCGGGGTGGAGGTTGGGGGGGGGGTCCGTGCTGGGGTGGAGGTTGGGGGTTGGGGAGGGGTTCCGTGCCGGGGTGGAGGTTGGGGGGGGTCCGTGCTGGGGTGGAGGTTGGGGGTTGGGGAGGGGGTCCGTGCCGGGGTGGAGGTTGGGGGTTGGGGAGGGGGTCCGTGCCGGGGTGGAGGTTGGCGGGGGTCCGTGCTGGGGTGGAGGTTGGGGGTTGGGGAGGGGGTCCGTGCCGGGGTGGAGGTTGGGGGGGGTCCGTGCTGGGGTGGAGGTTGGGGCGGGGGGGGGTCCGTGCCGGAGTGGGTGATGGGAGGGCAAATGAGTTGGTCCACCTGGCCAGGTGCCAGCCTTCAACAGTTGGACCCATGCGGTCCATGCCACCTGGCTGGGGGGAGGAGGGGATATGGGCAATGATGACATGTCGTCGTTCCCCTCCCCCCCACCAGGTCGTCATGTTTTCAGATCATCCAGCGATGTTGGCCGCCGTGGTGGCAGCCGCTCATGTCTATGTTGCCCTGGATGAGGAGGAGGAGGAGGAGGAGGAGGAGGAGGAGGAGGAGCGTGCCAGAGAGGCGGCGCAGGCTGCCGCAGAGGGGCAGGCGGCAGCCGCCCAGGCTGGAGGGACACCTGACCGACAGGACGAGGAGGGGGAGGAGGACGTCGCGGCCCCACGGCAACGGAGGCACCCGAGGGCGCCCCGTGTGTACCGGCCCCGGCAGTCATACCAGGACCTCACGGACCGGGAATGCAGGAGGAGACTCCGGATGAGCCGGGAAACCGTGGCACACATCTGCCACCTGCTGGCACACCTGTCACCGCGTGGCACTGGCGGGGGACACCCTCTCCCCGTGTCCGTCAAGGTTACGGTGGCCCTGAACTTTTATGCAACGGGGTCATTCCAGGCACCGAGTGGGGACCTGTCCGGCATATCGCAGACATCGGTGCATCGGTGCATCCGGGCAGTGACAGATGCCCTTTATGCCATGGCGCACCGCTACATCCGCTTCCCCGTGGACCGGGCCAGCCAAGATGCCCGGGCCGTGGGCTTCTCTGCCATTGCCGGGTTCCCCATGGTCCAGGGCGCGATCGATGGGATGCACGTCGCCGTGCGGCCACCTGCAGATAACAGGGCCGTGTTCACTAATAGGAAGGGGACCTATTCGATGAACGTACAGGTGGTCTGCGACCACCGCATGATGATCCTGCACGTCTGCGCCCGTTACCCAGGCAGTGTACACGACTCATTCGTGTTGTCGCGGTCATCCATCCCCGGCATGTACGAGGGACGCCATCCCCTGCTGAGGGGCTGGTTGCTGGGCGACAGGGGCTACCCATTGCGATCGTGGCTGATGACGCCTATACGGAGGCCACGCAATGAGGCGGAGAACCGCTACAATGATGCCCATGTAGCGACAAGGGGAGTGATCGAGAGGTGCTTTGGCGTGCTGAAGATGCGTTTCAGGTGCCTGGACCTCTCTGGGGGCGCCCTCCAGTATCAGTCAGATAGGGTCGGCCGCATCATTGTGGTGTGCTGCGTCCTGCACAACATAGCCCAGCAGAGGGGCGATGTGCCGCAGGCAGAGGAGGGCGGAGTGGAGGAGCAGCAGGAAGAGGCCCAGTCCTCCCCAGATGAGGGGGATGGGGGCAATGGTCAGGGCAGACGGGGTAGACACAGACGGGTGGCTGTCCACCGTTACCGGCTGGCCCAGCGGGCACGGGACAGACTGATAGACGCCCGCTTCACTGACTAGATGGGCGTGGGAATCGGGTAGTATGGCCACAGACCGCACACCATGACAACAGCCGACCACCCACACCCCCCACCCATCCATCCACCCAGCACCATCACCCCCCTCCCCAACCCCACACACCCCACCCGCATGCACACCACCCCCCCACTCCCAATTGCCGATCCACCGGCGGCACAACGGGCCGGGCTCACCCAGTTGCGGGTGGACGCGTGTCTATCACAGGCCATGGAGAATGATGACAGCCCGCCTCCGATGAGTTCCTGGCTCCACATCGTTGGACTATGTCTGACCCATGGCCACAGTACCACCATCCACCCGGACCATCCCTGCATGCGGCTGTGACACTGCAGCGCACGGTCCCGTCCTCTGCCCGGGGGATGTTGATGGCGGCCCAGGGGGAAGGGGGCAGACTCACCTGGGGCTGAGGTAAGACCACCCCTCACACACACACTTGCGCTCAACGTACATGACACCCCCGCACACTTTGGACAGAGCACAAAGGCAGCTTCGGTAGGTGTAACATTGACTTTAATAACCAAAGGAGTTCATGCACGTGCCCTAGCGCCTAAAACTCATCTGTGCCCTGCACCCGTGCCAACTTACTCAGTGTCTAATTGTTTGGCCTTACGGGCCCTTTGACTACGTCTACGTGGTTCCCCAGACGGTACAGCAGAACTGGAGGTGGACTCCTGTGATTCCTGCCCTCTGACACTGGATCCCTTTGGCGGCCGTTTCCTGGGGCGTCCTGGCCTAGATGGGCCAGGCTGCGGCCCGGGCGACTGGGATGGCGAGCTGCCAGCCTGTCCTGCCCGTTGCCCACCCGATGCACCTGGGACGGAAGGGGGGGAGTCCGAGGTGTCGCGGTGTACCGGGACCTCCCCTACAGAGGGAGCCGGGACGGACCACACCACCTCCTCCTCCCTCGGGGTGCCCGATGGCCCCCAGGCCTCTACATGGGTGGGGGATGCGAATGGACTGGCCATCCGACGCGCCCCCGACATCTGGCGCTGCCAGTCCTGGAGGCCCGTGCTGGTATCGACAGGGGTCTGCAGGTTTGCAGCCATGGAGCCCAGGGGGTTGTCGAACCCTGTCTGCGACAGTGCGACGCCAGCTCGCACATGGCCACTGGCGCCGATGCCCTCAGCGATGGCCTGCTGAGACTGGGCCATGGCCTGCAGAGACTGGGCCATGGCCTGCAGAGACTGGGCTATGGCCTGCTGAGACTGGGCCATGGCCTGCTGAGACTGGGCTATGGCGTTGAGCGCCTCTGCCATCTGGCGCTGGCACTGGCTCATGGCCTCCTGTGAGAGGGCAGCCATTTCCTGGGCCACAGACGCCGCCTGCACGGAAGGCCCCAGGCCTCGCAAACCGCTCCCCATGTCTGACACCGTCGCACCCATTGCCTCCACCGCGGACGCCACCCGTGCGGTGTCAGCCTGGGTGGCACGCATGACCGGGACCACTCCCAGCTCCTGGACGCGGGTGGACTCCTCCACCTGCGACCGCAGCCGCCGCAAGCCACCCGTCACCCTATTCGCTCGTCTCCGTGTCGGTGGTTGCATCGGATCTATGTGTGGGTGTGGTAACTGCAGGAACCCGGGATCCATCTGGGCGGCAGATGTTCGCTTGGCCTGGGCTGCCCTCCGACCGCCCGGTCCCTCTGCTGCTCCTACCTCCACCTGCTGTACCGGGACGGCTGTGTTGTGCGCACCAGTGAGTGTACCAGACGCCTCATCACTAAAGTGCCCAACCGTGGTGAGTGTTTCTGCGATGGTGGAGGGTGTTGGTGACAGCAGTGGCGTTGTGTCGTGCTCTTCGTCCCACTCTGAGTCCATGGCACTTTGGGGTGGGGGTTCGTCTCCACCCATCCACTCTGAGTCACTGTCCGGTATTTCGTCTTCCCGGGTAGGGGTGTCCTGGGTAGTGCTGTCCCGGGTAGTGCTGTCCCGGGTAGGGGTGTCCTGGGTAGTGGTGTCCTGGCTCGGATGTGACGGGGGCCTGTGGCTGCCCCCCTCATCGCTGGGTGGTCGCTCCCGCACGTGACGGGGGTGTCGTCTCCCTGTTGCTCCAGGTCTCTCCGTCTCCCGTGGTCTCCGAGGGGCATCCTGCGGGCGTCGCATGCTGGAGGGTTCGGGTCTCTCCGTCTCCCGTGGTCTCCGAGGGGCATCCTGCGGGGCGTCGCATGCTGGAGGGTTCGGGTCTCTCCGTCTCCCGTGGTCTCCGAGGGGCATCCTGCGGGCGTCGCATGCTGGAGGGTTCGGGTCTCTCCGTCTCCCGTGGTCTCCGAGGGGCATCCTGCGGGCGTCGCATGCTGGAGGGTTCGGGTCTCTCCGTCTCCCGTGGTCTCCGAGGGGCATCCTGCGGGCGTCGCATGCTGGAGGGTTCGGGTCTCTCCGTCTCCCGTGGTCTCCGAGGGGCATCCTGCGGGCGTCGCATGCTGGAGGGTGCGGGTCTCTCCGTCTCCCGTGGTCTCGGAGGGGCATCCTGCGGGCGGTCTGCATCTGCGGGGATGGGTGCCTGGACGTTTGGTCCTGCGATACACAATGAAGCATGCATGGTTAGACATCAGGCAGTGATCAGGTGATACGGGAGAGGGGGATATAGGGGAGGGGGGATATGGGGACGGGCTGTTGGTGGCTCACTTGCTCGTGGGGCCCCGACCTCTGCATCAGCAACCTCCCGGTCGTCAGGTCCGCCAGCCAGTTCCAGGGCCCTTTCCTCGTGTACGGTCAGTGGCCTCTCATCAGCGGGCCCTCCTCCAGTCCTCACATGCTCCCTATTGTTGTGTGCGCGCTTCTCCTGGGGGGGGGGGGGGGGTGGTGGCAGGGGTAAAAGGCAACAGTGTTAGGCAGGTATATGAATGCACGCCATCGGTTGCGCGTGCATTGCAGAGGTTAAGGTTAGGGCTGGATTCACTTGGGGATATGGGGGATATGGGGGAGGGGGGATATGGGGGATATGGGGGAGGGGGGATATGGGGGAGGGGGGATATGGGGGATATGGGGGAGGGGGGATATGGGGGAGGGGGGATATGGGGGATATGGGGGATATGGGGGATATGGGGAGGGGGGATATGTGGGAGGGGGGATATGGGGGAGGGGGGATATGGGGGATATGGGGGAGGGGGGATATGGGGGAGGGGGATATGTGGGAGGGGGGATATGGGGGAGGGGGGGATATGGGGGAGGGGGATATGGGGGATATGGGGGAGGGGGGAATATGGGGGATATGGGGGAGGGGGGATATGGGGGATATGGGGGGGGATATGGGGGAGGGGGGATATGGGGGAGGGGGGATATGGGGGAGGGGGGATATGGGGGAGGGGGGGATATGGGGGAGGGGGGATATGGGGGATATGGGGATATGGGGGAGGGGGGGATATGGGGGAGGGGGGGATATGGGGGAGGGGGGGATTTGGGGGAGAGGGGATATGGGGGATATGGGGAGGGGGTATATGGGGGATATGGGGGAGGGGGGGATATGGGGGAGGGGGGATATGGGGGATATGGGGGAGGGGGGATATGGGGGATATGGGGGAGGGGGGATATGGGGGAGGGGGGATATGGGGGATATGGGGGAGGGGGGATATGTGGGAGGGGGGATATGGGGGAGGGGGGGATATGGGGGAGGGGGGATATGGGGGATATGGGGGAGGGGGGGATATGGGGGAGGGGGGGATATGGGGGAGGGGGGATTTGGGGGAGAGGGGATATGGGGATATGGGGGACGCTCACCCTGCCTGCTCTGACGAGGTCGTTCACCTTCTTGTGGCACTGGGTGCCTGTCCGTGGTGTCAGGGCCACAGCGGTGACGGCCTCTGCCACCTCCCTCCACAGACGCCGGCTGTGGCGTGGGGCAACTCTGCGGCCGTGCCCGGGATACAGGGCGTCCCTCCTCTGCTCCACCGCATCCAGGAGCGCCTCCACATCGCGTGACTCGAACCTCGGGGCTGAGCGACGGCCAGCCATCAAGTCGGGTGTTGCGGTCGGCTGTTCCGGTCGGGTGGGGGGGGAGCTGCGCGGCCTTATGAGCCGTCACGCCGTGCAGCGCGTATGACGCTGCACGGCGTGAACCACTGCGCAAGCGCGGATCCCGTTACGTCGCTGCTAGCCCATTTTGGGCCGCAGACTATCGGCCCATTTTTATGACGTGACGCAAGTGGGATTTGCGCCGTTTTTTGCGCCGATCGGCGGAGTTTCCGCCGATAACGGAGAATTTCGCCCAAGATGTCTTCTCAGTAATGGCACACATCCGATTCAGAAGGTCATGGGCGTCATTCTCCGACCCCCCAGAGGGTCGGAGAATGGCCGTTGGCCGCCGTGAATCCCGCCCCCCGCCGGTTGCCGAAGTCTCCGAAGGGAGAAAAGTCGGCGGGGCGTTAATGGCGCCGCTGCCGCGGAGAATGTCACGGGTCTGCGCAAGGCAGCCGATTTTCGGCCTGCCGATATTCTCCCTTCCGGATGGGCCGAAGTCCCGTCGACGTGATGACCGTTCACGTCGACGTGAATCAAACCTCCTTTTCATCGGCGTGACCCGGTGCTCCAGGTTCACGCCGACCAGCGTGGAGGTGACTGACGGCCTGGGGGGTTGGCTCTGGGCAGGCAATGGCGTGGCCGCAGTCTGAATGCGTGAGGAGAGGTGTGTCTCGGGTTGTGTGTGTGTGTGTGCGGCGGGGGGGGGGGGTGGTTAGAGTAGTCTGGGCTCCGAGGGAGTGCCGGGAGGGGGTCCGTGCCGGGGAGGGGGATGGGGGGTCCGTGCCGGGGTGGAGGTTGGGCGGGGGGTCCGTGCCGGGGAGGGGGATGGGGTGTCCGTGCCGGGGAGGGGGATGGGGGGGGTCCGTGCCAGGGAGGGGGATGGGGGGTCCGTGCCGGGGTGGAGGTTGGGGGGGGTCCGTGCCGGGGTGGAGGTTGGGGGGGGTCCGTGCCGGGTTGGAGGTTAGGGGGGGGTCCGTGCCGGGGAGGGGGATGGGGGTTCCGTGCCGGGGTGGAGGTTGGGGGGGGGTCCGTGCCGGGAAGGAGGATGGGGGGTCCGTGCTGGGGAGGGGGATGGGGGGGGTCCTTGCCGGGGAGGGGGGTGGGGGTCCGTGCTGGGGAGGGGGATGGGGGGTGTCCGTGCCGGGGAGGGGGATGGGGGGTCCGTGCCGGGGTGGAGGTTGGGGGCGGGTCCGTGCCGGGGAGGGGATGGGGGGTCCGTGCCGGGGTGGAGGTTGGGGGGGGGGTCTGTGCCGAGGTGGAGGTTGGGGGGGGGGTCCGTGCCGGGGAGGGGGATGGGGGGTCCGTGCCAGGGAGGGGGATGGGGGGGGGCCGTGCCGGTGAGGGGGATGGGGGGTCCGTGCCGGGGAGGGGGATGCGAGGGCAAGTGAGTTGGTCCATCTGGCCAGGTGCCAGCCTCCAACAGTTGGACCCATGCGGTCATTGCCACCTGGCTGGGGGGAGGAGGGGATATGGGCAATGATGACATGTCGTCGTTCCCCTCCCCCTACCAGGCCGTCATGTTTTCCGATCATCCAGCGATGTTGGCCGCCGTGGCGGCAGCCGCTCATGTCTATGTTGCCCTGGATGAGGAGGAGGAGCGTGCCAGAGAGGCGGCGCAGGCTGCCGCAGAGAGACAGGCGGCAGCCGCCAAGGCTGGAGGGACACCTGACCGACAGGACGAGGAGGGGGAGGAGGACGTCGCGGCCCCACGGCAACGGAGGCACCCGAGGGCGCCCCGTGTGTACCGGCCCCGGCAGTCATACCAGGACCTCACGGACCGGGAATGCAGGAGGAGACTCCGGATGAGGCGGGAAACCGTGGCACACATCTGCCACCTGCTGGCACACCTGTCACCGCGTGGCACTGGTGGGGGACACACTCTCCCCGTGTCCGTCAAGGTTACGGTGGCCCTGAACTTTTATGCAACGTGGTCATTCCAGGCACCGAGTGGGGACCTGTCCGGCATATCGCAGACATCGGTGCATCGGTGCATCCGGGCAGTGACAGATGCCCTATATGCCATGGCGCACCGCTACATCCGCTTCCCCGTGGACCGGGCCAGCCAAGATGCCCGGGCCGTGGGCTTCTCTGCCGTGGCCGGGTTCCCCATGGTCCAGGGCGCGATCTATGGGATGCACGTCGCCGTGCGGCCACCTGCAGATAACAGGGCCGTGTTCACCAATAGGAAGGGGACCTATTCGATGAACATACAGGTGGTCTGCGACCACTGCATGATGATCCTGCACGTTCCTAGATGGGCCAGGCTGCGGCCCAGGCGACTGGGATGTTGAGCTGCCAGCCTGTCCTGCCCGTTGCCCACCCGATGCACCTGGGACGGAAGGGGGGGAGTCCGAGGTGTTGCGGTGTACCGGGACCTCTCCTACAGGGGGAGCCGGGACGGACCACACCACCTCCTCCTCCCTCGGGGTGCCCGATGGCCCCCAGGCCTGTACCTGGGTGGGGGATGCGAACGGACTGGCCATCCGACGCCCCCCCGACATCTGGCGCTGCCAGTCCTGGAGGCCCGTGCTGGTATCGACAGGGGTCTGCAGGTTTGCAGCCATGGAGCCCAGGGGGTTGGCAAACCCTGTCTGTGACAGTGCGACGCCGGCTCGCACATGGCCACTGGCGCCGATGCCCTCAGCGATGGCCTGCTGAGACTGGGCCATGGCCTGCTGAGACTGGGCCATGGCCTGCTGAGACTGGGCTATGGCGTTGAGCGCCTCTGCCATCTGGCGCTGGCACTGGCTCATGGCCTCCTGTGAGAGGGCAGCCATTTCCTGGGCCACAGACGCCGCCTGCACGGAAAGCCCCAGGCCTCGCAAACCGTTCTCCATGTCTGACACCGTCGCACCCATTGCCTCCACCGCGGACGCCACCCGTGCGGTGTCAGCTTGGGTGGCACGCATGACCGGCACCACTCCCAGCTCCTGGACGCGGGTGGACTGCAGCCGCCGCAAGCCGCCCGTCACCCTCTTCGCTCGTCTCCGGGTCGGTGGTTGCACCGGATCTATGTGTGGGTGTGGTAACTCCAGGAACCCGGGATCCATCTGGGCGGCAGATGTTCGCTTGGGCTGGGCTGCCCTCCGACCGCCCGACCCCTCTGCTGCTCCTACCTCCACCTGCTGTACCGGGACGGCTGTGTTGTGCGCACCAGTGAGAGTACCAGACGCCTCATCACTAAAGTGCCCAACCGAGGTGAGTGTTTCTGCGATGGTGGAGGGTGTTGGTGACAGCAGTGGCGTTGTGTCGTGCTCTTCGTCCTGGGTGCCCTGGGTAGTGGTGTCCTGGGTAGTGGTGTCCTGGCTCGGATGTGACGGGGGCCTGTGGCTGCCCCCCTCATCGCTGGGTGGTCGCTCCTGCACGTGACGGGGGTGTCGTCTCCCTGTTGCTCCAGGTCTCTCCGTCTCCCGTGGTGTGCGAGGGGCATCCTGCGGGCGTCGCATGCTGGAGGGTGCGGGTCTCTCCGTCTCCCGTGGTCTCCGAGGGGCATCCTGCGGGCGTCGCATGCTGGAGGGTCCGGGTCTCTCCGTCTCCCGTGGTGTGCGAGGGGCATCCTGCGGGCGTCGCATGCTGGAGGGTTCGGGTCTCTCCGTCTCCCGTGGTCTCCGAGGGGCATCCTGCGGGCGTCGCATGCTGGAGGGTGCGGGTCTCTCCGTCTCCTGTGGCCTCCGAGGGGCATCCTGCGGGCGTCGCATGCTGGAGGGTGCGGGTCTCTCCGTCTCCTGTGGTCTCCGAGGGGCATCCTGCGGGCGTCGCATGCTGGAGGGTGCGGGTCTCTCCGTCTCCTGTGGTCTCCGAGGGGCATCCTGCGGGCGGTCTGCATCTGCGGGGATGGGTGCCTGGACGTTTGGTCCTGCGATACACAATGAAGCATGCATGGTTAGACATCAGGCAGTGATCAGGTGATATGGGGGAGGGGGATATAGGGGAGGGGGGATATGGGAACGGGCTGTCGGTGGCTCACTTGCTAGTACGCCCCCGACCTCTGCATCAGCAACCTCCCGGTCGTCAGGTCCGCCAGCCAGTTCCAGGGCCCTTTCCTCGTGTTCGGTCAGTGGCCTCTCATCAGCGGGCCCTCCTCCAGTCCTCACATGCTCCCTATTGTTGTGTGCGCGCTTATCCTGTGGGGGGGGGGCGGGTGGCAGGGGTAAAAGGCAACACTGTTAGGCAGGTATATGAATGCACGCCATCGGTTGCGCGTGCATTGCAGAGGTTAAGGTTAGGGCTGGATTCACTTGGGGATATGGGGGAGGGGGGGATATGGGGGAGAGGGGATATGGGGGAGGGGGGTATGGGGGAGGGGGGATATGGGGGAGGGGGGATATGGGGGAGGGGGGATATGGGGGATATGGGGAGGGGGATATGGGGGAGGGGGATATGGGGGATATGGGGGAGGGGGGAATATGGGGGATATGGGGGAGGGGGGATATGGGGGAGGGGGATATGGGGGAGGGGGATATGGGGGAGGGGGGGATATGGGGGAGGCTCACCCTGCCTGCTCTGACGAGGTCGTTCACCTTCTTGTGGCACTGGGTGCCTGTCCGTGGTGTCAGGGCCACAGCGGTGACGGCCTCTGCCACTTCCCTCCACAGACGCCGGCTGTGGCGTGGGGCAACTCTGCGGCCGTGCCCGGGATACAGGGCGTCCCTCCTCTGCTCCACCGCGTCCAGGAGCGCCTCCACATCGCGTGACTCGAACCTCGGGGCTGAGCGACGGCCAGCCATCCAGTCGGGTGTTGTGGTCGGGTGTTCCAGTCGGGTGGGGGGGAGCAGCGCGGCCTTATGAGCCGTCATGCCGTGCAGCGCGTATGACGCTGCACGGCGTGAACCACTGTGCAAGCGCGGATCCCGTTACGTCGCTGCTAGCCCATTTCGGGCCGGAGACTTTCGACCCATTTTTCCGACGTGACGCAAGTCGGATTTGCGCCGTTTTTTGCGCCGATCAGCGGACTTTCCACCGATAACGGAGTATTTCGCCCCATGTGTCCAAATCCAACTCCAGCACACAATCTAGGCTAGCATTCCAATGCAGTGTTAGGGCCTGTAAGGCCAGGAAGCTAGACTCCAGTTAAGATGGCACGGATGTAGGGCACAGTTTAGCGAGAGGGGCTCGGACATTAATCTGCATATATGGTTTCGCATTAAACACCTGTGCACAATGTTAAAACCTGCCTCGGTGCTCTGTCAGAAGGGTGTGAGGGGTGGGCGAATCTGGGCTGTCCCCAGAAGGGGTGCAGGGGGGGGGGTTAATGGACGGACGTAGGGGGTGGGCTTGGCTCAGGGACCGCAGCTCCGCTGCCGCTCACCGCTCCGGTGTCCCACCCCCATTCCCCCCCTCACCATCCCCACCTCCGCCACCCCAGTAATTCGATGAGACCGTGTGATCGAATGGCCAGCTCGCTTGCAGTGATCCACCCAGGTGGAGTGGGAAGTGCTACCCTGGACTGTAGTCAGACATTGTCAAACGATGCAGAGCACCAATGCTCATCACAGAGCGGGTTGTCATCATCCTCCATCCCATGGACCACAGCCGCTGTTACTGCCAACCCAGGGCCCAGACCCTGTAGTGCGGCAGGTATGTATCAGAGAGAGGGTTGCAGGTGGGGTGGGGGGTGGTATGCGGGGGTGTGGGGGCTGTAGGAGTGGGATGGGCTGTCCTTGCCCTTGCCCAATGCCCCCCTCCCTCCCAGCTGGCGAACCTGGAGGCGGTTAGAGGATCCCGTGCGCACATGTTGTGCGGCCTCCCTTGCCTGGCTGGGCTTCATGTCCTGCATATCCTCCCCCTACCCCACATCCTCCTCTCCGGACGAGGCCTGGCGTTCTTCCTCCTCCTCCTCCGACACCTCACACCTCTGGTGCACGATGCTATCGAGGACGCAACTGGCCACCATGATGCGGGCGGCCCTCTCAGCGGAAGGACCCTCCAGAGAGGCCCAGGCACCTGAACCACATGTTCAGGATGCCGAAGCACCACTCGATCATGGCCCTTGTTGCTACATGGATGTCGACTTGTAGCGGGTCTCCGCATAGGTCTGTAGTCTCCAGATAGATGTCGTCAGCCACGACCGCAGTGGATAACCTTGTCACCCAGGAGCCAACCCCCAGCCGGGAGTGCACCTCGAAGAGTCCGGGATCCTTTGAAGGCATCGTGCCAGGATGAAGGCATCGTGCACACTGCCCGGGTATTAGGCACAGACGTGGATGATGCGCAGTTGATGGTCACACCAGCTGTACGTTCATTGTGTGGAACCTCTTTTGGTTTGTGTAGAGCGCCTGTCATCTGCAGGTGCTCATAGGGGGACATGCATCCTACCGATCACCCCGTGGGCCCGGGGCATCTCGGCGATGGTGACGAACCCCGGGCATCCTGGTGGGCTCGGTCCACATTGAAATAGATGTATTGTGCCGACTGGACATATGTGTGATGCCCTGCCAGTGGGTGGTGGTTTGTTGGGGTGGGGGGTGGTGTGCGAGGGTGGTGGGGTGGAGGATGGGGGCTGGTGCGTTGGGGACACCCATACGGCCGGTGCCACTCTGCAGGACCAGGGGCCAAGGTGGGTGGTCAGCGGGGTGCGCAGCAAGGTGGCTGTATTGCAGGCCGAGGGAATGGTGGTCTGTGTCTTGATACCGCCCCAGTCCCGTGGGGGGGGGGGGGGGGGGTCACCCCGGCCCCACAGCCTGTCCCCCGGTCACTCCTTAACTCCACCCCGGCCTTGGTAGGCCTCCCCCCCCCCACCTCTAGCCAGCCCTGGCCAGTGTCAGGACCGTGAGGCCACGGTCGAGCCTCTCCATGTCCTGCCTCCTCTCTCTCCCTCATCAGTTCTCAATTGGTTCTCAATTTTTAAAAGCGCAAGTGAACCTCACCGTTGGGAATTCCCCCCAGTGAAGGCGGAGAATCACGGAGGCCCCGGAGAATACCGGGTCGGGCCTACTAATGATAGGCCAATGACGTTCCCTGTACTTGCGGAGAGGAGCGCATTGACGCCGCTACCAAGGCACCGGAGAATTGCGATTTGGCTGGAAACTGACGGCCACGACGATTTTGACGTCCAAACCGACTCTCCGCCCAATCATGTTTCCCGATGCCGGTTTCAACCGACGGAGATTCCCACCCATGCTCTTTTGAGTCAGGGGTCCATTCTGGGATCTTCCCGTCCGTTTACAACACCAACGGGGATCATAACATATGCAATTTCTGGCACTGCAGGGATTAGAGAGCTGCCGGCCAATCAGATTCGCCGACAGCTCCCTCAGGTCGTGAGGGGTGTGAGTCCCGCCTCCAGCCAGTTCATGGCCTTTAGAGTGTTAATTGTGGGGCAGGCAGTATTGGGGGGAAGGTATTCCTCTTTGACTCTTCAGACATCGGGAAGGAAAACCCCACCATCCCAAAAATCCTGGCCTATATTTTAAAATTGTATCCATTGTGTCGAGCATGAAGCCTTCATTCTCCCACAGGTTTAACTGATAGTCTCTGACAGCCGAGCCGATTTGGCATCAGCTCCACTGTCCTCTTTGTGTCACCTTGAACGGTTGGGAAT
Source organism: Scyliorhinus torazame (assembly GCF_047496885.1). Taxonomy (NCBI): domain Eukaryota; kingdom Metazoa; phylum Chordata; class Chondrichthyes; order Carcharhiniformes; family Scyliorhinidae; genus Scyliorhinus; species Scyliorhinus torazame. The sequence continues at coordinate 216,480,051 of NC_092717.1, read as the reverse complement.
CTGCTCATTTGATTGCCCAGAACCTTATCGAGGTGGTTCCTTACTTTCCAAACTACCTCTGTTGTTTCATTGTGTAGGTCGGGCTGTAGACAGGGATTTTGGGATTTGACTATTCTCCCAAAGAATGCGGCATGTGTCTATAGTTTCTCAAAACCACACCTTATATTTTACATAAAGTACAGTATTTACACATTTGGACTTCGACACCAGGTTGAAGCTTCCAGATCTCGCTTACTTCTCAGTCCTGTGATCTGGCGTCACTATTACATCAGCATCATGTATTCTTCTGATGTTCACCCTCTACAGCTGTTTCTCTGAAATATGAAGCAGATTGCTCAATCCCCAGAGGCCTCAGTTGTCCCCGTCCACACGGCTCCCTTCGTCAATCTGTCAAAAATGATCTCCTTCGAAACTCAGTCACAGGATTATCTGAAAACGCTTTGATTTTTTATTTAAAGTTGCATTCTTGCTGCCTGTGGTATTATCAGGTATTGCAGTACCCGAGAGGCTGAAGACCATTGTTTAAACCTAGGAGTTTACCATTGGCTGTTTGGTATGTAGCTCCACCCTGACAGGCGGGGTATAAGAACCGGTGCCGTCCCAGCAGCCCTCATTCTGTACCGAAGCTGCTGGGGAACAGATCTAGTCTATTAAAGCCTTCAGTTATGTTACTACCTCGTTTTAATAGTAATTGATCGTGAATCAATTTAATAGACTACACTTAAGCTGAAAGGATGGATCTCCGAATCAAGTCGGAGTGTCTACAACTCAGCCCCCACGCGGAGAACTCGGCGGCGATTTTCAAGCACTGGCTGGCGTGTTTCAAAGGCTACCTCGAGACGGCCAGGGGCACCCCCTCAGGGGAGCAGAAACTGCATCTCCTGCACTCGAGGGTAAGCCCTGGGATCTACACCCTCATTGAGGAGGCGGAGGACTTCGATGCAGCGATCGAACTGTTAAAAGGACATTATATCCGTCCTGTAAATCAGGTCTACGCACATCACCAGCTTGCAATAAGATGGCAAAGCCCCGGGGAATCATTGGAGGAGTTCTACAGCGAGCTACTGGTGCTGGGCAGAAACTGTGGCTGCCCGCAAGTTTCGGGCAGCGAGCACACGGAACTCCTAATCCGGGATGCCTTCTTAGCAGGTATGAGCTCCTCAGAGATCCGCCAGCGGCTCTTAGAAAAAGACACCCTGGGACTTAGAGAGGCACGGGCCCTGGCAGGGTCCATGGATGTTGCCTCCAGAAACGCGCAATCCTATGTGCCTGACCGCGCGGCGTCCCCCTGGGCAGCGTGGCATCCCGCAGTGGCAGCCCTGCAGACTTTCCCCGTGTCCCCGCAGGCCTGCGCTGTAAGACGGCTCGCTAACTCCGTCGGGCCCCGCTGTTTCTTCTGCGGGCAGGCAAAGCACCCCCGCCAGCGTTGCCCGGCCCTCACCTCCACCTGCAAAGGGTGCGGCGAGAAGGGCAATTTTGTGGGGGTCTGCCAGGCACGAGCGGTGGCCGCGGTCTCCAGCAGCGACTCCGGACTGCCGCAGCAATCTTCTCTTCGGGCCCCAGGCGGCCAACATTCACCGCCACCCCCCCTATCCTAGGGCCATGTGCAGCCCACAGACGTGGCCATCTTGTTCCTCGGACACCACGCTGGACGGATGGGCGCCGCCATTTTGTCCATCTCCGACCACCATGTGCGACCCATGGGGGACGCCATCTTGGATGGGGCCCCAGGACCCCAGCACGGCCAACTACACGCTGCCCGACCAAAACCCGCAACTACTTCATGTGGCCTCGGTGACTCTGGACCAAAAGCGACCTCGGACACTCTCAACGGCAACGACGACTGTCTTCATCAACGGCCACGAGACGTCCTGCCTGATCGACTCTGGGAGCACGGAGAGCTTTATACACCACGACATGGTAAGGCGCTGTTCACTTGCTACCCACCCTGTAAACCAAAGAATCTCCCTGGCCTCCGGGTCACACTCAGTGGAGATAACTAGCAAACTTCACGGTCCAAGGCAGGAAATTCAACAATTTCCGTCTTTATGTCCTGCCGCACCTCTGCGCGGCTACACTCCTGGGGTTGGATTTTCAATGTAACTTGCAAAGCCTGACCTTTAAATTCGGCGGCCCTATACCCCCCCTTACTGTCTGCATCCTCGCGACCCTGACGGTCGACCCGCCATCCCTGTTTGCGAACCTCACCCCGGACTGCAAACCCGTCGCCACCAGGAGCAGACGGTACAGTGCCCAGGACCGGACCTTCATCAGGTCAGAGGTCCAAAGGCTACTGAGGGAAGGGGTCATTGAAGCTAGCAACAGTCCCTGGAGAGCTCAAGTAGTGGTGGTGAAGACCGGGGAGAAACATAGGATGGTCTACAGTCAGACCATCAACAGGTTTACGCAGCTGGACGTGTACCCTCTCCCCCGCATATCCGACCTGATAAACAAGATCGCGCAATACAAGGTCTTCTCCACGGTGGATCTCAAGTCCGCCTACCATCAACTACCCCTCCGCACTAGTGACCGCAAGTACACTGCCTTCGAAGCAGATGGGCGGCTCTATCATTTTCTAAGGGTTCCCTTTGGTGTCACTAACGGGGTCTCGGTCTTCCAACGCGAGATGGACCGAATGGTTGACTGGTATGGCTTGCGTGCAATGTTTCTGTATCTTGATAACGTCACCATCTGCAGCCATGACCAGCAGGACCACACTAACCTTAACTTAACGTATAACAAGGATAAATGCATATTTAGCACCGACCGACTAGCCATTCTCGGCTACGTAGTGCGAAATGGAGTTATAGGCCCCGACCCTGAATGCATGCGCCCCCTCATTGAGTTCCCCCTCCCCCACTGCCCCAAGGCCCTGAAGCGCTGCCTCTGGTTTTTCAGTTATTACGCACAGTGGATCCCCAACTACGCAGACAAAGCCCGTCCCCTAATCCAGTCCACAACCTTTCCCCTGTCGATGGAGGTCCGCCAGGCCTTCAGCCGCATCAAGGCAGACATTGCAAAGGCCACGATGCGTGCCATCGACGAGTCCCTCCCCTTCCAGGTCGAGAGCGACACGTCCGACGTAGCTCTGGCCGCCACCCTCAACCAAGCAGGCAGACCCGTGGCCTTCTTCTATCGTACCCTCCATGCTTCCGAAATTCGCCATTCCTCGGTCGAAAAGGAGGCCCAGGCCATAGTAGAAGCTGTGCGACATTGGAGGCATTACCTGGCCGGCAGGAGATTCACTCTCCTCACGGACCAACGGTCGGTGGCCTTCATGTACGATAATGCACAGCGGGGCAAGATAAAAAACGACAAGATCTTGCGGTGGAGGATAGAACTCTCCACCTACAACTACGAGATCTTGTACCGTCACGGGAAGCTAAACGAGCCTTCCGATGCCCTGTCCCGCGGCACATGTGCCACCGCACAAGTGGACCGCCTCCGAGCCCTCCACGAGGACCTCTGCCACCCGGGGGTCACTCGCTTTTTCCACTTCATTAAGACCCGCAATCTGCCCTGCTCCATTGAGGAGGTCAGGACAGTCACCAGGGACTGCCAAATCTGCGTGGAGTGCAAACCGCACTTCTACCGGCCAGAGAGGGCGCACCTGATAAAGGCTTCCCGTCCCTTCGAGCGCCTCAGCATGGACTTCAAAGGCCCCCTCCCTTCCACCGACCACAACACGTATTTCCTGAACGTGATTGACGAGAACTCCCTGTTCCCATTCGCCATCTCCTGCCCAGACATGACCGCAACCACCGTCATCAAGGCCCTCCAGGGTATCTTTACACTGTTCGGTTTCCCCGCGGACATACATAGTCCTTTATGAGTGACGAACTGCGTCAATTCCTGCTCAACAAGGGCATCGCCTCAAGCAGGACGACCAGTTACAACCCCCAGGGAAATGGGCAGGTAGAGAGGGAGAGCGGAATGGTCTGGAAGACCGTCCTCCTGGCCCTACGGTCCAGGGCCTTCCCAGTCTCCCGCTGGCAAGAAGTCCTCCCGGAGGCCCTCCACGCCATCCGGTCACTGATCTGTACAACTACCAACCAGACACCTCACGAACGTCTCCTTGCTTTCCACAGGAAGTCCTCCTCCGGGACCTCGCTCCCGACTTGGCTCGCAAAACCCGGACCCATCCTGCTCCGAAAACACGTGCGGGTGCACAAGTCGGACCCGTTGGTCGAGAGGGTCCACCTGCTGCACGCTAACCCCCAGTACGCCTACGTGGCGTTCCCTGACGGCCGGCAAGATACGGTCTCCCTACGGGACCTGGCGCCCGCCGGAATCCCTCGTGCACCCGAACCACCACCCCCCCCCCACCCACAGCACCTCACAGGAGGGTCAGTCCTCCCGCCGCTCCTTCCTAGCCCCTCCCACCCACCGACGCCCCCTACAGGCGCCCCCCTCTCTTGTCAACCTTTTGCCCCACTAGCGCCGTCTAGGGGTGACGAAACTGCCATGGAGGCCGAAGCCACGCTCCCAGAGTCGCAGACACCCGGACCCCCACCGGAATCACCACCGAGGCTCAGATGATCCTGGAGGACGACCAGGCCACCCGACCAACTGATTGCCTCAGTATAACCGATCTGTAACTGTAAATAAACACTGAATGTATATATCTTCCACGATTGTAAATATTCTCTTCAACCCTGTAAGGAGGTATCACGGTACCTCCATATCTGATCATACCATGTTAAATTCCAATTGTAACCACTGGCCACCACTCCCGCCGGACTCTTTTTTAACAGGGGGTCAATGTGGTATTATCAGGTATTAAAGTACCCGAGAGGCTGAAGACCATTGGTTAAACCTAGGAGTTTACCATTGGCTGTTTGGTATGTAGCTCCGCCCTGACAGGCGGGGTATAAGAACCGGTGCCGTCCCAGCAGCCCTCATTCTGTACTGAAGCTGCTGGGGAACAGATCTAGTCTATTAAAGCCTTCAGTTATGTTACTACCTCGTTTTAATAGTAATTGACCGTGCATCACTGCCCCCTTGTTAATTCACCTGGATAAAGGAGGCTTGTTCTTCATCCACAAAGACCAGGAAGGCCCCGGTTTGATACTCAGCCTGTGCTGAGTGACTGGTCCCAGCCAAAGTTGCGGTGGCAGTACTGTTGATACCAGTCTCAGTGGCTCCAGTCTGTCACTCGCTGGAAAGGTTCACTGGGCAAGGATCGAATTCAGCCACAAGCTCTGCTGGTATTCGCAGTCTAGGATCACAAGAGCAGTATAAAATGATGGGGTGATCGACACCCTGTGGAACCTTATAGCTACAGCCAGGAGCCAGCTCCTCACGGAGAGGATTATGAGGGGATGAATTGAAGGTGAAGGAAGAACCACCACCCCTGATACAAGCAGAGAGGGAAATGTCCCCACAGGGCTCCAGCTGTGCTAAGCCTGATGGCACAATGAATATGGTTGCCAACTCTGGTTGGAAATCTTCCTGGAGATTTCATCACCTGGCCACCGTCCTCCAACGCCCATCCCAGTCAAACTGCTTTCCTCCTCCTCCCCTCACATACAATGCACGGGATTTTATACACCCCGGTCCCACGCCCACACTGCCCCGCGGCTTAGCATATTTACTGGTGGCGGAGGCGGCCCACCATCATCACGTACACAGCCCAGTCCATCACGCGAATCCGCCTCCCATCCATTGACTCTGTCTACGCCTCCCGCTGCCTTGGGAAAGTGGGCAGCATAATCAAAGATCCCTCCCACCCGGCGTATTCACTCTTCCAACTTCTTCCATCTTGTAGGAGATACAAATGTCTGAGAACACGCACTAACAGGTTCAAAAACAGCTTCCCGCTGTTACCAGACTCCTGAATGACCCTCTAATGGACTGAACTGATCTCTCGACACTTCTTCCTGACTGAGTAGCACTACACTCCGTGTGTTTCACTCGATATCTATGTATTTACATTGTGTGTCTATCGTATGTTCTATGTTTTTCATGTATGGCACGATCTGAGGGGACTGTACGCAGAACAATACTTTTCATTCAACCTCGGTACACGTGACAATAAATCTAAAATCAGTGGTGGGATCTTCCAGTTCTGTGGATGTCTCCGGGGCTTTGACTGCCCCCTGCCCTCCGCCACTGGGGACCGTGCTGGGGGGGGGGGGCTGCCATCAGCGGGACTGGAAGATCCCGCTGAGGGCTGGAAAATCTTGGCCATATTTTTATACATAATGAACAAACATGTTCCAAGAAAATGGGGAGGAAACATTTAAAAGAAAATAATGCTCCTGTTATTCTTCCCCAGCCATTTGCTTGGACCAGTGATCAGCAAATAATTCTTTAATTCCTGAAGACGCCAGTGCAGTTTTGAAGGGTTGGTAACCCTAGCAACGGTCGGGCACCGACAATCACTTCCCAAACTATGAGCTCCATCAGGAGAGGGAAAGCTGATGGACACAGTTCCTCTCTTTCAGCTGTCAGTTCCAAGTGGTATTGACCAGGAGAAAGTCACCCATCTGTAAGCTGCAACTGCAATGACTTGTCAAGGCACCTCACAAACGTATTACCTCTACCATTGAGAAGGGACAAGAACAGTAAATGCATGGGAACACCACCACCCACTGCTTCTCATCCACGTCACACACCATCATTATTTGGACCGACTGTCGCTGGGTCAAAATCCTTCCTTCCTAACAGCCATGTGAGTGTACCTACACCAGATAGGCTCACCAACAACATCTCAAGGGCAATTCGGGACAAGCAATAAGTGATTTCCTTGCCAGTAACGTTCACATCCCATGAACGGAAAAATAAATGCTGGGAAATGATACATTCCCACGGGGAGGACCTGACAAAATAATTCACCACCAAAATAGAAACACAAAACAAAAGCAGTTTCAAAATCCTGCCTTTACTGTACCTCCTTACAAAGACCTGACCACTGAACTGCGATTCTTTGGCTCGCCAGAAGGTGGCAATGTCTGCAGAGAAAGCAAGTGCAAACCGTGTGGAAATTGCACTTTCTCTCCGTATCTGCGTGGGTTTCCTCCGGGTGCTCCGGTTTCCTCCCACAGTCCAAAGATGCACAGGTTAGGTAGATTGGCCATGCTAAATTGCCCCTTAGTGTCCAAAGTGTTGGGTAGGGTTACAGGGACAGGGTGGAGGCATAGGCTGAAGCTTATGTCGGGTACTCTTTCCAAGGGCTGGTGCAGGCTCGATGGGCCGAATGGCCTCCTTCTGCACTGTCGGGATTCTATGGATTCTATAAGTGTTTCTTAGTTTCATCATTTCAATGACAATCGCCTCAGGATTTTCAAACAGGACCATGTTAACTATTCATTCAGGATCCTGTCACTTGCAGCACCTATTTCAGTGGCAATGAAAGGAAATCTGCTGATGTTGGGAGTATGAAATCATAGAGAATGGAATTATTGAATGGTTGCAGCATTAGAAGGAAGCTATTTGGTTCTTTGTGATTGTGCTGGTTCTTTGCTGGTGAAACTCACCTGGTCTGTGCCTTTCCCCATAGCCCGGCCTTTCCTTTCTCGTCAGACACTTACCCAGTTCCCTTTTGAAAGCCACGACTGAATCTACCTCCACCGGGCTCAGGCAGTGCATTCCCCATCATAATGACTCATTGTGGGAAAAGGTATTTCGTCATGTCGCCCCTTCTTTTGCCGTTCACCTTAAACCTGGTCCCTCTGATTCTCGATCCTTCCGCCAGTGGGAGCAGGTTTTCCCGATCCACTCGGCCCAGATCCTTCATGAGTTTGGACAACGCTTGTCAAATCTGCTCCCAGCCTTTGCAGAGTAGGCCCTGCTTCACCAATCCACGTACCTGAAGTTCCTCATCCCCGGAACCACCCTCATAAAGCTTTCCTCGGCCTCTCTAATGCTTTCGCATCCTTCCTGAAGTGTGGTGCTCAGAATTGGACACAATACTCCAGTTGAGGCTGAACCAGTGTTTTTACAACTTGCTTTTGCACCCCACACCCTATTCAAAAAGCCCAGAATCCAGTGTGCTTTATCCATCATCTTCTCACCTTCACTGCCAGCTTTAGCGATTTGTACACATATACCCTCAGGACCCTCCCATCTTCCCCCTTTCGAATGTTACCCTTTATTTTATATTGCCATTCCTCAATTTTCCTGCCAAAATGCATCTCTTCACACGTCTCTGCAAAAACTTCCAACTGCCATGTACCCACGTATTCCACAAGCTTGACGTCTATTACTATCGTTTTCCACAGTTTCATCTGCCCATTCCACCAACCTATGTCTCCATAAAGTTTAGCCCTATCTTCCTGTGGTAGTCGGTATTAGGGGTATTACGGTACCCTGAATAATGCTGTAAGACCATTGGTGTGGGAGGTACCTGAGACAGCAATATCATTGGTGAAGCCTGCCTGCTGGTTCCGCCCAGTAAGGCGGAGTACAAGAGCCTGTGTCTCCCCAGCAGCTGCATTCTGTACCTGCGCTGCTGGGGGAAACATCTAGTCCAATAAAGTCTTCAATTGTCTCCAATCTCGTCTCAGGAGTTATTGATCGAGCATCAATTTATTGTACTAGATTTTTAAAAATGGAGCTCCGAATCAAGCCGGAGTGTCTGCAACTCAGCCCCCACACGGCAAACTCAGCGGCAACCTTCAAACACTGGCTGGCGTGCTTCAAAGGGTACCTTAGGACGGCCACGACTGGACGTACGGAGGAATAGAAACTGCAAGTTCTCCACTCAAGGGTGAGCCCAGAGATCTACACCCTCATCAAGGATGCGGACGATTTCAAGGCCGCAATGACCCTGCTGAAAGGACATTATATTTGCCCTGTCAACCAGGTCTATGCTGACATCTGCTAACGACGAGGTGACAAATCCCCGGGGAATCGTTGGAGGAGTTCTACCGTGCGCACCTGGTGTTAGGGAGGAGCTGCGACTGCTCGCAAGTTTCGGACAGCGACCACACAGAACCTTTGATCCGGGACGTATTCGTTGCAGGTATGCTGTCCTCCCAAACCCGCCAGCTATTGCTCGAGAAAGAGACACTAGGCCTCAAGGAGGCACGGGCCTTGCAAGCTCCCTGGATGTGGCCTCCTGAAACGCCCACGCTTACGTCCCTGACCACGCGGCAGGCCCTAGGGCAGCGTGGAACCCCCCCCCCCGGCCAACTCCGATGCATCCCCCCACAAACTTGTGCTGCGAGACTCCCAGGCAACCCCGGGGGGCCCCGCTGTTATTTTTGCGGGCAAGCCAAGCACCCCCGGCAGCGCTGCCCGACCCGCTCAACCATCTGCAAAGGGTATGGCAAAAAGGGCCATTTTGTGGCAGTATGCCAGGCCCGGGCGGTCTCCGGGTGCGAACCGGGACCGCCACCACAACTCTCTCCACGAGCCACGAGCGGCCAGCGGGCGTCACCATCTTCCTTCTTCAGGGCCACATGCGGCCTCCGGGTGCCGTCAACTTGTTCCCCGGGGACCACGTGCGATGGATGGGCGCCGCCATCTTTTACACCTCCAGCCATGTGCGACCAGTGGGTGCCGCCATCTTGGCTGGACTCTCAGGACCCCGACTCGGATGACCACACACCGCCCGAGGAAAACATCCAAATTTTGCCACGACTTGCCTCGGTGACCCTGGACCAGTCTCGGGCCCGAACACTCTCGACTGCGACGACGACCGTGCTCATCAACGGGCATAAAACATCCTGCCTGATCGACTCTGGGAGCACAGAGAGCTTCATCCACCCCAATACGGTAAGGCGCTGTTCTCTTCCCATCCACCCAGTCAACCAAAAAATCTCCCTGGCCTCCGGGTCTCACTCGGTAGAGATCAAAGGGTTCTGCATAGCGAACCTCACGGTCCAGGGAAGGGAGTTTAAAAATTACCGGCTCTATGTCCTTCCTCACCTCTGCGCTGCCACGCTGCTAGGGTTAGACTTCCAATTTACCCCCAGAGCTTAACTTGTAAATTCGGCAGCCTTATACCCCCCTCACTGTCTGCAGCCTCGCGACCCTCAAAGTCGATCCGCCTTCCCTGTTTGCGAACCTCACCCCGGATTGCAAACCCGAGCACCAGGAGCAGACAGTACAGTGCCCAGGACCGGACCTTCATTAGGTCGGAAGTCCAGCGGTTACTGAAGGAAGGTATTATTGAGGCTAGCAACAGCCCCTGGAGAGCTCAAGTAGTGTTTGTAAAGACTGGGGAGAAGCACAGGATGGTCATCGATTGTAGTCAGACCATCAACAGGTATACGCAGCTCGATGCGGACCCTCTCCCCCGCATATCTGATCTGGTCAATCAGATTGCACAATACAAGGTCTTTTCCACGGTGGATCTAAAATCCGCCGACCACCAGCTCCCCATCCGCCCTAGTGACCGCAAATACACTGCATTCTATTAATAAATATTTTATTGAAAATTTTTGGTCAACCAACACAGTACATTGTGCATCCTTTACACAACATTATAACAATACAGATAACAATGACCTTTTTTATATAAACAAAAAACAAAAAAAAAATAAATAAATATTAAATAACAAAAATGAAAACTAGCCCTAATTGGCAACTGCCTTGTCACAGGCTACACCCCCCCCCCGCCCACACCCCCATCCCTCCCCCTCCCCCCCCCCCCCCCCAAATCCTGGGCTGCTGCTGCTGCCTTCTTTTTTCCCCCATCTATCTTTCCGCAAGATATTCGACGAACGGTTGCCACCGCCTGGTGAACCCTTGAGCCGACCCCCTTAGGACGAACTTAATCCGCTCTAGCTTTATGAACCCCGCCATGTCATTTATCCAGGTCTCCACCCCCGGGGGCTTGGCTTCTTTCCACATTAACAATATCCTGTGCCGGGCTACTAGGGACGCAAAGGCCAAAACATCGGCCTCTCTCGCCTCCTGCACTCCCGGCTCTTGTGCAACCCCAAATATAGCCAACCCCCAGCTTGGTTCGACCCGGACTCCTACTACTTTTGAAAGCGCCTTTGTCACCCCCACCCAAAACCCCTGTAGTACCGGGCATGACCAAAACATATGGGTATGATTCACTGGGCTCCTCGAGCACCTCGCACACCTATCCTCCACCCCAAAAAATTTACTGAGCCGTGTTCCAGTCATATGTGCCCTGTGTAATACCTTAAACTGAATCAGGCTTAGCCTGGCACACGAGGACGACGAGTTTACCCTGCTTAGGGCATCTGCCCACAGCCCCTCCTCGATCTCCTCCCCTAGCTCTTCTTCCCATTTCCCTTTTAGTTCATCCACCATAGTCTCCCCTTCGTCCCTCATTTCCCTATATATATCCGACACCTTACCATCCCCCACCCATTTCTTTGAGATCACTCTGTCCTGCACCTCTTGTGTCGGGAGCTGCGGGAATTCCCTCACCTGTTGCCTCGCAAAAGCCCTCAATTGCATGTACCTGAATGCATTCCCTTGGGGCAACCCATATTTCTCGGTCAGCGCTCCCAGACTTGCGAACTTCCCATCCACAAATAGATCTTTCAGTTGCGTTATTCCTGCTCTTTGCCACATTCCATATCCCCCATCCATTCCCCCCGGGGCAAACCTATGGTTGTTTCTTATCGGGGACCCCCCCAATGCTCCGGTCTTTCCCCTACGTCGTCTCCACTGTCCCCAAATCTTCAGTGTAGCTACCACCACCGGGCTTGTGGTGTAGTTCCTCGGTGAGAACGGCAATGGGGCTGTCACCATAGCCTGCAGGCTGGTCCCCCTACAGGACGCCCTCTCTAATCTCTTCCACGCCGCTCCCTCCTCCTCTCCCATCCACTTACTCACCATTGAAATATTAGCGGCCCAATAGTGCTCACTTAGGCTCGGTAGTGCCAGCCCTCCCCTATCCCTACTACGCTGTAAGAATCCCTTCCTCACTCTCGGAGTCTTCCCGGCCCAAACAAAGCCCATGATGCTCTTTTCTATCCTTTTAAAAAAAGCCTTCGTGATCACCACCGGGAGGCACTGAAACACAAAGAGGAATCTCGGGAGGACCACCATCTTAACCGCCTGCACCCTCCCTGCCATTGACAGTGCTACCATATCAGATCTCTTGAAATCTTCCTCCATCTGTTCCACCAACCGCGTTAAATTTAGCCTGTGCAATGTGCCCCAATTCTTAGCTATCTGAATCCCCAGGTAACGAAAGTCTCTTGTTACCTTCCTCAACGGTAGGTCTTCTATTTCCCTACTCTGCTCCCCTGGATGCACCACAAACAGCTCACTCTTCCCCATGTTCAATTTATACCCTGAAAAATCCCCAAACTCCCCAAGTATCCGCATTATTTCTGGCATCCCCTCCGCCGGATCCGCCACATATAGTAGCAAATCATCCGCATATAAAGATACCCGGTGTTCTTCTCCTCCCCTAAGTACTCCCCTCCATCTCTTGGAACCCCTCAGCGCTATCGCCAGGGGCTCAATCGCCAGTGCAAACAGTAATGGGGACAGAGGACATCCCTGCCTTGTCCCTCTATGGAGCCGAAAATATGCCGATCCCCGTCCATTCGTGACCACACTCGCCACTGGGGCCCTATACAATAGCTGCACCCATCTAACATACCCCTCTCCAAAACCAAATCTCCTCAACACCTCCCACAAATAATCCCATTCCACTCTATCAAATGCTTTCTCGGCATCCATCGCCACTACTATCTCCGTTTCACCCTCTGGTGGGGCCATCATCATTACCCCTAACAGCCTCCGTATATTCGTGTTCAGCTGTCTCCCCTTCACAAACCCAGTTTGGTCCTCGTGAACCACCCCCGGGACACATTCCTCTATTCTCATTGCCATTACCTTGGCCAGGACCTTGGCATCCACATTTAGGAGGGAAATTGGTCTGGAGGACCCGCATTGTAGCGGGTCCTTTTCCTTCTTTAAGAGAAGCGATATCGTTGCTTCAGACATAGTCGGGGGCAGTTGTCCCCTTTCCTTTGCCTCGTTAAAGGTCCTCGTCAGTACCGGGGCGAGCAAGTCCAAATATTTTCTGTAAAATTCAACTGGGAATCCGTCCGGTCCCGGGGCCTTTCCCGTCTGCATGTTCCTAATTCCTTTCACCACTTCTTCTACCTTGATCTGTGCTCCCAGTCCCACCCTTTCCTGCTCTTTCACCTTGGGAATTTCCAGCCGATCCAAAAAGTCCATCATTCTCTCCCTCCCATCCGGGGGTTGAGCTTCATATAATTTTTAATAAAATGTCTTGAACACTTCATTCACTCTCTCCGCTCCCCGCTCCATCTCTCCTTCCTCGTCCCTCACTCCCCCTATTTCCCTCGCTGCTCCCCTTTTCCTCAATTGGTGTGCCAGCAATCTGCTCGCCTTCTCCCCATATTCATACTGTACACCCTGCGCCTTCCTCCATTGTGCCTCTGCAGTGCCTGTAGTCAGCAAGTCAAATTCCACATGCAGCCTTTGTCTTTCCCTGTACAATCCCTCCTCCGGTGCTTCCGCATATTGTCTGTCCACCCTCAAAAGTTCTTGCAGCAACCGCTCCCGTTCCTTACTCTCCTGCTTCCCTTTATGTGCCCTTATTGATATCAGCTCCCCCCTAACCACCGCCTTCAACGCCTCCCAGACCACCCCCACCTGAACCTCCCCATTGTCATTGAGTTCCAAGTACTTTTCAATACATCCCCTCACCCTTAGGCACACCCCCTCATCCGCCATTAGTCCCATGTCCATTCTCCAGGGTGGGCGCCCTCCTGTTTCCTCCCCTATCTCCAAGTCCACCCAGTGTGGGGCATGATCCGAAATGGCTATAGCCGTATATTCCGTTCCCCTCACCTTCGGGATCAATGCCCTACCCAACACAAAAAAGTCTATGCGCGAATAGACTTTATGGACATAGGAGAAAAACGAGAACTCCTTACTCCTAGGTCTACTGAATCTCCACGGGTCCACCCCTCCCATCTGCTCCATAAAATCCTTAAGCACCTTGGCTGCTGCCGGCCTCCTACCAGTCCTGGACTTCGACCTATCCAGCCCTGGTTCCAACACCGTGTTAAAGTCTCCCCCCATTATCAGCTTTCCCGTCTCTAGGTCCGGGATGCGTCCTAGCATCCGCCTCATAAAATTGGCATCATCCCAGTTCGGGGCATACACGTTTACCAAAACCACCATCTCTCCCTGTAGTTTGCCACTCACCATCACGTATCTGCCCCCGTTATCCGCCACTATAGTCTTTGCCTCGAACATTACCCGCTTCCCCACTAATATAGCCACCCCCCTGTTTTTCGCATCCAGCCCCGAATGGAACACCTGCCCCACCCATCCTTTGCGCAGCCTAACCTGGTCTATCAGTTTCAGGTGCGTTTCCTGTAACATAACCACATCTGCTTTAAGTTTCTTAAGGTGTGCGAGTACTCGTGCCCTCTTTATCGGCCCGTTGAGCCCTCTCACGTTCCACGTGATCAGCCGAGTTGGGGGGCTTCCCACCCCCCCCCCCTTGCCGGTTAGCCATCATCTTTTTCCAGCTTCTCACCCAGTTCCCACGCAGCTGTATCTCCCCCAGGCGGTGCCCCCCCGCCCATCCTCTCCCGTACCCACTCCCCCCTTTCCCCAGCAGCAGCAACCCAGTAATTCCCCCCTCCCACCCCCCCCGCTAGACCCCCCGCTAGCGTAATTACTCCCCCCATGTTGCTCCCAGAAGTCAGCAAACTCTGGCTGACCTCGGCTTCCCCCCGTGACCACGGCTCGCACCGTGCGACGCCCCCTCCTTCCTGCTTCTCTATTCCCGCCATAATTATCATAGCGCGGGAACCAAGCCCGCGCTTCTCCCTCGGCCCCGCCTCCCATGGCCAACGCCCCATCTCCTCTCCCTCCCCACCTCCCCCCATCACCACCTGTGGGAGAAAGAAAAGTTACCATACCGCAGGGTTAGAACATAAAACCCCTCTTCGCCCCCCACATTCGCCCCACCACTTTGTCCAAACGTTCTTTTTAATAATCCACTCATTCCAGTTTTTCTTCTACAATAAAAGTCCACGCTTCATCCGCCGTCTCAAAGTAGTGGTGCCTCCCTTGATATGTGACCCACAGTCTTGCCGGTTGCAGCATTCCAAATTTTATCTTCCTTTTATGAAGCACCGCCTTGGCCCGATTAAAGCTCGCCCTCCTTCTCGCCACCTCCGCACTCCAGTCTTGATAAACGCGGATCACCGCGTTCTCCCATTTACTGCCCCGAGTTTTCTTCGCCCATCTAAGGACCATTTCTCTATCCTTAAAACGGAGGAATCTCACCACTATGGCTCTGGGAGTTTCTCCTGCTCTCGATCCTCGCACCATAACTCGGTACGCTCCCTCCACCTCCAACGGACCCGTCGGGGCCTCCGCTCCCATTAACGAGTGCAGCATCGTGCTCACATATGCCCCGACGTCCGCCTCCTCCACACCTTCAGGAAGGCCAAGAATCCTCAGGTTGTTCCTCCTTGCGTTGTTTTCCAGTGCCTCCAACCTCTCCACACATCGTTTCTGATGTGCCTCCTGTATCTCCGTCTTCACCACCAGGCCCTGTATATCGTTCTCATTCTCGGCTGCTTTCGCCTTCACGACCCGAAGCTCCTGCTCCTGGGTCTTTTGTTCCTCCTTTAGCCCTTCGATCGCCTGTAGTATCGGGGCCAACAACTCTTTCTTCATTTCCTTTTTTATCTCCTCCACGCAGCATTTCAAGAACTCTTGTTGTTCAGGGCCCCATATGAAACTGCCACCTTCCGACGCCATCTTGGTTTTTGCTTGCCTTCCTTGCCGCTGTCCCAAAGGATCCGCTGCAATCCGGCCACTTTCCTCTCCTTTTTCCATCCGTGTCCAGGGGGAATACCCTTCTGGTTTACCGCACGGTGTTTTTAGCCGTTAAAATTGCCGTTGGGGCTCCTATCAAGAGCCCAAAAGTCCGTTCCGCCGGGAGCTGCCGAAACGTGCGACTTAGCTGGTCATCACCGCACCCGTAAGTCCTCATACACTGCATTCTAAGCAGATGGGCAGCTCTACCACTTCCTCAGGGTTCCCTTCGGTGTCACAAATGGAGTCTCGGTCTTCCAACGGGAGATGGACCAAATGGTTGAACGGTACGGTTTGCGGGCCACATTCCCGTACATCGATAACGTCACCATCTGCGGCCATGACCAGCAGGACCATGACACCAACCTCCGAAAATTCCTCCATACCGCAAAAATCCTTAATCTAACATATAACAAGGACAAATGCGTGTTCAGCACCGACTGTCTAGCTATCCTCGGCTACGTAGTGCATGATGGAGTTATAGGCCCAGATCCCGAATGCATGCGCCCCCTCATGGAGTTCCCCCTCCCCCACTACTCCAAGGCCCTGAAATGCTGCCTGGGATATTTTTCGTATTATGCCCAGTGGGTCCCCAACTATGCGGACAAGGCCCGCCCACTAATTCAATCCACAGTTTTCCCCTGTCGGCAGAGGCTCGCCAGGCCTTCAGCCGCATCAAAGCGGACATCACAAAGGCCATGATGCACGCAATCGACAAATCCCTCCCCTTCAAAGTCGAGAGTGATGCATCCAACGTAACTCTGGCGGCCACCCTCAACTAAGCGGGCACCCTCCATGCTTCAGAAATCCGCCATTACACAGTTGAAAAGGAGGCCCAGGCCATAGTAGAAGCTGTGTGGCACTGGAGGCATTACCTGGCCGGCAGGAGATTCACTCTCCTCACTGACCAACGGTCGGTTGCTTTCATGTTCGATAATGCACAGCGGGCAAGATAAAGAACGATAAGATCTTACGGTGGAGGATCGAGCTCTCTACCTACAACTATGAGATCTTGTATCGTCCCGGGAAGCTAAACAAGCCTCCTGATGCCCTATCCCGCAGCACATGTGCCAACGCACAATTGGACCGACTCTGGGCCCCCCACGAGGACCTCTGCCACCCGGGGGCCACTCCATTTCATTAAGACCCGCAACCTGCTCTACTCCATCGAGGAGGTCAGGACCGCCACCAGGAATTGCCAAATCTGCGCGGAGTGCAAGCCGCACTTCTACAGGCCAGAGAAAGCGCACCTGATAAAGGCTTCCCATCCCTTTGAACGCCTCAGTATGGACTTCAAAGGGCCCCTCCCCTCCACCGACCACAACATGACAAACAGCAAAATATAGATAGATTGGAGAGTTGGGCAGAGAAATGGCAGATGGAGTTCAATCCAGGAAAATGCGAGGTGATGCATTTTGGAAGATCTAATTCAAGAGCGGACTATACGGTCAATGGAAGAGTCCTGCGGAAAATTGATGTACAGAGAGATCTGGGAGTTCACGTCCATTATACCCTGAAGGTGGCAACGCAGGTCGATAGAGTGGTCAAGAAGGCATACAGCATGCTTGCCTTCATCGGACGGGGTATTGAGCACAAGAGTCGGCAGGTCATGTTACAGTTGTATAGGACTTTGGTTAGGCCACATTTGGAATACTGCGTGCAGTTCTGGTCGCCACATTACCAGAAGGATGTGGATGTTTTAGAGAGGGTGCAGAGGAGGTTCACCAGGATGTTGCCTGGTATGGAGGGTGCTAGCTATGAAGAAAGGTTGAGTAGATTAGGATTGTTTTCGTTGGAAAGACGGAGGTTGAGGGGGGACCTGATTTAGGTCTACAAAATTATGAGAGGTATGGACAGGGTGGATAGCAACAAGCTTTTTCCAAGAGTGGGGGTGTCAATTACAAGGGGTCACGATTTCAAGGTGAGAGGGGGAAAGTTTAAGGGAGATGTGCGTGGAAAGTTTTTTACGCAGGGGGTGGTGGGTGCCTGGAACGCTTTGCCAGCGGAGGTGGTAGAGGCGGGCACGATAGCATCATTCAAGATGCATCTAGACAAATATATGAACGGGCGGGGAACAGAGGGAAGTAGATCCTCAGAAATTAGGCGACAGGTTTAGATAAAGGATCTGGATCGACGCAGGCTGGGAGGGCCGAAGGACCTGTTCCTGTGCTGTAAATTTTCTTTGTTCTTTGTTCTTTGACTGCACTGTCCAACACAGAGCCAGGTGATCAGCTCCACTAGCACTACGGTGGCACCAGTCAAGGAACATCTTGGACAGCTCTGGAAGCTTTCTTGATGAAAACCGTGCAGTGCTGGTCCGAGGAATCTGAGGACACGCTCCGCGACTGCTTGGAGACTGTGGACTGGTCCATATTCAAGGCAGCTAGCCTGGACGAGTACGCAACCACCGTCACAGACTTCATCAGTAAGTGTGTCGAGGACTGTGTACCAAAGAACACAATACGGGTATTCCCCAATCGGAAACCCTGGCTCAACCAAAAGGTTCACTCCCTGCTGAGGTTCCGGACGGAGGCGTTCAAGTCTGACAACCCTGACCTATGTAAGAAATCCAGGTACGGCGTACGGAAAGCCATCAGGGCAAAAAGACAATACCGCATCAAACTAGAGCCCCAGGCCAACGACACTAACCCACGACGACTATGGCAGGGCCGACACAAGATCACAGGCTACAATGCAAGGCCAGGCGGAATATCTGGAGCTGGAGCATCCCTACCCAATGATCTGAACAAGTTCCATTTCCGCTTTGAGCAGTCAGCCAATGCATCAGTGCCACCCGCCCCAACAGCCCTGGACACACCCATACCCACTATTACAGCCTCAGAGGTAAGAGCTGCCTTCTTGAAAGTGAATCCGCGGAAAGCAACGGGTCCCGACGGAGTCCTTGGGTGAGCACTCAGAGCCTGCGCAGACCAGCTGGCAAGTGTATTCGCAGATATCTTCACCACCTCACTCCTCCACTCTGAGGTCCCCGCCTCCTTCAAGAAGACCACCATAATACCAGTACCAAAGAAGAACAAGGTAGCCTGCCTCAACGACTACCGACCGGTGGCCCTAACGTCTGTTATCATGAAATGCTTTGAGCGGCTAGTCATGAGACGGATCACTGCCAACCTCCCAGAAGGTCTCGATCCACTGCAGTTTACCTATCACCGCAACCGGTCCACAGCAGACGCTATCTCACTGGCTCTGCAATCAACACTCAAACACCTCGACAACAAGGACACCTATGTAAGACTGCTGTTCATCGACTACAGCTCTGCCTTCAACACCATTATCCCGACAAGACTAATAACCAAACTTCGCAATCTTGGACTTGACCCCTCCTTGTGCAGCTGGATCCTTGACTTCCTCACCAACAGACCGCAATCTGTCAGGACAGGCAACAGCACCTCCTCCACAATAGTCCTTAGCACCGGAGCCCCGCAAGGATCTGTGCTCAGTCCTCTACTGTAGTCCCTATACACACATAGGGGCAGCACGGTAGCATTGTGGATAGCACAATTGCTTCACAGCTCCAGGGTCCCAGGTTCAATTCCGGCTTGGGTCACTGTCTGTGCGGAGTCTGCACATCCTCCCCGTGTGTGCGTGGGTTTCCTCCGGGTGCTCCGGTTTCCTCCCACAGTCCAAAGATGTGCAGGTTAGGTGGATTGGCCATGATAAATTGCCCTTAGTGTCCAAAATTGCCCTTAGTGATGGGTGGGGTTATTGGGTTATGGGGATAGGGTGGAGGTGTTGACCTTGGGTAGGGTGCTCTTTCCAAGAGCCGGTGCAGACTCGATGGGCCGAATGGCCTCCTTCTGCACTGTAAATTCTATGACTATGACTATGACATTACTGTGTGGCAAGATTTAACTCCAACTCAATCTATACGTTTGCAGATGTTACGACTGTGGTGGGCTGTATCTCAAACAATGACGAAACAGACTGCAGGAGGGAGATAAATCGCTTGGTTGCATGGTGTACCGAAAACAACCTCTCTCGCAATGTCGGAAAGACCAAGGAACTGATCATCGACTTCAGGAAGCGTAGCACGACACACACTCCCGTCTGTATCAATGGCTCCGAAGTGGAGATGGTCGATAGCTTTAAGTTCCTGGGGGTCACCATCACTGACAGTCTGCCCTGGTCCACTCACGTTGCTGCAACAGTCAAGAAAGCCCAACAACGTCCCTGCTTCTTACAGAAGCTAAAGAAATTTGGCATGCCTGCATCGACTCTCACAAACCTGTACAGATGTGCGATAGAGAGCATCCTATCCAGCTGCATCACAACCTGTTATGGCAACTGCTCAGTCCAAGATTGCAAGAAACTGAAGAGTGTGGTGAACGCAGCCCAACGCATCACACAAGCTTTCCACCCCCACATTGATTCTGTATATACCTCCCGCTGCCTCAGGAAGGCAGACAGCATTATCAGAGACCCCTCCCGCCCAGGCATTGCCTTCTTCCAGACCCTTCCATCAGGCAGAAGGTACAGAAGTCTGAAGACCCGCACATCCAGACAAAGGAACAGCATCTTCCCCACACCTACAAGACTCCTCAACGACTCCCCCTCGGACTGATCTGTTCCCTGTAAGAACACTATTCACGATGCCCTATGCTGCTCTTGCTCATGTATTTGCTTTGTTTGGCCCCTTGTTCCGCGCTGTAACCAATCACTGTTTATCGATGTACCATTTGTTAATGTTCTCTGTTCATTATTCTCTTTGTCTACTATGTACATACTGTGTACGTTCCCTCAGCCGCAGAAAAATACTTTTCACTGTACTTCAGTACATGTGACAATAAATCAAATCAATCAATCAATCAATCAATTGGTTGGGTTCTATGATGAGCAAGCAATTCAGTCTGCCAGCTTACTGCCCAAATTTGCAGACGATACTAAAGTCGGTGGTGTTGTCGATAGTGTGGAAGGATGTAGCAGGTTACAGAGGGATATAGATAAACTGCAGAGCTGGGCTGAGAGGTGGCAAATGGAGTTTAATGTAGAGAAGTGTGAGGTGATTCACTTTGGAAGGAATAACAGGAATGCGGAATATTTGGCTAATGGTAAAGTTCTTGAAAGTGTGGATGAGCAGAGGGATCTAGGTGTCCATGTACATAGATCCCTGAAAGTTGCCACCCAGGTTGATAGGGTTGTGAAGAAGGCCTATGGAGTGTTGGCCTTTATTGGTAGAGGGATTGAGTTCCGGAGTCGGGAGGTCATGTTGCAGCTGTACAGAACTCTGGTACGGCCGCATTTGGAGTATTGCGTACAGTTCTGGTCACCGCATTATAGGAAGGACGTGGAGGCTTTGGAGCGGGTGCAGAGGAGATTTACCAGGATGTTGCCTGGTATGGAGGGAAAATCTTATGAGGAAAGGCTGACGGACTTGAGGTTGTTTTCGTTGGAGAGAAGAAGGTTAAGAGGAGACTTAATAGAGGCATACAAAATGATCAGGGGGTTGGATAGGGTGGACAGTGAGAGCCTTCTCCCGCGGATGGATATGGCTGGCACGAGGGGACATAACTTTAAACTGAGGGGTAATAGATATAGGACAGAGGTCAGAGGTAGGTTCTTTACGCAAAGAGTAGTGAGGCCGTGGAATGCCCTACCTGCTACAGTAGTGAACTCGCCAACATTGAGGGCATTTAAAAGTTTATTGGATAAACATATGGATGATAATGGCATAGTGTAGGTTAGATGGCTTTTGTTTCGGTGCAACATCGTGGGCCGAAGGGCCTGTACTGCGCTGTATTGTTCTATGTTCTATGTTCTATGTCAAGACGACAAAAAATGTTTGAAATTCAGTCTACAGCCTACATCCTGCAACCCACGTTCTCCACCTCCCTACTTCTCTCTCCTCCTTCAGATCCGCTGCTTTGCAGGCTGCAACGTGCAAGTAAAATCAGCTTATCTGCATTTGACAAGTGAGCCACAACCATTTGTGGGCAATTGATCTTTAAGCGTTTCGCAGTTAAAATAGGACGAGTTTTCACATTTACCACCAACGTCGGCTGGCCGTTTTAAACCCTGTCTCACGTTCATTCCCATTGGCCCCCTTGGAATCGTGCGCTGGTAAAACCTAAGGCCACTCCAAAACCTCCTGTTTCCAGCCAATGGTGAATATTTACCTCACTGTGTTTAATTATCCATCTGTCATTACATGACTTTGAAATGCAGACATGTTGGGCGGGATTCTCCGTCGGCGGGGTGCTCCGTTTTGCCAGCAGCCCGGGGTTTTCCCGATGGCGTGGGGCTGCCGCACAATGGGAAACCCCATTGACAGGCCGGCAGGGCGGAACATCCCACCGGTTTTGTTTTCAACTGATTTTCATGCCTTTCGGGAGAAAAGCTGCCACCCGCTCTCATTCCTGTCTCAGCTAGCGTCACCGACAGTATAAATATCTTGGAGTCAGAAATCATACAGCCGCCCACCCTTTCAGGCTGTCCACAGCCATGAATGGTGACAGCTTATTAACCATAACTTCCACTGAACAACCAACTGAACATGGGGGAGTTGAGGAGAATTTCCTTTGTTTTCCGCTGCAGGTTGTTGTGACGTGGAATGCGCTGCCCGTTAGAGCACAGGAAGCAGATTCAATGTCCAAAAGGGAATTGCACCCATACTTGAAAAAGGAGGAAAACGCAGGATGTGGGGAAAGAGCAGCGGGAATGGGATTAATTTTCTCGCTGCTTCCAAGAGCCCGTCCAGACATGTGGGACCGAATGGCCTTCTTCTGTGCTGCGTGATTCTATGGTCGTAGCCTGGCTTCATTGTGATCGTTTTGTAGCATCAAACTGAAGTGGACGACCAAGGGCCTCAGTAAAGGAAAGTTTCCGAGTTGGATCAGTGAGAGATTGCCCACAAATGGTCACAGGGAGAGGAAAAACTGGCTCAGGCTTTGTGCACAGCAGATGCTGACATGACACCATCTTAGGTCACTGAAGCTTCAGAGTTGGTTCTAATTGCGCATTCATTCGAAGTGAGCTCCCAGCTTGCAGTATCGGGCCACTCACACACCTGTTTAATTTCATTACAGGTAAATCTTTAGATGAGGAATTGTGTGTCTTGTTTTCCATTCGCATCGCCTGCAAAACAAGGCCTGCAGATTTGGATTGGATTGGATTTTGTTTATTGTCCCGTGTACCGGGGTACAGTGAAAAGTATTTTACTGCGAGCAGCTCAACGGATCATTCAGTACATGAAAAGAAAAGGAAATAAAGAAAATACATAATAGGGCAACACAAGGTGCACAATGTAACAACATAACACCGGCATCGGGTGAAGCACACAGGGTGTAGTGTAAAGCAGGTCAGTCCATAAGAGGGTCGTTTAGGAGTCTGGTAACACAGTGGGGAAGAAGCTGTTTTCGAGTCTGTTTGTGCGTGTTCTCAGACTTTTGTATCTCCTGCCCGATGGAAGAAGTTGGAAGAGTGAGTAAACTGGGGGGGGGGGGGGGGGTGGCCGGGGGGGGGGGGGGGTGTCTTTGATTATGCTGCCCGCTTTCCCCAGATAGCGGGGGGTGTAGATGGAGTCAGTGGATGGGAGGCGGGGTCGTGTGATGGACTGGGCGGTGATGCCAATAATGTTGCTTTTTTTAACTGGATACTGATAGGACACTTATTAATGGTGATATTGCTTTTCAGAGTCGCCGGGTATCAAATGATACCACCACAAGGTTTTACCGGATATCGATCAAAGACCAAACAACCAGTTAGTTAGTTCAAGTTCAATGATAGTTTATTTACACACAAGAATTACTTTGACATGCAACATAAAACACTACAAGCTAAATTACACCTAACACTACAACAACCTGTACTTAACTTCAGGCACCCAGCTTTATGCAGAGGAACAAGTCCTTTGTTCGGATCTTGCATGGTTGGGTCTGCAGAAGTGACTTCGTTTCTGCTGGGCTCATCTGTCTGGTAGCGATCATTGGTCTTGAACCTCTCTTCTGGTCGTGATGCTACACTTGGTTTTAGGCGTAGGTAGGGGCCAAGAGAGACCGAGCCCCGGGGCCAAGAGAGACTGAACACATAGCAGTGTCTCTCTTTATCCTTCTGGGGTTTCGTGCTCTTTTGGGCGGTCCTTAGCTTTGGACCCAATAATTCGGCAGGCTTCGATTACTGCCTTCGATTTCGGCCAATAAAGGGGCGGGTGCCTTGATGGCAGGCCTTGTCCTGAGTGGTCATTGACCTTGGCTTTTTGGACTCCCTGAGCAAAGGGACTGGCGCTGATGAGTCTATTTCTGCATCTGTTACCTGAGTACAGGTCTTTTGTTCTGGGGAAATGGGCCATTAGAAAGCAAAGTAGCTAGGGGTTTCAATAGTGTCTAGTTATCTGAGTTGCCAATATACATAAGCTCTGAGCGTCTGAGTCCTGGGTTGACCATATTTCCCATAGTCCTTTGCAGGTGGCCATATTTCCCAGGATCCTTTGTAAGTGGCCATCCCAGATGGCTAGAGTTCACGACTCTCTGAAGTTTCTTGCGGTCTTGGGCCGAGCAGTTGCCATACCAGGCTGTGATGCAGCCCGATAGGATGCTTATTTTGATGATGTAATAGGACTGTCGCCTCAATTGACATAAAGTGAGAGGAAGGAAAGTTGCTGAATCGGCCATCTGCAAAGTGCTATTCCCACAGGACAGAAGTCCTGTGACCTCTAGCAGGAGCCGCTGTAGTAAGCCAATTGGGAGGGCACCATTCAGGGACTAAATTGAAGAGATGCTCTCAAAAACTACAGGAAACAGGGAGTTACCCCCTACCTTACAACCAAGTGGATGTAAGATGTCTTCTCAATGGAGGTACACGCCCGATTCAGAAGGTCATGTGTCCAAATCCAACTCCAGCACACAATCTAGGCTGGCATTCCAATGGAGCGCTGAGGGATTGTTACACCATTGGAGATGCCATCTTTCAAACAGGATATGAACCTGAGGCCCTTTTGCCCTTTCGGGTGAACATAAGACCCCCGTGAAGCTATTCAAAGGAGAAGCCCTCCTAATATTTATCTTTTAATCAACATCACTAAAAAAACAGACAATTCCATTGCCGTGTGCGGGACCTGCCTGGCTGCAAATTAGCCACCGTGCTCACTGCGTTAGAACAACAACACTTCATTGGCTGTTCCTGTAGTTTCTGAATCCTACTTATCGAACTCTGTTTTAAACACAGCGCTGCATTTCTTACTGATCTTCCCTTGCTTTCTTTTATTTCTTTTCAAATATTGACACAATGTTCTCTGAATTCCGTTTTCCTCGTTCCCGTTAAGCATTTGCGATCTGCATTTCAGTCTAAGTGTCAGTGATGTTGGCTTTGTTGCTGTTTGCCTTTTGCGCTCGGATCTGTTCCTCTCAGCAGCACCTTCAGGTGCCAATTACTCCACTGGGACTGCTGACACCTGCTTGTCTCCTCCATATTCCAGCCCTCACTTCCCCACCACTCCGCCAGCTTTCCCGTCACATCCTCACTATTCAGAATACCCCATTCGGCCCGCGCTAACACTCTTGCTTCTCTTTCGGGGCGAGCTGGTGCATAGTGCAAGGGAGCCGGTGTGAACTGCATGAGGGAGAACTCACCGGGGTGACTAACCTTCATTAAAGGGCATTGAGTAGTTCAATTATGAATCCGGGAAAATTGCACAAATGCACATCACACAAGACCTAAATAAACCATGGAGCAAATTGTAAGACTGAGAGGAAGTGTGTATATCGAGATAAGAAGCTTGGAATGAATGGAAGAACTTGCACTTAGCAAGTCCGTAATTTGTTTACCAGAAACCTCCTAAAGTATGGAATAGGAGTCACCTTAACCCACAATAACGGGTGGATTTGGGAAAATGTAAATATGCTCACATATGACCCAACCCGCCAGATTTGATGGAGATTGACATGAGGATCTGGTCAATCAATCCATTGCCAGGAGAGGCTGTGCTCACTTATCAGCAATGGTGGCCTTCCGGCTGGTCGCCGCTGCCCTGGGGATGCACTGAGGCTGTATGAGCTGGAGCTGCTCGAGGAGAACGAGGTTGTATCAGCGGAGAATGCAGCAGTGGAGCGTGCAGCAACGGAGAGAGCAGCAGCGGAGCATACAGCAGCGGAGCGTGCAGCAGCGGAATGTGTAGCAGCAGAGTGTGTAGTAGCGGAGCGTGCAGCAGCGGAGAGAGCAGCAGGGGAACGTGCAGCAGTGGAGCGTGCAACATCGGAGAGAGCAGCAGCGGAACGTGCAGCAGTGGAGCGTGCAGCAGCGGGCGTGCAGCAGCGGAACGTGCAGCAGCGGTGCGTGCAGCAGCGGAGCATGTAGCAGCGGAACGTGCAGCAGCGGAACGTGCAGCAGTGGAACATGCAGCAGCGGAACGAGAAGCAGCGGTGCATGCAGCAGCGGAGAGAGCAGCAGAGGAGCATGCAGAAGCGGAGCGTGCAGCAGTGGAGCGTGCAGCAGCAGAACGTGCAACAGCGGAATGTGCAGTTGTGGAGCATGCAGCAGCGGAGGGTGTAGCAGCGGAGGGTGTAGCAGCGGAACATGCAGCAGCGGAGGGAGCAGCAGAGGAGCATGCAGCAGCAGAATGTACAGTAGTGGAGCATGCAGCAGCGGAACGTGCAACAGCGGAACGTGCAGCAGTGGAACATGCAGCAGCGGAACGAGAAGCAGCGGTGCATGCAGCAGCGGAGAGAGCAGCAGAGGAGCATGCAGAAGCGGAGCGTGCAGCAGTGGAGCGTGCAGCAGCAGAACGTGCAACAGCGGAATGTGCAGTTGTGGAGCATGCAGCAGCGGAGGGTGTAGCAGCGGAGGGTGTAGCAGCGGAACATGCAGCAGCGGAGGGAGCAGCAGAGGAGCATGCAGCAGCAGAATGTACAGTAGTGGAGCATGCAGCAGCGGAACGTGCAACAGCGGAACGTGCAGTAGTGGAGCGTGCAGCAGCGGAACGTGCAACAGCGGAGCGTGCAGTAGTGGAGCGTGCAGCAGCGGGCGTGCAGCAGCGGAGCATGCAGCAGCGGAGAGAGCAGCAGAGGAGCATGCAGCAGTGGAGGGTGCAGTAGTGGAGCGTGCAACAGCGGAACGTGCAGTAGTGGAGCGTGCAGCAGCGAATGTGCAACAGCGGAACATGCAGCAGAGGAGCGTGCAGCAGTAGAGTGTGCAGTAGCGGACCATGCAGCAGTGGAGCGTGCAGCAGCAGCCGTGCAGCAGCGGAGCATGCAGCAGCGGAGCATGCAGCAGCGGAACGTGCAGCAGTGGAGCATGCAGCAGTGGAGCGTGTAGCAGCGGAGCGTGCAGCAGCGGAGCGTGTCGCAGCGGTATGTGCAGCAGCAGAACGTGCAGCAGCGGAGCGTGCAGCAGCGGAGCGTGCAGCAGCGGAACGTGTAGCAGCGGAACGTGCAACAGCGGAGCGTGTAGCAGCTGAGCATGCAGCAGCGGCGCATGCAGCAGTGGAGAGAGCAGCAGAGGAGCATGCAGCAGCGGAGCGTGCAGCAGTGGAGCGTGCAGCAGCAGAACGTGCAGTAGTGGAACATGCAGCAGCGGAACGTGCAACAGCGGAATATGCAGTAGTGGAGCGTGCAGCAGTGGAGAGAGCAGCAGAGGAGCATGCAGCAGTGGAGCGTGTCACAGCGAATGTGCAACAGCGGAACATGCAGCAGAGGAGCGTGCAGCAGTAGAGTGTGCAGTAGCGGACCATGCAGCAGTGGAGCGTGCAGCAGCAGCCGTGCAGCAGCGGAGCATGCAGCAGCGGAGCATGCAGCAGCGGAACGTGCAGCAGCGGAGCGTGCAGCAGCGGAGCGTGTCACAGCGGTACGTGCAGCAGCAGAACGTGCAGCAGCGGAGCGTGCAGCAGCGGAGCGTGCAGCAGCGGAGCGTGCAGCAGCAGCCGTGCAGCAGCGGAGCATGCAGCAGTGGAGCATGCAGCAGTGGAGCGTGTAGCAGCGGAGCGTGCAGCAGCGGAGCGTGTCACAGCGGTACGTGCAGCAGCAGAACGTGCAGCAGCGGAGCGTGCAGCAGCGGAACGTGTAGCAGCGGAACGTGCAACAGCGGAGCGTGTAGCAGCTGAGCATGCAGCAGCGGCGCATGCAGCAGTGGAGAGAGCAGCAGAGGAGCATGCAGCAGCGGAGCGTGCAGCAGTGGAGCGTGCAGCAGCAGAACGTGCAGTAGTGGAACATGCAGCAGCGGAACGTGCAACAGCGGAATATGCAGTAGTGGAGCGTGCAGCAGTGGAGAGAGCAGCAGAGGAGCATGCAGCAGTGGAGCGTGTCGCAGCGGTACGTGCAGCAGCAGAACGTGCAGCAGCGGAGCGTGCAGCAGCGGAGCGTGCAGCAGCGGAACGTGTAGCAGCGGAACGTGCAGCAGCGGAGCGTGTAGCAGCTGAGCATGCAGCAGCGGAGCATGCAGCAGCGGAGAGAGCAGCAGAGGAGCATGCAGCAGCGGAGCGTGCAGCAGTGGAGCGTGCAGCAGCGGAACGTGCAACAGCGGAATATGCAGTAGTGGAGCGTGCACCAGTGGAGCGTGTATCAGCGGAACGTGCGACAGCGGAACATGCACTAGTGGAGCATGCAGCAGCGGACCGTGCAACAGTGGAACATGCAGTAGTGGAGCGTGCAGCAGCGGAGCGTGCAGCAGCGGAGCAAACAGCAGTGGAGCGTGTAGCCGCGGAACGTGCAGCATCGGAACATGCAGCAGCGGAGCATGCAGCAGCGGAGCGTGTCACAGCGGTACGTGCAGCAGCAGAACGTGCAGCAGCGGAGCGTGCAGCAGCGGAACGTGTAGCAGCGGAACGTGCAACAGCGGAGCGTGTAGCAGCTGAGCATGCAGCAGCGGCGCATGCAGCAGTGGAGAGAGCAGCAGAGGAGCATGCAGCAGCGGAGCGTGCAGCAGTGGAGCGTGCAGCAGCAGAACGTGCAGTAGTGGAACATGCAGCAGCGGAACGTGCAACAGCGGAATATGCAGTAGTGGAGCGTGCAGCAGTGGAGAGAGCAGCAGAGGAGCATGCAGCAGTGGAGCGTGTCGCAGCGGTACGTGCAGCAGCAGAACGTGCAGCAGCGGAGCGTGCAGCAGCGGAGCGTGCAGCAGCGGAACGTGTAGCAGCAGAACGTGCAGCAGCGGAGCGTGTAGCAGCTGAGCATGCAGCAGCGGAGCATGCAGCAGCGGAGAGAGCAGCAGAGGAGCATGCAGCAGCGGAGCGTGCAGCAGTGGAGCGTGCAGCAGCGGAACGTGCAACAGCGGAATATGCAGTAGTGGAGCGTGCACCAGTGGAGCGTGTATCAGCGGAACGTGCGACAGCGGAACATGCACTAGTGGAGCATGCAGCAGCGGACCGTGCAACAGTGGAACATGCAGTAGTGGAGCGTGCAGCAGCGGAGCGTGCAGCAGCGGAGAAAACAGCAGTGGAGCGTGTAGCCGCGGAACGTGCAGCATCGGAACATGCAGCAGCGGAGCATGCAGCAGCGGAACGTGCAGCAGTGGAGCATGCAGCAGTGGAGCGTGTAGCAGCGGAGCGTGCAGCAGCGGAGCGTGTCGCAGCGGTACGTGCAGCAGCAGAACGTGCAGCAGCGGAGCGTGCAGCAGCGGAGCGTGCAGCAGCGGAACGTGTAGCAGCGGAACGTGCAACAGCGGAGCGTGTAGCAGCTGAGCATGCAGCAGCGGCGCATGCAGCAGTGGAGAGAGCAGCAGAGGAGCATGCAGCAGCGGAGCGTGCAGCAGTGGAGCGTGCAGCAGCAGAACGTGCAGTAGTGGAACATGCAGCAGCGGAACGTGCAACAGCGGAATATGCAGTAGTGGAGCGTGCAGCAGTGGAGAGAGCAGCAGAGGAGCATGCAGCAGTGGAGCGTGTCGCAGCGAATGTGCAACAGCGGAACATGCAGCAGAGGAGCGTGCAGCAGTAGAGTGTGCAGTAGCGGACCATGCAGCAGTGGAGCGTGCAGCAGCAGCCGTGCAGCAGCAGAGCATGCAGCAGCGGAGCATGCAGCAGCGGAACGTGCAGCAGCGGAGCGTGCAGCAGCGGAGCGTGTCACAGCGGTACGTGCAGCAGCAGAACGTGCAGCAGCGGAGCGTGCAGCAGCGGAGCGTGCAGCAGCGGAGCGTGCAGCAGCAGCCGTGCAGCAGCGGAGCATGCAGCAGTGGAGCATGCAGCAGTGGAGCGTGTAGCAGCGGAGCGTGCAGCAGCGGAGCGTGTCACAGCGGTACGTGCAGCAGCAGAACGTGCAGCAGCGGAGCGTGCAGCAGCGGAGCGTGCAGCAGCGGAACGTGTAGCAGCGGAACGTGCAACAGCGGAGCGTGTAGCAGCTGAGCATGCAGCAGCGGCGCATGCAGCAGTGGAGAGAGCAGCAGAGGAGCATGCAGCAGCGGAGCGTGCAGCAGTGGAGCGTGCAGCAGCAGAACGTGCAGTAGTGGAACATGCAGCAGCGGAACGTGCAACAGCGGAATATGCAGTAGTGGAGCGTGCAGCAGTGGAGAGAGCAGCAGAGGAGCATGCAGCAGTGGAGCGTGTCGCAGCGGTACGTGCAGCAGCAGAACGTGCAGCAGCGGAGCGTGCAGCAGCGGAACGTGTAGCAGCGGAACGTGCAGCAGCGGAGCGTGTAGCAGCTGAGCATGCAGCAGCGGAGCATGCAGCAGCGGAGAGAGCAGCAGAGGAGCATGCAGCAGCGGAGCGTGCAGCAGTGGAGCGTGCAGCAGCGGAACGTGCAACAGCGGAATATGCAGTAGTGGAGCGTGCACCAGTGGAGCGTGTATCAGCGGAACGTGCAACAGCGGAACATGCACTAGTGGAGCATGCAGCAGCGGACCGTGCAACAGTGGAACATGCAGTAGTGGAGCGTGCAGCAGCGGAGCGTGCAGCAGCGGAGCAAACAGCAGTGGAGCGTGTAGCCGCGGAACGTGCAGCATCGGAACATGCAGCAGCGGAGAGAACAGCAGAGGAGCATGCAGCAGCAGAGCGTGCAGTAGTGGAGTGTGCAACAGCGGAACGTTCAGTAGTGGAGCGTGCAGCAGCGGGCGTGCAGCAGGGGAGCATGCAGCAGTGAAGACTCCGGCTGAGCAGGAGGAGAGTGTGACATCTCTGCCAGGACCATCAATAGCACAGGCCCTAACGCTTTGCCAAGGTGGATCCCAAGACGGTACATCAGGAGTGGAGGCGACCCCCTCTGGCGGGCGTCTTTGGGCGACTGGGCCTGGATGGGCCTGGTTGCTGCGGTGTCCCGGGTGGTGTGATGCCACCCTGTTCTGCCCGCTGCTCACCAGACATGCCAGGGACAGGAAGGGGGGAGTACGAGGTGCTGCGGTGTTCTGGCACCTCCCATGCGGGGGTCACCGGCATGAGTCCCAACACCTCCTCCTCCCTCGGGTGCTTGATAGCCCACGGGCTACTCCATGGGACCGGGGTGCTAGCGGTGGTGCTCCCCCACCACCTGGCACTGCCAGTCGTGGAGGCCGCTGCCTTTTTGACCAGGGTCTGCATGCTTGCGGCCATGGAGCACAGGGAGTGGACCATCTCCATCTGGGACTGTGCCTCTTCACGCTGCGACTGAGCCACCACCTTCTGGGATGTATGGCATCAGCTAATGACTGCGCCATCTCCCTCTGTGTCTGCGCCACATTGGTCCGTGCCTGGGCAATGCTGCCGACGCTGATAGCCACGGCCCGCTGTGGCTGGGTGACGCTCTGGATGTGGTGGGGTGAGGGGGTGGTGTGGGGGTGAGGGTGGTGTGAGGGCGCTGGTGGGTGTGAGGGTGGTTGTGGGGGTGAGTGTGGTAACGTGTGTGTGGGACAGGGGTTAGTGCCGGGGCACAGTGCTGCCTACTCACCCTGGCTGCCCTGAGGAGGTTGTGCACTTTCTTCCGGCCCTGCTGGCCGGACTGGACAGTGTTTCTAACGGCACTGACGTCCTCTCCCACCTGTGGCCAGGCAAGGCGGCGGCGGATGACAGCCTCCTTCCTGGCTGGGGTACAGGGTTGCCCACATCTCCCCCATGGCGTCCAACAAGGTCTCGAGTTGCGGTCCGTAAAATGGGATGCCGCTCTCCTCACTGCCATCTTGTTGGCTGGGATGTTGTGTGTGGGAAATGAAGTGTGTATATGTGGCTGCAGCTTGTCAGTCTCCTGAGCTTCAATCGCCAATCCTGCAGCATTTCCCATTGGAATCGATTGTGTTCCACATGGGTGACTCTGCTAGCACCTTAACTGTTGCTGAATCAGTCCAGGTGCGGCGTCAGTTTTGCTGTCATAGAATCCACGAATCCTGCCCCGGCATCAACACTTAGTTTCACGAATGGAGACTCTGGCTGAATAACTCTTTCTTTTGGTTCAGGAAGCATGGAGGAAACTGAGTTACAGGACCGCTAATTAGTTTTAACAACAAGAATTTAAAAAAATTATTCTACATGAAAAAGTTGATCATGCTACAATATTCCTTTACTCCCCCCATAACTTCCCGAATGTACATGGATTTTGAAGTTAACATGAGTTACACAATATATCTTTAAGCTACAATGTCTCAGGAACACAAAGTCCCTTTAAACACACAAGTTGACTGTGGTCACAGGCACTCATCTGTAAACCCGAGTAAGTTTCTGTGGATTTCTCCTCAAAATCCCTCCAGATGAATCCTCACCTTGCCTCACTGAACTCTAGCTTCCACAAGAGTGGTTTTAAATTTTGCATTCAAAAGGATAAACTTTCAAATCTTCTTTTGAACAATGCTTCCCCTCAGATGACATCCAACAAGGTTTTGATTACAGGTTTTACAACTTCCCCCTCTTTACTTTAACTCTCGATTCCCAGACTGTTTTAAGGTGGCACCTAACAAGTCTGCTTTCCCACTTTAAATCTGGTTATTGCAACTGTCTCTCACTCAGAACACTTTTGTTGGCTTTCTGCCTTGAATTCTTGTTCAGCTTCTTGGTATCCATTCCCTTAACTTAAGTCTTCCTCAGACATTCTTTCATTCCCAACCCACTAGCTGTGTGGCCTATATCTGGTTCTTTGGGAAGTCTGCCTTTTGCAATTCCGCTGAATTGAGAGATGTTCACTCCTCGGTGTCCTGTCTACAAATGCAAATAAATTGAGCTAAAAACTAAATTCAAAAAGCCTTTACAACTTAAAAGGGCCCTAAGGGTGCTAAGCAATGACTTCACGTGAGTGCCTACTTATTTATTTTCCATGCTGTAACCCTCTCTAAGCACAATAGAAGCACAATTAGAACTGAAACAACTCCCCATGTATATAAACACCTTTTTCCAGAATGAATTTACCCTTGCTTACACAGCAACACTAAATTAATCCCACCTAAAACTATACCATGGGCGACATTCTCCGACCCCCCGCCAGGTCGGAGAATCGCCGGGGGCTGGCGTGAATCCCGCCCCTGCCGGTTGCCGAAGTCTCCACCACCGGATATTCGGCGGGGGCGGGAATCGCGCCGCGCCGGTTGCCAGGCCCCCCCGCTCGATTCTCCAGCCCGGATGGGCTGAAGTCACGCCACTAAAATGCCTGTACCGCCGGCGTAGATTAAATCACCTACCTTACCGGTGGGACAAGGCGGCGTGGGCGGGCTCCGGGGTCCTGGGGGGGGGGGGGGGGGGCGCGGGGCGATCTGACCCCGGGGGGTGCCCCCACAGTGGCCTGGCCCGCGATCGGGGCCCACTGATCCGCGGGTGGGCCTGTGCCGTGGGGGCACTCTTTCCCTTCCGCCTCCGCCACGGTCTCCACCATGGCGGAGGTGGAAGAGACTCCCTCCACTGCGCATATGTGGGAAACTGTCAGCGGCCGCTGACGCTCCCGCGCATGCGCCGCCCGGAGATGTCATTTCCGCACCAGCTGGCGGGGCACCAAAGGCCGTTTCCGCCAGCTGGCAGGACGGAAATTCCTCCGGCGTCGGCCTAGCCCCTCAATGTTGGGGCTCGGCCCCCAAAGATGTGGAGCATTCCGCACCTTTGGGGCGGCGCGATGCCCGTCTGATTGGCGCCGTTTTGGGCGCCAGTCGGCGGACATCGCGCCATTTCCGGAGAATTTCGCCCCATATTTCTCATATTTACCAAATAGAAATAGAAATATCTTAAAACTACCTTTGTTTTGCTAACACAGTGGACATGACTGGGACCGTAAGAAGCCCCCAGAGTCTAAGTCCTGGGAGCCCAGGACCAAGTAGGTCTTTGGGATCCTAGGAGGGGGGAGGGTATATGAGGCATGGAGCTGGGGTGTTGATGGAGAGGCAAGTGGGGGAGGAGGTTAGTGGGGGCTAGGAAGAGGTGTAGGACCTGTGGGGAATGGACTTCATTGAATTTGGTGGGGGTGGGCGGGGTGGATTGATCTTAAAAGGTAGCTGCTGATGGAGCGGCCCCTTCCCCTTCCAGCCAGAGACCTGAACCCGGTTTATCTGGAGATAGGACACCGGGGAGTGAACAACTCAGCCAGAAGAAAGCTTCGATCTCTGTCTCACAACACCTCCCACCAGCTTGAAAATATAGGCTGAGTGGGAAACAGCCCTTAAGTGGTCAATAATTGGCCACTTAAGGGCCTCTGGTTGGGCAAGGTCAGGTGGGCTGACCTAAGCCTCGTTTGTCCCAGCGTACGATTGAGGAGGGATCGGGGCAGTGGAACCCAGGAGGAAGGCCATCGGGAGTGAAAATGGAATAGAGCTTGAAAGAAAAAAGTCCAACTGGTTGCCAGATTGTAAAGGGATAATTTAATCAGATTTCAATTTTGCACTTCATCAGTGCTCACTGTCATCCATTGACTCCTGGTTAACCATTTTCAATTCATATCCTTGGTTTTAAATCCCCCCATGGACTTGTCTCTCTGTATCTATGAGATATTTGCTCCTCCAATTCTTGGTTCTTATTCCAGCATCGGCGGCCATGGTCAGTTGCCTTTGCCCTATGTTCTGGCATTCCTTCCTCAAATATCTCCATCACTCTACCTCACCTTTCTCCTTTTCAGGCACTCCTTAAAATCTACCTCTTTACCCAAACTATTGGTCCCCTGTTGTAATACCTCGTCATGTGGATTTGGTGTCAGATTTTGCCTTAAGATGCTCCTTGGACTGTCCTTGGCCTGCTGCACTGTTCCAGTGTAGACCAGCGCAAACTGGAGGAGCAAGCACCCCATCTTCTCATGAGGCACGTTACAGCCTTCGGGACTTAATATTGAGTTCAACAATTTCAGACTGTGAACTCTCTCCTCCACCTTCACCTCATTTAAATTTCTATCAATTTGTTTCCATTTCCTCTATCGATCTGTTTGTCGCTCACCATTGTCCCTCCCCCCTCCCCTCACCCCAACCCACTTGGGCCATTTGTTCCTAGTTACCCTTTAACACACGCCTTACTTTTGTTCTGCCATTAATACATTCTAATCTCTTTATGTACCACCATCAGCATTCTTCTTAACCTTAATCCCCCTCACTTACATTTCCTTTGACTTTCTTTGTCAATCTCCACCTATCACTGATCCTCTAGCCAGCCCCACTGCCCCCCCCGCCCCCCCGCGCGCGCGCGCGCCCCCCCTCCCCCCCCACCACCACCAGTGTAAATCTGTCCCTATTTCTCTCCAGCTTTGACAAAGAGTCATCCAGACTCGGAACGTTAGCTGTCTAGGAGCGTGAACAGGCCGGAAACCCCCATTACTTCGTGATTAACTTTCACCTCCACATAAATCCTATTTCACAATTTTCAGTAAACTCTGCTCTCTCTCTCGCTACAAAATCATCCAATTTCCCTCATAAGTCAATGGAGAAACTATCTATTTGTTGGGGTCATATGTTGCTCAATGGCTATGAAGGAGGTTCATCATCTCAGCTCCAGGACCTCACTACAAGAGTTCCTCAGGGTAGTGACCAAGACCCAACCATCTCCAGCTGCTTGAACCTTCCCTCCATGATTAGTCAAGAAGTGGGGATGTTCCCTGATGATTGTACAGTGTTCAGCTCCATTCACAACTCCTCAGATATTGAAGCAGCCCATCCTACATGCAGACAGACCTGGAAACATTCAGGCTTTGGCTGACAAGTTGCATCACCCAAGTGCTAACAATGGTCATCTCCAATAAGAGAGAATCTTAACACCACCTCTTGACACTGACTGGCATTACCATTGTTGGGTCCCCAATGTGCCGCATCTCGGGTTTACTTTGACGAGAGGTTTAACTGGACAAGCCATATAAATACGACTGCCACAAGTTCAGGGCAGAGGCTGGGAAATCTGTGACGAGTCAGTTGCCTCCTGATTCTCCAAAGCCTGACTGCACACGTCAGGAGTGTGATAATGTGATGGATGAGTGCAGCTCCAATAACACTCAAGGAGCTCAACACCATCCAGGACAAAGCAGCCTGGTTGATTGGCACCCCATTCGCAAACAAGGGAAGCATCATCGCCAGCAAGTTCCCCTTCAAGTCACAAAGCACCCTGACTTGGAAATATATCGTCGTTCCTTCGCTGTCGCTGTCTCAAAATTCTGGAAGTCCTTCCCTCACAACACTGTGGGTGTACCGTACTGTTTCCAAGAGGTAACTTATTGTCACCTTCTTAAGGGCAATTTGGTGTTGGCATTAAATGCTGGCTTTGCCAGAGAGAGACCCTTCGGTCTGTCATACTTGTTCTAGCTCTTTATAAAAGCTATCCAATTGTTTCAGGCAGTGCATTCCAGATCATAACAGCTTACTGCATAAATTATTTTCTTCTCATCTCCACTCTGGTTATTTTGCCGATTATTCTGAAACACTGTTGACACAGAGATCACTTTCCATATGACAGTCGCCTCCAGATGGACCTGATATCTTTAAGTAATTGTGACTACGGCACAGCATATTCTGTCAGGTCTATTCATTAGATCAATGGTGTATCCCATGTACTTTTCTATTTGCTTCATTATTGTTGCTGAGCTTTTTCCATATGACTGTCATTAGAATGTGAACAAAGAAAAAATTGTTGAACTAAGTTCTGTAGTACAATGTTTCTCCTGCAGGTGGCAGCTTAGACCTGCCGTTTCAGTCCATTGGCCAATGAAAATGCGGCTAAATAAGCCTCACTTACTGGGGAGGGTTGCATTTCGAGATTGCTCTTTTCTTTCTCCAAGTAGAGCTGCCTCAGACAAAATGAATTAGAAATCGATTCACCCAAGGCAAACTCAATTCATCTCGCACAAAAGCAGGTTGGCAGAGTTCTGGGAGCAGACCCGTCTGCCGCCTGGAAATGTGGCGCAGAGAAAAGCACAAATTAACATCAATGCAAAGGCTGTCTGGGGAGGGAAATGTGCACAGTGACTGAGGGTGATGGAGCACTGAGGTGATACCCTCTAGAGTGCAGACTGCGGCTTCCAATAACAAGATTGTTCAATTCCAGCTTCGGTTTTGTGGTGGGGCACTTGTTTCACCTGTAGGGGTGGGGGGGGCGGAGGAGGGGAAATATTGGAAGCCAAGGGCTTCTCTTATGATTATCCAAGAAAGCAAAGCAATAGTAGTGTCTTTGATGGAATTATAACTGCGCCTTCCAAACCATAATACTCGGTCGGGGAGGAGGCTTGTGAATTATAGAGAAACAAGAGAAACAAGGTTTATGGGCAGACAGCAAAAGTGGAGTTGAGGCCACAACCAAATCAGCCCCGATTTAATTGAATGGTGGAGTAGGCTCGAAGGGCCGAATGGCCTACTCCTGCTCCCCTTAAGTCCTATTGTAGCCACCTGGGTTGGCCAATTCCCGACGTAAAATGGAGAACAGCAAAGGCTGAAGGGAAATTCAGCCAACACAGGCAGAAACTAGCAGGTGCAAGTTTACTGTGTATTAAACTCTGCAAAAACTCTGACCCGTGAATCCCTCCCCCGCCGGTTGCCGAATTCTCCACCACCGGATATTCGGCAGGGGCGGGAATCGCGCCGCGCCGGTTGGCAGGCACCGCCCCCGCGATTCTCCGGCCCGGATGGGCCAAAGTCCCGCCGCTAAAATGTCTGTCCCGCCGGTGTAGATTAAACCACCTACCTTACCGGCGGGACAAGGTGGCGCGGGCCTCTCCGGGGTCCTGGGGGGGGGGGGCGCGGGGCGATCTGGCCCGGGGGGTGCCCCCATGGTGGCCTGGCCCGCGATCGGGGCCCACCGATCCGCGGGTGGACCTGTGCCGTGGGGGGCACTCTTTTCCTTCCGCCTTCGCCACTGTCTCCACCATGGCGGAGGCGGAAGAGCCTCCC
This sequence comes from Scyliorhinus torazame, assembly GCF_047496885.1. Lineage (NCBI taxonomy): Eukaryota > Metazoa > Chordata > Chondrichthyes > Carcharhiniformes > Scyliorhinidae > Scyliorhinus > Scyliorhinus torazame. The sequence continues at coordinate 216,442,131 of NC_092717.1, read as the reverse complement.
TCCACTGCGCATGCGCGGGAATGCTGTCAGCGGCCGCTGATGCTCCCGCGCATGCGCCGCCCGGAGATGTCATTTCCGCGCCAGCTGGCGGGGCACCAAAGGCCTTTTCCGCCAGCTGGCGGGGTGGAAATCCGTCTGGCGCCGGTCTAGCCCCTTAAGGTTGGAGCATTCCGCACCTTTGGGGCGGCGCGATGCCTGACTGATTTGCGCCGTTTTGGGCGCCAGTCGGCGGACATCACGCCGTTTCCGGAGAATTTCGCCCCAGATCTGTACAATAGCTCCAGAACAGGGAAAAGGAAAAGATGGAATACTTTAGGGAATGAGACTAAGCAGTGTCACTTCCCAGGTCAAAGGCCACAAAGTGTAGTCTGTCAACTAGTTGTGCTTGTTCACGGCAAGCCCTCACCAATTGAAAGTTTATAGCCCTTACATAGGATATCATACCCACTGTAGCCACCTCGGTTGGCCAATTCCCGACGTAAAATGGAGAACAGCAGAGGCTGAAGGGAAATTCAGCCAACACAGGCAAAAACTAGCAGGTGCAAGTTTACTGTGTATTAGACTCTGCAAAAGCCCAGGCAGCATTGATACCAGCAACCATCGGCATAATAATGTAGCGGCCATCTACATACTAATGAGCGATCCCCGGGAACAATCGAAACATTTAAGGGAAACAAGGCCAAGCCAGACTCCTAGGCGCCAGCAGGAGCCAACACAAAAGAGGTTAACGGACACCTAAAGACCGCCCAGCGATCAGGGAACCGCTCCAGTATTGGAGAAATCGAACCAAGCGATTGGAACAAAGTCAAATCACTTGAAACCAGGTACAGGGTCCGCCCCGAAAGGCGGGAAGCCCCTGGGGACTATAAAGTAAAGCCCCCAAGTTCAAATCGTCTTTCTTGACAGGGTCACTCAGCAACGCGAATCAACCCTTGACAGTGACGTGTCCAGCTGCCTCCAAAGAACGTAAGTCTCAAGTCAACGCTCGCTACGAGATAGGCGCTCTTAGCTACCAGTCTATATCAGCTTTTGAATCCCGCAGACTCAGAACCCGAACCAAAGGCCATTTGTTCCCCTGACATGATGGGCCAGTCCGAAGCTAAGTATCGGCCTGTTGGTGATAGAAATAGCCTAGAAAGTAGAGTTTATGCATGAGTAGCGATTTACTGTGTATAATAAATGTGTATTGATTTGAATCTTACTAATTGGTGTATTGAGTTATTGATCATTACTTGAACTTGAACCTCGTGGCGGTATCATAAAGATACCTGGTGACTCCAGAGCAAAGGTTATAAAACAGAGCCAATTGAACCAACCAAAAGTTAGCAACACTATGGTCCTGCGCTAAAAAACAAGCTTCTAAAAATGATCAACATCAACAAATGCTGGGATCACTTTCGGGCATTGTAATAATGACGGCTCTCACCTTTGACCTTGGAGGTTGTGGGTAACAGTCCCACTGCGTAATCCATGCTGACAATTCCCAGAGTTTCTGATTTCCACATGGAACGTCAAACTGAGACCCCACCTGCCAACTCAAGGGGGTGTGAACAGTCTCAAAGCACTGTGTTAAATCATTATTCCTTTGATGTTTTGGGGGACTTTTCAGTGTGGACGTTGGCTATTGTGTTTGCTTACAAAACCAACAAGCTGGCAGTAATGGGAATTGAGAGTGTGAAAGATACTCTAGATACGGCAGCTCCATATTTAGTGCTACACACATATTTAAATATCTTACAATTTTACATTTTCACAATAAATTACATGCAGAGGAGGCACACAAGTTTAAGATCTTAACATTGAAAGTATATAAGCACACTAACGTTTTCATATGGGAAGAGAAGTTATTAATTGGATAGTTAAGGATGGAACTAAATGAGGACAGTTCCACTGAGTGGGGGGTGGGGGGGGGATGCCTGCTAAATACCGGCACGCTCAGTATTAAATGGCAAACAGGTATCTGACTTCCAAAATTGAACATCTGGGCCGGGGTCAGGGGGGGACGGGGGTGGGGTGGGGGGGACTGGGGGGGGGGGGGGGGGGGGGACTGGGGGGGGGGGGGGGGGCGGAGAATCCTGCCCCTGAATCGGAACTTCATTTACAAGCCGTTTTCGTTTGTCCACCCATATTTGGGCAGCACTTCCTCTGGCAATGGATTTCCTGTGGGAAATTTAAAATGACATTTTCAGGGACAGCTTAACAGCTGACTGTATAATTCTGCACTGGAACTGGCTGAAATTGGGTATGGGACTCAGAAAGCACAGGCTGGAGTATAAAGGATCATGGCACCATGACTCAACAAGAGTTGGTGTCTCCAGAAGCAAGGGGTGGGGTGTGAGATGCGGGAAGGGGGTGGTGAGGAGGAAAAGGAAAAAATGAAAGAGATTCTTAAGTGGATTGCTTGGCTGCCTGCTGACACTGATGTACACAGAATGCCTACTTAGATAAGGTACCAGATGATAGTAAGCACAATTTGACTGTACCTCAGACATTACAGGTGGAAAGGGGAGGAAAGTAGGAAAAATAAGTAATATCTTAATTATTATTGAGGGCATTGGGATCTTGTGTGAATAGTCAGCTGTCCATTGTTGCGTTCGTGCAGGCTTAGTGGTCGAGCAGATGTCAGGGAGTTAGTTGACTGAAGCGCATAGCTACACTCATTCTTCAGGCTTGCTTGAGTTTGCTTCTCCAACACAGAACATTTGTATTTAGACACTAGAGATGATTGATTCAAAGCTAATTCTCACAATCTAGCCAGCAGTCAGTAACTCATGATAGACATTTGGATTTGAAACAATCAACTCTAAACAGTGGAACAAGCTCAAATACCTAACTGTCAGACAAACCCAAATGTTTGGGTTATAGAAAGATTCCAGTGGTTCATTCTGAGGCATTGCTCCCATTGACTGTTGTGCTTGATTAACTCATTGGCGCTGTGCAATAGGACTGCCACACATTGATTCCTCAATCTCCTTTGACCACCCCACTAAGTCCCATTGCTCACCTTTCAGTCTTCCAACATTGACTTCTCCACATCACCCTGTTGCCTTCCACTACTGACCTTTCCGCACTGCACGGCGCATCCCATTGTCTTCTTCTATTCACCGTTCTATTTCCTATCACACATCCCTTCCTCCCCGATTGCTCACTCCTCCATCTCCTCATGTAGCTCCCACCATTTCTAACTGTATATTGGTGTTCATGTCTATTATATGTGGTGGACAATGAGCGATAAAACTGGCATTTTTTTGAAACAAAGCAAGTTCCACGTAGCAATAACCTTTCCTAACTGGTAAGAGTTGACCCCAGAATCTCATAATTAAGGCACTTCAGCAAGGCTTAAACAGCTGATTGAAACTATCTGAATGTTTGTCTTTGCCTTAAATCAGCAGAGATTTTCAAATCAGCAATTACAAGGTAAGTACTTATTGAACTGTCCATCCTTAATCCATTACAAATGGCACCTTTATAATGGACTCCTGAGTAATGGAAAATGCTGAGTGCCATTTGCGTCATTTGGGTGTTTGGCTGTCTGTGGTAATAATGGCTGATTAAATGCTGGGGATTGTGGTCATCTTTCTGGCAATGTATTCTTCAGCCCACTGCTTTTGATTAATGATCCCTCAATTTTCTATTGTACATCTCTCCAACTCCCATTATTCACCTCTCCATTTCACATTGCTCAACCCTAGGCCTCCTTGCTCACCTCTTGTTACATGTGGCTTTGTCAGATATTACACCTCCTCTGTCTCCTACCGCACGGAATTCTGCCTTCGCAATTACTCACTCTGCAATGTCGTAATAGTGACCTCTCAATCTCCCAATACAGAATCAAGCCCGTGTTTTATTTTTGGCCTTGCCGCTTATCCAAGTTCATGCCTTCGTAGTCGGTGACGACCATGACATTAACGAGAGTACATTGAGTTAGATTTTAGGTGCATTGTATTGAAAGCTGAGCGATCAGTCCCATTTGAGCACAAAACGATCTGTTTTCTGTTGGAGCCGTGTGTTGCTCATGTGGTAGAGGTGCTTGTGGCTCTGGACTTGCAAAGCTGCCGTTTTTTGTTGTGCAGTGTGGCTCTGTTCTCTTCATAGGAGATGGTGCCTTTCTCGATAAAATTGCTCCATGTAGTGTGCAGGTTCTCCCACGTCTCAGGGTTAATGTTGAGATTCGTCAGTGAGACCTTCAGGGTTCCTTAAAGGGCTATTTCTGGGATCCATGAAAATGTTTACCTTCTACTAGCTGGTCATCTTTCATTCTGGTAACATCTCCTACCCATCTAATCTGCTTAGAAACTCAACATTGTCCATCTACACTGCCCATATCTATGCCCAACCATGCAGGATATCAGTGCCTCAATGTGCTATGTCCTTACTTTATCACAATTCTCGCACCTTACAGGCAGAAATCTTTCAATTTGTTTCATTTTCCTGTTCTCTGAGATCTTGCTTTTCTTTTAGTTTCTACAAGAAAAATGGTAGTTAACGTCTGTACCCAGATTCATAGTGAAGGAAAAGGATAGAGAGGTCAGAGAGCAGGACAGTGAGTAAAAACGAGTCCATAATACTGGATATAATGTCCTTTAGCGAAGGAAATTTGCCATACTTACCTGGTCTACATAGATACATAGATACATAGAAGATAGGAGCAAGAGGAGGCCTTTTGGCCCTTCGAGCCTGCTCCGCCATTCATCACGATCATGGCTGATCATCCAACTCAATAGCCTAATCCCGCTTTCTCCCCATAGCCTTTGATCCCATTCTCCCCAAGTGCTATATCTAGCCGCCTCTTGAATATATTCAAAGTTTTAGCATCAACTACTTCCTGTGGTAATGAATTCCACAGGCTCACCGCTCTTTGGGTGAAGAAGTGTCTCCTTATCTCTGTCCGAAATGGTTTACCCTGAATCCTCAGCTGTGACCCCTGGTTCTGGACACACTCATCATTGGTAACATCTTCCCTGCATCTACCCTGTCTAGTCCTGTTAGAATTTTATAAGTCTCTATGAGATCCCCCCCTCATTCTTCTGAATTCCAGCGAGAACAATCCCAACCTAGTCAATCTCTCCTCATATGACAGTCCCGCCATCCCTGGAATCAGTCTGGTAAACCTTCGGATGTACTCCCTCAAGAGCAAGAACATCATCCCTCAGAGAAGGAGACCAAAACTGCACACAATACTCCAAGTGTGGCCTCACCAAGGCCCTGTACAATTGCAGCAACACATCCCTGCTTCTATACTCGAAACCTCTTGCAATGAAGGCCAACATACCATTAGCCTTCTTTACCGCCTGCTGCACCTGCATGCTTACCTTCAGCGAATGGTGCACAAGGACACCCAGGTCCCGCTGCACACTCTCATCTCCCAATTTACAACCATTCAGGAAGTAATCTGCCTTCCTGCTTTTTCTTCCAAAATGAATAACCTCACACTTATCCAAATTTGACTGCATCTGCCATTGGTTTGCCCACTCGCCCAACCTATCCAGATCTTGCTGTAGGACCCCTGCATCCTCATCACAATTCACCCTCCCATCTAATTTGGTATCAGTTGCAAACTTTGAGATGTTACATTTTGTTCCCTCATCCAAATCAGTAATATATATTGTGAATAGCTGGGGTCCCAGCACCGATCCCTGTGGTACCCCACTGGTTACTGCCTGCCAATTTGAAAAGGACCCGTTAATCCCTACTCTTTGTTTGCTCTATCCACCTCAATACATTTCCCCCAATCCTATGCACTTTAATTTTGCACAATAATCTCTTATGCGGGACTTTGTCAAATGCCTTCTGAAAGTCAAAATATACCACATCGACTGGCTCCCCCTTGTCGACTGTACTGGTTACCTCTTCAAAGAATGCCAACAGATTTGTCAAGCATGATTTTCCCTTCATAAATCCATGCTGACTCTGACTGATCCTGCCACTGCTTTCTAAATGTTCGGCTATAAAGCCCTTTATAATGGATTCAAGCATTTCTCCCACTACCGATGTTAGACTTACTGGTCTGTAATTCCCTGCTTTCGCTCTACCACCCTTTTTGAATATCGGAGTGACGTGAGCTACCCTCCAATCTGCAGGGACAGTTCCAGAGTCTATAGAATCCCGGAAGATGACCACCAATGCATCCACTATTTCCAGAGCCACCTCCTTAAGCACTCTGGGATGCAGATTCTCAGGCCCTGGGGATTTATCCGCCTTCAATCCCATCAGTTTTCCCAGCACCAGTTCTCTACTAATGTTGATCTCCCTCAGTTCTTCCCTCTCACTAAACCTTTCATTCTCCAACATTTCTGGGATCTGATTTGTATCCTCATTTGTGAAGACAGAACCAAAGTATGTATTTAATTGCTCAGCTATTTCTTTGTCCCTTATTATGCATTCCCCAGTTTCTGTCTGCAGGGGACCTACATTTCTCTTTACCAATCTCTTTCTCTTCACATATCTGTAGAAATTCTTAGTGTCAGTCTTTATGTTCCCTGCAAGCTTCCTTTCGTACTGCACTTTCCCTTCTTAATCAATCCCTTCGTCCTTCTTTGCTGAATTCTAAACTGCTCCCAATCCTCTCTTCCTTGGATCGGATACTATTTCTAATTTCCTTTGTAAGCCATGGATTGGCCCTCTTACCCCCTTTGCTATTGTGCCAGACAGGAATGAACAGTTGCTGTAGTTCCTCCATGCATTCCTTGAATGTTGCCATTGTCTATCCACTGTCATCCCTTTAAGTAACTCTTCCCAATCTATCAAGGCCAACTCATGCCTCATAACCTCATAGTTCCCTTTATTAAGATTCAGCACCCTGGTCTCCGAATCAACTACTTCACTCTCCATCTTGATAAAAAATTTCTATCATGTTATGGCCGCTCATCCCCAAGGGGTCTTGTACAGCCAGATTGGCAATGATTCCCTTCTCATTACACAGTACCCAGTCTAAGATGGCCTGCTCTCTAGTTGGTTCCTCCACATATTGGTCAAGAAAACCATCCCGTATACACTCCAGGAATTCCTCATCTATGACATTGTGGCTAATTTGATTTGCCCAATCTATGTGAAGATTAAAATCACCCATGATCACCGATATTCCCTTATTACATGCATCACTAACTTCTTGTTTAATGCCATTCCCAACCTCACCAGTGCAGTTTGGCAGTCCATATTGACACCCGCTAATGTTTTTTGTCCCTTGGTATTTCTCAACTCTACCCATACAGATTCTACATTGTCAGAGATAATCCTGCTCACCCTGCAGCCATGTCTCTGTAGTCCCAATTCTATCATGCCCATTTGTATCTCTCTGTGCGATTAGTTCATCCTACATGTGACTCCAGACCCACAGCAATGTGGTTGACTCAGGGATGGGTAATAAAGGCTGGCGCAGTCAGCGATGCCCACATTCCATGGACAAATAAAGAAAAAACTGAGCTTGGGAGTTCAAGTAGACAGAAAAGAGATGGGGAGAAGAAAAATATATTGAAGAAGAGTGAAAAAACAAAGCAAAGAAAAATGAATACAAATGCAAAGAATGCTGTAAGGAACCAGGGGTGAAATTCTCCGTTATCGGCGCAAAGTCCGCCGATCGGCGCAAAAAACGGCGCAAATCCGACTTGCGTCACGCCGGAAAAATGGTTGAAAAGTCTCCGGCCCGAAATGGGCTAGCAGCGACGTGACGGGATCCGCGCTTGTGCACGTGGTTCACGCCGTGCAGCGTCATACACGCCGCACGGCGTGACGGCTCATAAGGACGGGCTGCTCCCCCCCACCCGACCGGAACACCCGACCGGAACACCCGACTTGATGGCTGGCTGCTGCTCAGCCCCGAGGTTCCAGTCACGGGATGTGGAGGCGCTCCTGGACGCGGTGGAGCAGAGGAGGGACGCCCTGTATCCCGGGCACGGCCGCAGAGTTGCCCCACGCCACAGCCGGCGTCTGTGGAGGGAGGTGGCAGAGGCCGTCACCGCTGCGGCCCTGACACCACGGACAGGCACCCAGTGCCACAAGAAGGTGAACGACCTCGTCAGAGCAGGCAGGGTGAGCCTCCCCCCCGCCCGATATGCATATCCCCCCTCCCCATATCCCCCCTCCCCCATATCCCCCCTCCCCCATATCCCCCCTTCCCCATATCCCCCATATCCCCCCTCCCCATATCCCCCCTCCCCATATCCCCTATATCCCCCCTCCCCCATAACCCCCTCCCCCATATCCCCCCTCCCCATACCCCGCCTCCCCCATATCCCCCCTCCCCCATATCCCCCCTTCCCCATATCCCCCATATCCCCCCTCCCCCATATCCCCCCTCCCCATATCCCCTATATCCCCCCTCCCCATATCCCCACTCCCCATATCCCCCCTCCCCCATATCCCCCCTCCCCCATATCCCCCCTCCCCCATATCCCCTATATCCCCCCTCCCCATATCCCCCCTCCCCCATATCCTCCATATCCCCCTCCCCCATATCCCCCCTCCGCCATATCCCCCCCTCTCCCATATACCCCCTCCCCCATACCACCTGATCACTGTCTGCGTGTCTAACCATGCATGCTTCATTGTGTATCGCAGGAGCAAACGTAGAGGCACCCATCCCCGCAGATGCAGACCGCCCGCAGGATGCCCCTCGGAGGCCACGGGAGACGGAGAGACCTGGAGCAACAGGGAGACGACGCCCCCGTAACTTGCGGGTGCGACGACGCAGGCGTGTGCCACCCAGCGACGAGGGGGGCAGCCACAGGCCCCCGTCACAGCCGAGCCAGGACACCACTACCCAGGACACCACTACCCAGGTCACCACTACCCAGGACACCACTACCCAGGACACCCCTACCCGGGACAGCACTACCCAGGAAGACGAAATACCGGACAGTGACTCAGAGTGGATGGGTGGAGACGAACCCCCACCCCAAAGTGCCATGGACTCAGAGTGGGACGAAGAGCACGACACAACGCCACTGCTGTCACCAACACCCTCCACCATCGCAGAAACACTCACCTCGGTTGGGCACTTTAGTGATGAGGCGTCTGGTACACTCACTGGTGCGCACAACACAGCCGTCCCGGTACAGCAGGTGGAGGTAGGAGCAGCAGAGGGGCCGGGCGGTCGGAGGGCAGCCCAGCCCAAGCGAACATCTGCCGCCCAGATGGATCCCGGGTTCCTGGAGTTACCACACCCACCCATAGATCCGATGCAATCACCGAACCGGAGGCGAGCGAAGAGGGTGACGGCCGGCTTGTGGCGGTTGCAGTCAACAAACAAAGAACAAAGAACAAAGAAATGTACAGCACAGGAACAGGCCCTTCGGCCCTCCAAGCCCGTGCCGACCATACTGCCCGACTAAACTACAATCTTCTACACTTCCTGGGTCCGTATCCTTCTATTCCCATCCTATTCATATATTTGTCAAGATGCCCCTTAAATGTCCCTATCGTCCCTGCTTCCACTACCTCCTCCGGTAGTGAGTTCCAGGCACCCACTACCCTCTGCGTAAAAAACTTGCCTCGTACATCTACTCTAAACCTTGCCCCTCTCACCTTAAACCTATGCCCCCTAGTAATTGACCCCTCTACCCTGGGGAAAAGCCTCTGACTATCCACTCTGTCTATGCCCCTCATAATTTTGTATACCTCGATCAGGTCGCCCCTCAACCTCCTTCGTTCCAGTGAGAACAAACCGAGTTTATTCAATCGCTCCTCATAGCAGGTCTCTATACCAGGCAACATTCTGGTCAATCTCTTCTGCACCCTCTCTAAAGCCTCCACATCCTTCTGGTAGTGTGGCGACCAGAATTGAACACTATACTCCAAGTGTGGCCTAACTAAGGTTCTATACAGCTGCAACATGACTTGCCAATTCTTATACTCAATGCCCCGGCCAATGAAGGCAAGCATGCCGTATGCCTTCTTGACTACCTTCTCCACCTGTGTTGCCCCTTTCAATGGCCTGTGGACCTGTACTCCTAGATCTCTTTGACTTTCAATACTCTTGAGGGTTCTACCATTCACTGTATATTCCCTACCTGCATTAGCCCTTCCAAAATGCATTACCTCACATTTGTCCGGATTAAACTCCATCTGCCATCTCTCCGCCCAAGTCTCCAGACAATCTAAATCCTGCTGTATCCTCAGACAGTCCTCATCGCTATCCGCAATTCCACCAACCTTTGTGTCGTCTGCAAACTTACTAATCAGACCAGTTACATTTTCCTCCAAATCATTTATATATACTACAAAGAGCAAAGGTCCCAGCACTGATCCCTGTGGAACACCACTGGTCACAGCCCTCCAATTAGAAAAGCATCCCTCCATTGCTACCCTCTGCCTTCTATGGCCTAGCCAGTTCTGTATCCACCTTGCCAGTTCACCCCTGATCCCGTGTGACTTCACCTTTTGTACTAGTCTACCATGAGGGACCTTGTCAAAGGCCTTACTGACAACATCTACTGCCCTACCTGCATCAATCATCTTAGTGACCTCCTCGAAAAACTCTATCAAGTTAGTGAGACACGACCTCCCCTTCACAAAACCGTGCTGCCTCTCACTAATACGTCCATTTGCTTCCAAATGGGAGTAGATCCTGTCTCGAAGAATTCTCTCCAGTAATTTCCCTACCACTGAAGTAAGACTCACCGGCCTGTAGTTCCCGGGATTATCCTTGCTACCCTTCTTAAACAGAGGAACAACATTGGCTATTCTCCAGTCCTCCGGGACATCCCCTGAAGACAGCGAGGATCCAAAGATTTCTGTCAAGGCCTCAGCAATTTCCTCTCCAGCCTCCTTCAGTATTCTGGGGTAGATCCCATCAGGCCCTGGGGACTTATCTACCTTAATATTTTTTAAGACACCCAACACCTCGTCTTTTTGGATCACAATGTGACCCAGGCTATCTACACCCCCTTCTCCAGACTCAACATCTACCAATTCCTTCTCTTTGGTGAATACTGATGCAAAGTATTCATTTAGTACCTCGCCCATTTCCTCTGGCTCCACACATAGATTCCCTTGCCTATCCTTCAGTGGGCCAACCCTTTCCCTGGCTACCCTCTTGCTTTTTATGTACGTGTAAAAAGCCTTGGGATTTTCCTTAACCCTATTTGCCAATGACTTTTCATGACCCCTTCTAGCCCTCCTGACTCCTTGCTTAAGTTCCTTCCTACTTTCCTTATATGCCACACAGGCTTCGTCTGTTCCCAGCCTTTTAGCCCTGACAAATGCCTCCTTTTTCTTTTTGACGAGGCCTACAATATCTCTCGTTATCCAAGGTTCCCTAAAATTGCCGTATTTATCTTTCTTCCTCACAGGAACATGCCGGTCCTGTATTCCTTTCAACTGACACTTGAAAGCCTCCCACATGTCAGATGTTGATTTGCCCTCAAACATCCGCCCCCAATCTATGTTCTTCAGTTCCCGCCTAATATTGTTATAATTAGCCTTCCCCCAATTTAGCACATTCATCCTCGGACCACTCTTATCCTTGTCCACCAGTACTTTAAAACTTACTGAATTGTGGTCACTGTTACCGAAATGCTCCCCTACTGAAACATCTACCACCTGGCCGGGCTCATTCCCCAATACCAGGTCCAGTACCGCCCCTTCCCTAGTTGGACTGTTTACATATTGTTTTAAGAAGCCCTCCTGGATGCTCCTTACAAACTCCGCCCCGTCTAAGCCCCTGGCACTAAGTGAGTCCCAGTCAATATTGGGGAAGTTGAAGTCTCCCATCACCACAACCCTGTTGTTTTTACTCTTTTCCAAAATCTGTCTACCTATCTGCTCCTCTATCTCCCGCTGGCTGTTGGGAGGCCTGTAGTATACACCCAACAGTGTGACTGCACCCTTCTTATTCCTGATCTCTACCCATATAGCCTCACTGCCCTCTGAGGTGTCCTCTCGCAGTACAGCTGTGATATTCTCCCGAACAAGTAGCGCAACTCCGCCTCCCCTTTTACATCCCCCTCTATCCCGCCTGAAACATCTAAATCCTGGAACGTTTAGCTGCCAATCCTGCCCTTCCCTCAACCAGGTCTCTGTAATGGCAACAACATCATAGTTCCAAGTAGTAATCCAAGCTCTAAGTTCATCTGCCTTACCCGTAATGCTTCTTGCATTAAAACATATGCACTTCAGGCCACCAGACCCGCTGTGTTCAGCAACTTCTCCCCGTCTGCTCTGCCTCAGAGCCACACTGTCCCTATTCCCTAGTTCTCCCTCAATGCTCTCACCTTCTGACCTATTGCTCCCATGCCCACCCCCCTGCCATACTAGTTTAAACCCTCCCGTGTGACACTAGCAAACCTCGCGGCCAGGATATTTATGCCTCTCCGGTTTAGATGCAACCCGTCCATCTTATACAGGTCACACCTGCCCCGGAAGAGCTCCCAGTGGTCCAGATAACGGGAACCCTCCCTCCTACACCAGCTGTTTAGCCACGTGTTTATCTGCTCTATCTTCCTATTTCTAGCCTCACTGGCACGTGGCACAGGGAGTAATCCCGAGATTACAACCCTCGAGGTCCTGTCTTTTAACTTTCTGCCTAGCTCCCTGAACTCCTGCTGCAGGACCTCATGCCCCTTCCTGCCTATGTCGTTAGTACCAATATGTACAACGACCTCTGCCTGTTTGCCCTCCCCCTTCAGGATGCCCTCTACCCGTTCGGAGACATCCTGGACCCTGGCACCAGGGAGGCAACATACCATCCTGGAGTCTCTTTCACGTCCACAGAAGCGCCTATCTGTGCCCCTGACTATAGAGTCCCCTATTACTATTACTCTTCTGCGCTTTGACCCTCCCTTCTGAATATCAGTGCCAGCCGTGGTGCCACTGCTCTGGCTGCTGCTGTTTTCCCCTGATAGGCTATCCCCCCCGACAGTATCCAAAGGGGTATATCTGTTCGAGAGGGGGACAACCACAGGGGATTCCTGCACTGACTGCCTGCCCTTTCTGGTGGTCACCCATTTCTCTGCCTGCACCTTGGGTGTGACCACATTTACATAACTGTGATCTATGACGCTTTCCGCCACCTGCATGCTCAGTCGCAGGTGGAGGAGTCCACCCGCGTCCAGGAGCTGGGAGTGGTGCCGGTCATGCGTGCCACCCAGGACGACACCGCACGGGTGGCGTCCGCGGTGGAGGCAATGGGTGCGACGGTGTCAGACATGGGGAACGGTTTGTGAGGCCTGGGGCTTTCCTTCCAGGCGGCGTCTGTGGCCCAGGACATGGCTGCCCTCTCACAGGAGGCCATGAGCCAGTGCCAGCGCCAGATGGCAGAGGCGCTCAACGCCATGGCCCAGTCTCAGCAGGCCATAGCCCAGTCTCAGCAGGCCATAGCCCAGTCTCTGCAGGCCATGCCCCAGTCTCTGCAGGCCATGGCCCAGTCTCAGCAGGCCATCGCTGAGGGCATCGGCGCCAGTGGCCATGTGCGAGCCGGCGTCGCACAGTCACAGACAGGGTTTGTCAACCCCCTGGGCTCCATGGCTGCAAACCTGCAGACCCCTGTCGATACCAGCACGGGCCTCCGGGACTGGCAGCGCCAGATGTCAGGGGGGCGTCGGATGGCCAGTCCGTTCGCATCCCCCACCCATGTAGAGGCCTGGGGGTCATCGTGAACCCCGAGGGAGAAGGAGGTGGTGTGGTCCGTCCCGGCTCCCCTTGTAGGGGAGGTCCCGGAACACCGCGATACCTCGGACTCCCCCCCTTCCTTCCCAGGTGCATCGGGTGGGCAACGGGCAGGACAGGCTGGCAGCTCGCTATCCCAGTCGCCCGGGCCGCAGCCTGGCCCATCTAGGCCAGGACGCCCCAGGAAACGGCCGCCAAAGGGATCCTGTGTCAGAGGGCAGGAATCACAGGAGTCCACCTCCAGTTCTGCTGTACCGTCTGGGGAACCACGTAGACATCGTCAAAGGGCCCGTAAGGCCAAACAATTAGACACTGAGTAAGTTGGCACGGGTGCAGGGCACAGATGAGTTTTAGGGGCTAGGGCACGTGCATGAACTCCTTTGGTTATTAAAGTCAATGTTACACCTACAGAAGCTGCCTTTGTGCTCTGTCCAAAGCGTGCGGGGGTGCCATTTACTTTGAGCGCAAGTGTGTGTGTGAGGGGTGGGCTTACCTCAGCCCCAGGTGAGTCTGCCCCCTTCCCCCTGGGCCGCCATCAACATCCCCCCGGGCAGAGGACGGGACCGTGCGCTGCAGTGTCACAGCCGCATGCAGGGATGGTCCGGGTGGATGGTGGTACAGTGGCCATGGGTCAGACATAGTCCAACGATGTGGAGCCAGGAGCTCATCGCAGGGCGGGTTGTCATCATCCTCCATGGCCTGCAATAGACACGCGTCCACCCGCAACTGTGTGAGCCCGGCCCGTTGTGCCGCAGGTGGATCGGCAATGGGGGGGGTGGTGTGCATGCGGGTGGGGTGGGTGGGGTTGGGGAGGGGGGGTGAGGGTGCTGGGTGGGTGGATGGGTGGGGGTTGTGGGTGGTCGGCTGTTGCCATGGTGTGCGGTCTGTGGCCACACTACCCGATTCCCACGCCCATCTAGTCAGTGAAGCGGGCGGCTATCAGTCTGTCCCGTGCCCGCTGGGCCAGCCGGTAACGGTGGACAGCCACCCGCCTGTGTCTAGTCCGTCTGCCCTGACCATTGCCCCCATCCCCCTCATCTGGGGAGGACTGCGCCTCTTCCTGCTGCTCCTCCACTCCGCCCTCCTCTGCCTGCGGCACATCGCCCCTCTGCTGGGCTATGTTGTGCAGGACGCAGCACACCACAATGATGCGGCCGACCCTATTTGACCGATACTGGTGGGCGCCCCCAGAGAGGTCCAGGCACCTGAAACGCATCTTCAGCACGCCAAAGCACCTCTCTATCACTCCCCTTGTCACTACATGGGCATCATTGTAGCGGTTCTCCGCCTCATTGTGTGGCCTCCGTATAGGCGTCATCAGCCACGATCGCAATGGGTAGCCCCTGTCGCCCAGCAACCAGCCCCTCAGGCGGGGATGGCGTTCCTCGTACATGCCGTTCCTCGTGTACACTGCCTGGGTAACGGGCGCAGACGTGCAGGATCATCATGTGGTGGTCGCAGACCACCTGTATGTTCATCGAATAGGTCCCCTTCCTATTGGTGAACGCGGCCCTGTTATCTGCAGGTGGCCGCACGGCGACGTGCATCCCATCAATCGCGCCCTGGACCATGGGGAACCCGGCCTCGGCAGAGAAGCCCACGGCCCGGGCATCTTGGCTGGCCCGGTCCACAGGGAAGTGGATGTAGCGGTGCGCCATGGCATATAGGGCATCTGTCACTGCCCGGATGCACCGATGCACCGATGTCTGCGATATGCCAGACAGGTCCCCACTCGGTGCCTGGAATGACCCCGTTACATAAAAGTTCAGGGCCACTGTAACCTTGACGGACACAGGGAGAGGGTGTCCCCTGCCAGTGCCACGCGGTGACAGGTGTGCCAGCAGGTGGCAGATGTGTGCCACGGTTTCCCGCCTCATCCGGAGTCTCCTCCTGCATTCCCGGTCCGTGAGGTCCTGGTATGACTGCCGGGGCCTGTACACACGGGGCGCCCTCGGGTGCCTCCGTTGCCGTGGGGCCGTGACGTCCTCCTCCCCCTCCTCGTCCTGTCGGTCAGGTGTCCCTCCAGCCTGGGCGGCTGCCGCCTGCCCCTCTGCGGCAGCCTGCGCCGCCTCTCTGGCACGCTCCTCCTCCACCTCCTCCTCATCCAGGGCAACATAGACATTAGCGGCTGCCGCCACGGCGGCCAACATCGCTGGATGATCGGAAAACAAGACGGCCTGGTGTGGGAGGGGTGGGAACGACGACCTGTCATCATTGCCCATATCCCCTCCTTCCCCCCAGCCAGGTGGCATGGACCGCATGGGTCCAACTGTTGGAGGCTGGCACCTGGCCAGGTGGACCAACTCACTTGCCCTCCCCCATCCCCCTCCCCGGCACGAACCCCCCATCTTCCTCCCCGGCTCGGATCCCCCATCCTCCTCCCCGGCACGGACCCCCCATCCTCCTCCCCGGCACGGACCCCCCCCCCATCCTCCTCCCCGGCACGGACCCCCCCCCATCCCCCTCCCCGGCACGGACCCCCACATCCTCCTCCCCGGCACGGACCCCCCCCCACCCTCCTCCCCGGCACGGACCCCCCCATCCCCCTCCCCGGCACGGAACCCACCAACCTCTTCCCCGGCACGCACCCCCCTCCCCATCCTCCTCCCCGGCACGGAACACCCCCCCCATCCCCCTCCCCGGCACGGACCTCCCATCCTCCTCCCCGGCACGGACCCCCCTCCCGGCACTCCCCCGGAGCCCAGCCCACTCTAACCACCCACCCACCCCCCCGCCGCACACACACACACACAACCCTAGACACACCTCTCCTCACACATTCAGATTGCGACCACGCCATCGCCTGCCCAGCGGCCAACCCCCCAGGCCGTCAGTCACCTCCACGCTGGTCGGCGTGAACCTGGAGCACAGGTTCACGCCAATGAAAAGGAGGTTTGATTTACGTCGACGTGAACGGTCATCACATCGACGGGACTTCGGCCCATCTGGAAGGGAGAATATCGACAGGCCCAAAATCGGCTGCCTTGCGCACACCCGTGCCATTCTCCGACGTCTGCGGCGCCATTAACGCCCCGCCGACTTTTCTCCCTTCGGAGACTTCGGCAACCGGCGGGGGCGGGATTCACGGCGGCCAACGGCCATTCTCCGACCCTCTGGGGGGGTCGGAGAATGACGCCCCAGTTCTTGTAACTTACCCAATGACAGCCAACGGTGCTCCAAAACAGTTGAGAGGTGCCAATTCATTCAGTGGTGTGTGTGTGTGGTTCTGAATAAGCCAACAGTGCAGGGTTCAATCCCCATTCCGGCTGAGGAAGATTTGGGGTCTGCCTCCTTGACCTGTCCTGTAGATAAAATCACAATATTCCAACAACCCTCAAATCATCACGAATATTACCTGGTGAAGAAGATTGTTGTGGTTATAGCAGCTGTTACAGATGTCTGGTCAGACGTCAACAAAGGTTAAGATACTGAACCAGACATGTAACGATTTTAAGTTTTAAGGCTGCGCAGAAAAGATAAATTCGTTCTGGGATTGATAATTAAAAAAAAAAAAATCTAGAGTTTCCAATTATTTTTTTTCCCAATTAAGGGGCAATTTAGCGTTGCCAGTCCACCTACCCTGCACATCTTTTGGGTTGTTGGGGTGACAGCCATGCAGACATGGGGAGAATGTGCAAACTCCACACGGACAGTGACTCAGGGCTGGTTTCAAACCTGGGACCTCGGTGCCGTGAGGCAGCAGTGCTAACCACTGCGTCACCATGCCGCCCAGCTGGGATTGATAATATAAGAAATTCACTTTGTTATTTTATACACAAAACTTTATGAAAACACAAAAAAGTAATATTTAAATTTTCAAACTTCACAGATCTAACATTATATGCAGTTTCCTAACTTTAACACACCAGGTCCCATTTAACAACACTTGGCATTAAAATACAACTCTCGTTCCACTTACACATCCAGGCAAAGGTAGTGCTTTTATTTAGGAAGCAATCTTTCTTCTGTTAGGACATCTCTTTCAGAATCCTTTTTCAAAGCTTTCTCTCTGTGTGGCAGTTTCCATGACCTGTTCCATGGCTGCTTATATCTTTAAGCTATCAGGCTTCACAACCTGACTGGCTGCTCTCCACAACCTTCTGCTTCCAGGTTTCCTGAGGTGTCTTCTTGACTGGGCATCTGATTCTACCTTCATTCCAAAAAAGGATTTCTCTCTCTCTCTCTAAGCTCTGCCCAGTCCTTCAAACAAAGCTTCTCCCCAAGGCGGTCAAATTTGGATCTATTCTTGTTATTCGGCTTATAGCCCATTCCCGTTTACACAAGAGGCCAGAGCTATGCCATTCATATGCAACTACCTTCCATTGATGGACCATTAGGTCATCAGACTCTGTTAATGGGATAATGTTGGTTATGTAGGAATGTCCCGAAAGGCACTGGGTCTTTGGTGAATTGCTTTATACGTTCCCTAATGGGCTTAAGTCTGAATGGGAGCGTATGAATGTAACCCTTTGAGTTCGGGCTAACAGCATTTTTGTTCAATCTGTTTAAACCTTTCAATTATCTGCTTCATTTTTGGGCCACATTTCTGAACCCAAATTTCTAATATCTGCCCCTAATGATACAGCAAACAAATTCTGACTGTCAGTGATCATTGCTGACTCCCATCATTTTAAATTGTTCGAATTTCTTCCCTCTCCACCTCTCCTAAAGGTGGTCACTCATCCTGTTTCTTGTAGGATTACCTATTCTTCCTATGCAAGCTTAGCGACTGAGTCACACTATTCCCGTAAATTACACTATCACACTAAAAACAGGAAACTACAGGCCAGTCAGGCTAACCTCAGTGGTGGGGAAACTATAGGAAGCAATTCCAAGAGTCAGAATGAATCTGCATTTGGAGAGGCAGGGATTAATCAAGAACAGCCAGCATAGTTTTATTAAGGGGAGGACATGTCTGACCAACTTGATTGAATTTTTCAAAGAGATGACCAGGTGTGTAGAGGAGGGAAATGCATTTGATGTTGTCGACCTGGACCTCAGCAAGGCTTTTGATAAGGTCCCACACGGGAGACTGGTAGAGAAGGTATGAGCCCATGGGATCCAAGGAAATTTGGCAAATTGGATCCAAAATTGGCTGAGTGGCAGGAAGCAGAGGGTGATGGTTTGTGTTTTTTTTCTGACTGGAAGCCTGTGTTCAGTTGGGTCCCGCAGGGATAGGTGCTGGGGCCTTTGCTGTTTTTGGTTTAGATAAATGATATAAATGTGAATGCCGGAGGGTTGATCAGTAAGTTTGCGGATGATACGAAAATTGGTGGGGTGATAAATAGTGAGGACGATAGCCGTAGATTACAGGAGGATATAGACAGGCTGGTTAGATGGGCTGATCAGTGGCAAATGGAATTCAATCCAGATAAGTGTGAGGTGATGCACTTGGGCAGAACAAACAAAGCAAGGGAAAATATGATAAATGGCAGCACCCTGCGAAGCACCGAGGATCAGAGAGATCTTGGTGTTTTTGTACACCGGTCCCTTAAGGAAGCAGGGCAGGTGGATACTGTGGTTTAAAAAGCATATGGTATACTTGCCTTTATTAGCCGAGGCGTAGAGTTTAAGAGCAGGGAGGCTATGCTGGAAATGTATAAAACATTGGTTAGGCCACAACTATAGGGCAGTTTGGTGGTTAGCACTGTTGCCTCACAGCACCAGGGACCCAGGTTCAATTCTGGCCCTGGGTAACTGTCTGTGTGGAGTTTATTTGTTCTCCCTGTGCCTGTGTTGGTTTGCACCTGGTGCTGTGGTTTCCTCCCACAGTCCAAATATGTGCAGGTTAGATGGATTGGCCATGCTGAATCGCCCCTTAGTGTCTTCGGATGTACAGGTTAGGTTACGGTCTTCCGAGGATAGGGGGACTGGGCGTGGGAAGAGTGCTCATTCCAAGGGTCGGTGCAGACCCAATGGGCCGAATGGCCTCCTTCTGTACTGTAGGGATTCAATGATTCTATAGTATTGTGTGCAGTTCTAGAATTGGCATTATGGGAAGGATGTGATTGCACTGGAAAGGGTGCACAGGAGATTTACCAGTTTGTTGCCTGGGCTGGAGAGTTTTAGTTATGAAGAGACATTGCATAGATTGGGATTGTTTGCCGTGGAGCAGAGGAGACTGAGGGGGGCCATGATTGAGATGTACAAAATTATGAGGTGCACAGATAGACTTTAACAAACATTTCCCTTTGCGGTCAATGACCAGGAGGCATAGATTTAAGGTAAGGGGCAGGAGGTTTAGAGGAGATGTGAGGAAAAGCCTTTTCACCCAGAGTGCGGTGGGAGTTTGGAATTCGCTACCTGAAAGGGTGGTGGAGGCAGAGACCTTCATAACATTTAAGAAGTATTTAGATCTGCACTTGCGATCCCAGGGCATACAAGGCTATGGGGCAAGTGGTGGAAAGTGGGATTAGAATGGTAAGGTGGTTGTTTTTGATCGGATTTGGATTTGGTTTATTGTCATGTGTACTGAGGTACAATGAAAAGTATTGTTCTGCGTACAGTCCAGACAGATCGTTCCATACGTGAAAAAAAACAAAGGATGTACATAAATACACAATGTAAATACATAGGCGCAGGCAACGGGTGAGCATACAGAGTGAGTACTACTCAGTAGAGAAGATGAAAGAAGAGATCAGTTCAGTCCATAAGAGGGTCATTCAGGAGTCTGGTAACAGGGGGGAAGAAGCTGTTTTTGAATCTGTTAGTCCGTGTTCTCAGACTTCTGTATCTCCCGCCCGATGGACGAAGTTGGAAGAGTGAGTAAGCAGGGGGGGGAGAGGGGTCTTTGATTATTCTGCCCGCTTTCCCAAGGCAGCGGGAGGTGTAGACATTCAATGGATGGGAGGCAGGTTCGTACGATGGACTGGGCTGTGTTCACGACTCTCTGAAGTTTCTTATGGACTTGGGCCGAGCAGTTGCCATACCAGGCTGTGATGCAGCCCGATGGGATGCTTTCTATGGTGCATCTGTAAAAATTGGTGAGCGTTACTGTAGACATGCTGCATTTCTTTATTTTCCTGAGGAAATAATGCCGCTTTTGTGCTTCTTGGTCGTAGTATTGACATGGGTAGACCAGGACAGATTGTTGGTGATGTGCACACTTAGGAATTTGAAGCTGTCAACCATCTCCACCTCGGCACCATTGAAGCAGACCGGGGTGTGTACAATACTTTACTTCCTGAAGTCAATGACCAGCTCCTTAGTTTTGCTGACATTGAGGGAGAGATTGCTGTTGTTACACCCTGTCACTCGGTTCTCTATCTCCCGCCTGTACTCTGACTCATCGTTGTTTGAGATCCGACCCAATAGGGTCGTGTCATCAGTAAACTTGTAGATGGAGTTGGAGCCACATTTTGCCACACAGTCGTGTGTGTATAGGACATATAGTAGAGGGCTAGTGGTTAGCACTGTTTCTTCACAGCGCCAGGGACCTAGGTTGGATTCCCGTCTTGGGTCGCTGTCTGTTCAGAGTCTCCCCGTGTCTGCGTGGGTTTCCTCCAGGTGCTCTGGTTTCCTCCCACAAGTCCCGAAAGACATACTTGTTAGGTGAATTGGATATTCTGAATTCTCCCTCTGTGTACCCGAACAGGTGCCGGAATGTGGGCGACTAGGGGATTTTCCCAGTAACTTAATTGCAGTGTTAAAGTAAGCCTACTTGTGACACTAATAAAGATTATTATTATTAAGTCCGGTATTGAGGACTGTTGTGGAAGAGGTGTTGTTGTTTATACTTTCTGATCCTTACTGTTTATCCTTACTGTTGTTTATCCTTACATCGTGGCACAGATGCAATGGACTGAAGGCCTTTTCTGTGCTGTATGACTCTATGATCCTACGTCTCGATTACTCTGTTCCATCAAAATGGGAATGGGCACGTTTGACTTGAAACACAGATTTAACGGATTGCTGAGGCACAGATGACATTTGAATTAACCGACCTGCTGTTTTCTCCTGATGTGGATGTGAATGTTTTTTTGTGCTCTGAACTCGGACTTGCCAGCCCATGTGCACCAACAGGAGAAGCCGCGTCTTAAAATTGAGCAATGGATCCCAGAGGATTCTTCAGCAGCACTTCCCAAACTTCCAACCTCAGTTAGAGTCAAAAGGGAAGCAGATGTATGGGAACTCCAAGTTGCCCTCCATGTCACACACCACCCTGACTTGAACACATATTACTTGATCATCGCTGGGTCAAAATCTTAGAACGTTACCAAACAACATTGTTAGAGGACAAATATCACACAGGCTGCAGTTGTTTAATTGGAAGGCCCAACATTACTGTCACAGGCCAATAAATACTGACCTTTAATATCATACGTAGAAATGTACATAGAAAATAGAAGAAGGGGGAGGCCTTTTGGTCCTTTGAGCCTGTCCTGCCATTCATTTTGACAATGGCTGATCATCAAGTTCAATACCCTGATCCTGCCTTCCCTCCATATCCCTTGATCCTGTCATGTTCTGTAGACTGGCCAAAGTGAATGATGAACTACAGAACATGTAGCTTAAAATAATTTATTATAGAATAAACTGCGTGGCAAGATAACTAGGATAAATAAACTAACAAAAACAAACAACTAACACTGAACAACACTTGTGGAACTACTGCAAATATGTCGATCACCCAGCACGACCAACTCCCAACTCCCAGATTACATGGTGACGTGATGGGTTTACAATGCCACCTAGTGGTTGGAGGTCATGCATTACATTATTTACAAACTTACATTATGCATGTCATCAGAGATCCTTTTGGCCCCAAGAGCTATATCTAATTCCTTGTTGAAATTACACAATATTTTGGCCTCAACTGCTTTCTATGGTCGCGAATTCCACAGATTCACCATTTGCTGAGTGAAGAAATTTCTCCTCACCTCAGTCCTAAATGGCTGGTTTAGCTCAGTGGGCTAGACAGCTGGTTTGTGATGCAGAACAAGGCCAGCAGCGTGGGTTCAATTCCCGTACCAGCTGAGAATTCTGAATTCTCCCTCCGTGTACCCGAACAGGCGGCGGAATGTATAGTCTAGGGGCTTTTCACAGTAACTTCATTGCAGTGTTAATGTAAGCCTACTTGTGACAATAAAAAGATTATTTTATTTATTTATTTGAAAGGGTTACCCCTTATCCTCAAACTATGACCCCTAGTTCTGGACTCCCCCATCATCAGGAACATTCTTGCTGAATCTACCCTGTCTAATCCTGTTAGAACTTTGTAAGTTTCTATGAGATCCCCTCTCACTCTTCTAAACTCCAATGAATATAATCATAATCGACAGAATGAATGGTAAGGCAATGCAAATTAGATATGCAATTGAACCGTTTTCTAAGCAGCTCATTAGAGAAGTGAGGAGGAATTATTGAGGAAAGACTGCCAGCCAACATAAAGGGGAATCCCAAAGTCTCCTACAGGCATATAAAAAATAAAAGGGTGGTAAAAGGATGAGTCAGGCAGATTCGAGACCAAAAGTGGAATTACACATGGACGCTTTTGGGGGCTTGGCTGAGGTTTTCTTAAAACATTTTTTTACTTTAAATAAAACAAATTTGTAACATTTCCTCTCGAGAAAACAGGTCCTATGCAAAGAGCCTTAACATAGTGAAAACAAACAGTGGGAAAGAGTAAACATGTTAATAAAGCACTTGCCCTGTCAGCTCTGTTTGCCCTGCCCCACGTGTTCAACTAAACTAACGTGGCACTAACGCCCCCCCCCCCCCCCCCCCTCGGGTGCTGCTGTTGGTTTCCTGCGCTGTTCCCTGAGAGTCTGCAAGCGACCTTCTCCCCCGGGGGATCCCTAGACACCCCCCCCCCCCCTTGCCCACTTAAGTCTTCTCTGCTCTCCTTCCCGGCTGCCCCTCCCCCCAACCCCCCTACCCCCCGAGGCCTGACCTGCCAGGCCAGCCCTGCGCTTGGCCCTAGCCTGCCCCTCCTCCTACTCTCCCTGGGGCCCCCTGACCTACCCTAGCTATGCTGACCCTTGCCCTTGGCGCCTGTCTGTCTCCCACCCGAGCGCTCGGGCCCTCCCCCCACACACCAAGGACCCATTAACCTGATTGTATCTCCCCGTGCCCTTTCAAGTCCCTTAACCAGCTCCTAGCCCATCCCCCTCTCCGAGGCCCTGATCTCCCGCCAAAAAGTACCAAGTGCAGGGCCCCCTTTGCAGGGCCCCTCTCTGTACACGCCCCCCCGCCTCGATGCTATCCCCCAAAACACCCTACACAATGCGCCCTCCAGCCCCCGCTCCCTGTCCCGGCTGAAAACAATCTTGGATAGAACATTACAGTACAGGATAATTTAACAAACCGCCGCCACACAAAAGCTCTGAGAGCCCAGACTCCCTTAATTCAAGCCCAGCTTCTTCTTTCAATAAAAGTCCACACCTAGTCAGAGCAAATTAGGTTAACAGACCGCCGCCACTGTACAGCACTGAGAAAACTAAGTACCCGTTAGTTCAAGTCCAGCTTCTTTTCTTTAATAAAAGTCCAAACTGAGGTGTTGGGTGCTCTGAGGTACAGACGAACCAACACGGTTGCGATTGGTACAACAAAGTTTTATTCCTGAGTGCAGCTAAAGGTGTGTGTGCGTAATATTTACATCATGTACATGGGGCTTAACTATATACAAGGGGCGATGTCCGGTGTGACATGTTAACGAGGTTGTACCATAACACAAGAAGAACAACGTTGAAATTTGGAACGATCAAACGAGGCCTGGAACGATAAAACAGTGACATGTTATAAAACAGTGGTTGCAAAAGTTTGACGTGTGAACAGTCTCATAAGTCCAGTCTAGTAGGTGTGCGACGAATTTGGGTTGACCGCCTCAAGGGTGGGTCGAGAACCACCGGCTGAGGTGCGAGCCTGGCCACGGGCGGCGACAGAAGGGGCATGGTATATGGCAGCTCCACGAAGTCGCTATCAGGAACCAGTGGAGGACACGGCGTCTGTGTAGGGTCCCGTTGCGAGCGTGGAAGTAAGCGAAGGGCTCGGTGATTGCGCCTACGCACGGATCCATCCGGCATGCGTACCAGGAACGAGCGGGGAGCCACGCGTCGGAGAACTTCGGCAGGTGCTGACCAGCCACCGTCTGGTAGGTGGATGTGGACGTTGTCTCCAGGGGCCAGGGAGGGAAGATCAGTTGCCCGTATGTCGTACGATCTCTTCTGGCGATCGCGCTGCAGTTGCATCCTATGCAGTACCGGAGCATGGTCTATTGTTGGTGCCAGGATCGAAGGCACAGTGGTTCTGAGGGCGCGACCCATCAGCAGCTGTGCTGGTGAGAGACCAGTGGCTAGTGGGGCCGAGCGATAGGCCAGCAGGGCGCAGTAGAAGTCCGACTCAGCAACAGCAGCCTTGCAGAGGAACCGCTTGGCAATGTGAACGCCCTTCTCCGCCTTTCCATTGGACTGGGGTTGCAGAGGGTTGGACGTCACGTGTGTGAAACCATACGAAGCAGCAAAGGACGACCATTCATGGCTGGCAAAACAGGGCCCATTGTCCGACATGACAGTCATCGGAATGCCGTGGCAAGCGAAGGTGTCTTTGCAGGCCCTGATGACAGCAGACGACGTCAAATCGTGCAGGCGTATGATTTCTGGGTAGTTTGAGAAGTAGTCAACTATGATGACATAGTCCATGCCGAGTGCGTGAAATAGGTCGACACCCACCTTCGCCCAGGGGGACGTCACCAGCTCATGGGGCAGAAGCGTTTCAGGAGTTTGCGCCGGCTGAAACCTTTGGCAGGTTGTACAGTTGAGCACCATGTTGGCAATGTCATCACTGATGCCCGGCCAGTATACCGCCCCTCGAGCCCTCCATCTGCACTTCTCGACCCCCAAGTGGCCTTCGTGTAGTTGGTCGAGAACCAGCTGGCGCATGCTGTGCGGAATCACAATCCGGTCCAGCTTCAGAAGGACACCATCAATGATGGCTAGGTCGTCTCGTACATTGTAGAACTGCGGGCACTGCCCTTTGAGCCATCCTCCCGTCATGTGGCGCATCACTCGCTGCAGAAGGGGGTCGGCCGCAGTCTCTCGGCGGATACGGGCCAGACTGGAGTCGTCAGCCGGCAGATTTGCCGATGTGAAAGCCACCTGCGCCTCGACCTGACATACGAACCCCTCCGCATCTGGCGGCGTGCTCACTGCTCTGGATAGGGCATCCGCCACGATGAGGTCCTTCCCTGGAGTGTAGACCAGTTGGAAGTCATACCTCCTGAGTTTAAGTAGGATGCGCTGGAGGCGAGGGGTCATCTCGTTCAGGTCCTTGTTTATTATGCTGACCAGGGGGCGGTGGTCAGTTTCGACCGTGAACCGTGGAAGACCATAGACGTAATCGTGGAACTTGTCTAAACCGGTTAGCAAGCCCAGGCATTCCTCTTCGATTTGCACGTGGCGCTGCTCTGTGGGGGTCATGGCCCGCGATGCATAGGCCACTGGGGCCCATGATGCCGTGTCATCCCTCTGCAGGAGCACTGCTCCAATGCCGGATTGGCTGGCATCAGTTGAGATTTTGGTGGCACGAGACGTGTCAATAAACGCCAACACTGGTGCAGTGGTGAGTTTGCGTTTGAGCTCCTCCCATTCCAGCTGGTGTGTGTGCTGCCACTGGAACTCTGTGGATTTTCTGACGAGGTGGCGCAGAGTCGTTGTGTGGGAGGCAAGGTTGGGAATGAACTTCCCCAGGAAGTTGACCATGCCAAGGAAGCGTAGTACAGCCTTCTTGTCGGCCGGCTGCGGCATAGCTGTGATGGCGCTCACCTTGTCTGCATCCGGACGGACCCCTGACCGGGAGATATGGTCCCCCAGGAACTTCAACTCGGTCTGGCCAAAGGAGCACTTGGCTCGGTTGAGGCGCAGGCCGTTTTCCCGTACGCGGGCAAAAACGCGTTGGAGACGATGTATGTGCTCCTGCGGTGTGGTGGACCAGATGATGACATCGTCCACATATACGCGCACCCCTTCGATGCCTTCCATCATCTGCTCCATGATTCTATGGAAGACCTCGGATGCCGAGATGATGCCAAATGGCATCCGGTTGTAGCAGAACCTGCCGAAAGGGGTGTTGAAGGTACATAGCTTTTGGCTGGACAGGTCCAGTTGGATCTGCCAAAATCCTTTGGAAGCATCCAGTTTTGTGAATATCTTCGCCTGGGCCATTTCACTGGTGATCTCCTCCCGTTTGGGTATGGGATGATGTTCCCTCATAATATTATTATTGAGGTCTTTTGGGTCAATACAGATAGGGAGCTCGCCGGAGGGCTTCTTGACACACACCATGGAGCTGACCCATGGTGTGGGCTCCGTGACCTTGGATCGGACCCCTTGGTCCTGGAGATCCTGCAGCTGCTGCTTGAGGCGGTCTTTAAGTGGCGCAGGAACCCTGCGAGGTGCGTGAACGACCGGGATGGCGTCCGGTTTGAGGCGAATTCGGTAGGTGTATGGCAGTGTTCCCATGCCTTCGAATGCCTCCTGGTTGTGGGCGAGGAGCGATTGGAGCTGTGCGTAGGACTCTGCATCCGGGAAGTCAGACGTGCCGTCTGGAGAGAGAGAGAGAATTTGTTGCACAAGGTGGAGAGCCTTACATGCCTGTGCGCCCAGCAGGGAGTCCTTCGATGAGTCAACTATCTCGAACGAGAGTGTGGCCGTGTGTGTTTTGTGTGTCACCTGGAGCTGGCAGGATCCCATGGCTGGGATAACGTTCCCGTTGTAGTCGACCATCTTGCACCGGGATGGCCGGATTGGTGGTCTGACCTTCATGGCGTAGAAGGCTGACCATGCTATGAGGTTGGCGGAGGCGCCAGTGTCCAGGCAGAAAGTGATCGGTGATCGGTTGACCGTTAGGGTGGCACTCCATTCATCGCCCGGATTGATGATGTTGACCCGGTTCGCATCAATGACCGCAACCCGGAAGGCGTCTTGGTCATCTGTGTCGTCGGTTTGGATGTCGTGATGTGGAGGCTGAATGGTCCGCACGTTCCTGCGAGGTTGTCGGAGATGTGGAAGATCCACAGATTGAGCCGCTCGACAGTAGGCAGCGTAGTGGCCCATCTTGCCACAACGTAGGCATTGTGGGGTTTTGCAGGATATTGCCCTTTTAAATGTGCAGCTCCACAGTTGCCGCACGTTATGACGTCATGGCATTCGTTCCGCCACTGCGCATGCGCAGTTCGGTCTTGCGTCGGGCGCGCCTGCGCAGCACGTCCCTTGGTGTTGCCGTAGGTTTTGGCGCGCACAAACGCGGGAGGCCTTAAAAAGCGCACGAAACGGCCGCCCTCGTCCGGGCCGCAGGCCGGAAGAAACTCGATTGCCTGGACGCGTTCGGCCTCGTGGGCGGCCTGGCTTGCCGATTCGATCGCGTGGGACACCCTCCGTGCCGATTCGGTCGCCTGAAATTGGGCATAGCGGCTGGTCGCATTCTCATGCAGGACACAGGCTTCAACTGCAGATGCTAATGTCAGGCCTTTAATTTTTAGAAGCTGCTGGCGTAGGCCACTGGAGGCAACGCCAAAAACGATCTGGTCCCGGATCATGGACTCTGAGGTGGTGCCGTAACCGCAGGACTGCGCGAGTATGCGGAGGTGCGTCAGGAAGGACTGAAAGAGCTCATCCTTACCTTGCAGGCGCTGCTGAAAGACATACCTCTCAAAGCTGTCGTTGACCTCAACTTTGAAGTGCTTGTCGAGCTTGAGGAGGACCGTGTCATACTTAGCTTTGTTCTCGCCTTCCGCGAACACCAAGGAGTTGTATACATCGATGGCGTGCTGACCTGCGGTAGTGAGCAGCATGGCAATCTTTGTTTCGTCCGAGGCGCCCTGTTTTTCATTGGCTTGCATGAAGAGTTCGAATCGCTGCTTGAAGAGCTTCCAATTTGTGCCCAGGTTCCCAGCGACTTGCAACGGCTGCGGTTTGTTGGGGGTGTCCATGGCTCAGGATGGCAGATTTGCCGGTAGGTATCGATTCACTCCTGGTATCATGAGATGTTGGGTGCTCTGAGGTACAGACGAACCAACACGGTTGCGATTGGTACATCGCAGTTTTATTCCATCTAATTATTTATACATCAGACTTGGTACTCAGCACGTTGTGACTGTGTGAGTGTCTTGCTAATGAGGTCCTGGCCCTGTGCTGTCTCCAGATGGACTGCTCAGGAAGTGTCGTGTTTCTTGTCTTATACTGTGTCTGCTCTTGTCTGTGATTGGCTGTCGTGTTATGTGTGCTAATTGGTCCGTTGGTCTGTCTATCATTATGTATGTGTTATGATGTATGTTTGAATATCATGACACAAACCTGTTCTGGTGTCTCAAAGTAGTAGTGGAGTTCCTCAAACGTAACCAAAAGCTTCGCAGGATACAGCATTCCAAACCTCACCTCCTTTTTGTAGAGGGCTGCCTTCACCTTGATGAATCCTGCACACCTCTTGGCCAGCTCCGTTCCCAAGTCCTGGTAGATGCGCACCCACAATTCTCCCATCTGCTGCTCCTCTCCGCCTTGGCCCATCGCAGCACACAATCCCTGTCAGCAACCCGGTGAAAGCGGACCACCAAGGCCCTCGGTCGGTCGCCCGTCCTGGGCTTCCGTGCGGGGGCTCTATGCGCCCCATCCAACTCCAGGGGTCGGGGGGAGGCCTCCGGCCCCATCAGCGCCTCGAGCATACCTTTCACGTATGCACCTACATCCGACCCCTCGCAGCCCCCGGGGAGGCCAACGATCTTCAAATTCTGCCTCCTAGCTCTGTTCCCCAGCTCTTCAAGCTGCTCCTGCATCCTCCTCTGGCGGGCGTTCAGCTCTTCCACCTTGTGCTCCAGCTCCGCCACCATGTCCCCCTGGCTGGAGAGCTTCACCTCGACCTCACTGAGTGCCTTCTCCTGGACTGCCTGCACCTCGACCATTCGGTCCATTACCACCCTCATTGGGTCCAACGTGTCCCTCTTCAATTCGGCAATGCAGTTCTTAAAAAACTCCATCTGCTGTTCCCTTGGCCAGTGAGCCTCCGCTCCCTGGTCCCTGCCGTCCGCCATGTTTCGCTGCCTGGCCTGGGGTCCCCGCTGCTCCCGCTTCGTGCCCTGCCGCTCCACTCGACCACTTCTGGTCCAGCTGCTCATACCCCGGGGGGGGGGGGGGGGGGGGGAGCATCTTCCCTATCGTCTCCTCAACCTAACCAGGTTGCCAGCTCCCGCAAAAGTCCGTTTAAAAGGTCCGTTTGCCCATCGCGGGCGGGAGTGATCCGACCTGCGACCTGCTTTCTCGAGGGCACCACCCTTGGCTGAGGTATTAATTAATACTTTGCATCCATATTTACCAAGGAGGTAGATATTACCCAGGCCATGGTGATAGATGAGGAAACTTTAGCAGGAAGTATTGAATGTTGGAGTGAAAGTTGACAAGGTACCTGGACTGGATGAGATGCATCCAAGGATATTGAGGAGAACGAGATGGGCAGCACGGTAGCATAGTGGTTAGCACAGTTGCTTCACAGCTCCGGGGTCCCAGGTTCGATTCCCGGCTTGGGTCACTGTGCAGAGTCTGCACGTTCTCCCCGTGTCTGTGTGGGTTTCATCCGGGAGCTCCGGTTTCCTCCCACAGTCCAAAGACGTGCAGGTTAGGTGGATTGGCCATGATAAATTGCCCTTAGTGTCCGAAATTGCCCTTAGTGATGGGTGGGGTTATTGGGTTATGGGGATAGGGTGGAGGTGTTGACCTTGGGTAGGGTGCTCTTTCCAAGAGCCGGTGCAGACTCGATGGGCCGAATGGCCTCCTTCAGCACTGTAAATTCTATGGAAATTGGAGGGACGCTGGCCATAATCTTCCAGTCTTCTTTAGGCTCAGCAGAGGTGACAGAGAATTGGAGAATTGTAAATGTTACACCCTTGTTCAAAAAAGATTGTAGGATTGCCCCAGCAAAGGCCAGTCAGTTTAACATAAGTGGTGGGCCAGATTCTAAAAGCAATTATTTGGGATCGAATTAATCGTCAAGTGGAAAAATGTGGGTTGATTAGGAAGAACCAGCGTGGATTTCTAAAGGGAAATTGTGTTTAATTAGGTTGTTGGAGTTTTTTGAAGAGGTAACAGAAAAAGTCGATGGGGGTAATGCTGCTGATGTGGTCTACATGGACTTTCAGAAGGCATTCGATTCAATGCCAGACACCAGACCTGTGAGAAAAACTCATGGAATGAAAGGGACATCAGCAATGTGGATACAACGTTGGCTGAGTAATAGGACGTAGAGAGTAATGGTCATTGATATTTTTCAGACTGGAGGAAGGTTTGGAGTGGAGTTTCCCAGGGGTCAGTTCTGGGACCCTTGCTTTTCCTGATATACATTAATGATCCAGATGGAGTGCAGGGGACAATTTCAAAGTTTATGGATGATACAAGACTTGGAAGTAGTGTAGAACTTCAAAAGGACATAGACAATTTGGAGTGTGCAGATGGTGACAGATGAAGTTCAATGTGGTGAAGAAGTGATGCATGTTGGAGAGACAATATAAAACAAGGGGTGTAGAAGCAAAGGGACCTGGGGTATATGTGCAAAGGTCATTGAAAGAGTGGCAGGGGCAGATGGAGAGAATAGTTAATAAAGCATATAGTATTTTGAGCTTTATTAATAGGGGCATAGAGTACAAGAGCAAGGAGGTTATGCTGAACTTATGCAAGACACAAATTATGTTCGCAGATGACACACCAAATTGAGGAGGAAGGCCTCAGATTACAGGATGGGATAGACGGACTGGTCAGATGAGCAGAACAGCGGAAATTGGATGAATTTTGGGAGGAATAACACGGCAAGGGATACACATTGAACAGTCGGACGTTAGGAAGTACAGAGGACCAGGGAGACCTTGGGGTGCATGTCCAAAGATCCCTGAAGGCAGGTAAATAAGGTGGTCAACTTGCCTTTATTAGCCGAGGTTCAGAATAGAAGAGCAGGGAGGTTATGATGGAACTTGTTAGGCCACAGCTAGTGTGCAGATCTGGTTGACACACTACAGGAAGGATTTGATTGCACTAGATAGGTTGCAGAAGCGATTCACCAGGATGTTGCCTGGGCTGGAGCATTTCAGCTATAAAGAGAGGCTGGTTAGGCTGGGGTTGATTTCTTTAGAGCAGAGAAAGCTTGAGAGGGTACCTGATCGAGGTGTACAGAATTAGGAGATCATAGGTAGGGTACATAGAACATAGAACATAGAACAATACAGCGCAGTACAGGCCCTTCGGCCCACGATGTTGCACCAAAACAAAAGCCATCTAACCTACACTATGCCATTATCATCCATATGTTTATCCAATAAACTTTTAAATGCCCTCAATGTTGGCGAGTTCACTACTGTAGCAGGTAGGGCATTCCACGGCCTCACTACTCTTTGCGTAAAGAACCTACCTCTGACCTCTGTCCTATATCTATTACCCCTCAGTTTAAAGTTATGTCCCCTCGTGCCAGCCATATCCATCCGCGGGAGAAGGCTCTCACTGTCCACCCTATCCAACCCCCTGATCATTTTGTATGCCTCTATTAAGTCTCCTCTTAACCTTCTTCTCTCCAACGAAAACAACCTCAAGTCCGTCAGCCTTTCCTCATAAGATTTTCCCTCCATACCAGGCAACATCCTGGTAAATCTCCTCTGCACCCGCTCCAAAGCCTCCACGTCCTTCCTATAATGCGGTGACCAGAACTGTACGCAATACTCCAAATGCGGCCGGACCAGAGTTCTGTACAGCTGCAACATGACCTCCCGACTCCGGAACTCAATCCCTCTACCAATAAAGGCCAACACTCCATAGGCCTTCTTCACAACCCTATCAACCTGGGTGGCAACTTTCAGGGATCTATGTACATGGACACCTAGATCCCTCTGCTCAGCCACACTTTCAAGAACTTTACCATTAGCCAAATATTCCGCATTCCTGTTATTCCTTCCAAAGTGAATCACCTCACACTTCTCTACATTAAACTCCATTTGCCACCTCTCAGCCCAGCTCTGCAGCTTATCTATATCCCTCTGTAACCTGCTACATCCTTCCACACTATCGACAACACCACCGACTTTAGTATCATCTGCAAATTTACTCACCCACCCTTCTGTGCCTTCCTCTAGGTCATTGATAAAAATGACAAACAGCAACGGCCCCAGAACAGATCCTTGTGGTACTCCACTTGTGACTGTACTCCATTCTGAACATTTCCCATCAACCACCACCCTCTGTCTTCTTTCAGCTAGCCAATTTCTGATCCACATCTCTAAATCACCCTTAATCCCCAGCCTCCGTATTTTTTGCAATAGCCTACCGTGGGGAACCTTATCAAACGCTTTGCTGAAATCCATATACACCACATCAACTGCTCTACCCTCGTCTACCTGTTCAGTCACCTTCTCAAAGAACTCAATAAGGTTTGTGAGGCATGACCTACCCTTCACAAAGCCATGCTGACTATCCCTGATCATATCATTCCTATCTAGATGATTATAAATCTTGTCCCTTATAATCCCCTCCAAGACTTTACCCACTACAGACGTGAGGCTCACCGGTCTATAGTTGCCGGGGTTGTCTCTGCTCCCCTTTTTGAACAAAGGGACCACATTTGCTGTCCTCCAGTCCTCTGGCACTATTCCTGTAGCCAATGATGACATAAAAATCAAAGCCAAAGGTCCAGCAATCTCTTCCCTGGCCTCCCATAGAATCCTAGGATAAATCCCATCAGGTCCCGGGGACTTATCTATTTTCAGCCTGTCCAGAATTGCCAACACCTCTTCCCTACGTACCTCAATGCCATCTATTCTATTAGCCTGGGGCTCAGCATTCTCCTCCACAACATTATCTTTTTCCTGAGTGAATACTGACGAAAAATATTCATTTAGTATCTCGCCTATCTCTTCAGACTCCACACACAATTTCCCATCCCTGTCCTTGACTGGTCCTACTCTTTCCCTAGTCATTCGCTTATTCCTGACATACCTATAGAAAGCTTTTGGGTTTTCCTTGATCCTTCCTGCCAAATACTTCTCATGTCCCCTCCTTGCTCGTCTTAGCTCTCTCTTTAGATCCTTCCTCGCTACCTTGTAACTATCCATCGCCCCAACCGAAACTTCACACTTCATCTTCACATAGGCCTCCTTCTTCCTCTTAACAAGAGATTCCACTTCCCTGGTAAACCACGGTTCCCTCGCTCGACGCCTTCCTCCCTGTCTGACCGGTACATACTTATCAAGAACACGCAGTAGCTGATCCTTGAACAAGCCCCACTTATCCAGTGTGCCCAACACTTGCAGCCTACATCTCCACCTTATCCCCCCCAAGTCACGTCTAATGGCATCATAATTGCCCTTCCCCCAGCTATAACTCTTGCCCTGCGGTGTATACTTATCCCTTTCCATCATTAACGTAAACGTCACCGAATTGTGGTCACTGTCCCCAAAGTGCTCTCCTACCTCCAAATCCAACACCTGGCCTGGTTCATTACCCAAAACCAAATCCAACGTGGCCTCGCCTCTTGTTGGCCTGTCAACATATTGTTTCAGGAAACCCTCCTGCACACACTGTACAAAAAACGACTCATCTATTGTACTCGAACTATATCTTTTCCAGTCAATATTTGGAAAGTTAAAGTCTCCCATAATAACTACCCTGTTACTTTCGCTCATATCCAGAATCATCTTCGCCATCCTTTCCTCTACATCCCTAGAACTATTAGGAGGCCTATAAAAAACTCCCAACAGGGTGACCTCTCTTTTCCTGTTTCTAACTTCAGCGAATACTACCTCGGAAGAAGAGTCCCCATCTAGCATCCTCTCCGCCACCGTAATACTGCTCTTGACTAGCAGCGCCACACCTCCCCCTCTTTTGCCTCCTTCTCTGAGCTTACTAAAACACCTAAACCCCGGAACCTGCAACATCCATTCCTGTCCCTGCTCTATCCATGTCTCCGAAATGGCCACAACATCGAAGTCCCAGGTACCAACCCACGCTGCCAGTTCCCCTACCTTGTTTCGTATACTCCTGGCATTGAAGTAGACACACTTCAAACCACCTACCTGAACGCTGGCCCCCTCCTGCGACGTCAAATCTGTGCTCCTGACCTCTATACTCTCATTCTCCCTTACCCTAAAACTACAATCCAGGTTCCCATGCCCCTGCTGCATTAGTTTAAACCCCCCCAAAGAGCACTAACAAATCTCCCCCCCAGGATATTTGTGCCCCTCAGGTTCAGATGTAGACCATCCTGTCTGTAGAGGTCCCACCTTCCCCAGAAAGAGCCCCAGTTATCCAAAAATCTGAAACCCTCCCGCCTGCACCATCCCTGTAGCCACGTGTTTAAATGCTCTCTCTCCCTATTCCTCATCTCACTATCACGTGGCACGGGCAACAACCCAGAGATAACAACTCTGTTTGTTCTAGTTCTGAGCTTCCATCCTAGCTCCCTGAAAGCCTGCCTGACATCCTTGTCCCCTTTCCTACCTATGTCGTTGGTGCCAATGTGGACCACAACTTGGGGCTGCTCCCCCTCCCCCCTAAGGACCCGGAAAACACGATCCGAGACATCACGTACCCTTGCACCTGGGAGGCAACATACCAAACGTGAGTCTCTCACGCTCCCACAAAATCTCCTATCTGTGCCCCTGACTATAGAGTCCCCAATTACTAATGCTCTGCTCCTCTCCCCCCTTCCCTTCTGAGCAACAGGGACAGACTCCGTGCCAGAGGCCCGTACCCCATGGCTTACCCCTGGTAAGTCCCCCCCCCCACAAGTATCCAAAGCGGTATACTTGTTTCTCAGGGGAACGACCGCAGGGGATCCCTGCACTGACTGTTTTTTCCCAGTCCCTCTTACAGTTACCCACCTATCTCCAATCTTTGGTGTAACTAATTCCCTGAAGCTGCTATCTATGACCCCTTCTGCCTCCCGAATGATCCGAAGTTCTTCCAACTCCAGCTCCAGTTCCCTGACTCGGTCTTGGAGGAGCTGGAGATGGCAGCACTTCCTGCAGGTAAAATCAGCAGGGACACTAACTGCATCCCTCACCTCAAACATCCTGCAGGAGGAACATTGTACTCCCTTCCCTGCCATTCCTCTAACTTACTACCAAGATCTAGCTCACAACTAAATTAAATTTTTATAAAAAATAATAATAATATAATAAAAATATGGTACTTACCTCAGACCAATGGGTTTTATTATTAGGTTAGAGGAGGAGGGCGGGTGGGAGACACTACACGTTGACTTACCTCCCAGCACCCTCCTTCCGCAATGCTCCCGCTGAAACTGACTAACCAGCTGCTCTCACGCCGCCGAAATCGACTGGCCTGCCCCTGCAAAGAGAAGTGCTTTTAAAGGTTGACTTACCTCCCAGCACCCTCCTTCCGCAATGCTCCCGCTGAAACTGACTAACCAGCTGCTCTCACGCCGCCGAAATCGACTGGCCTGCCCCTGCAAAGAGAAGTGCTTTTAAAGGTTGACTTACCTCCCAGCACCCTCCTTCCGCAATGCTCCCGCTGAAACTGACTAACCAGCTGCTCTCACGCCGCCGAAATCGACTGGCCTGCCCCTGCAAAGAGAAGTGCTTTTAAAGGTTGACTTACCTCCCAGCACCCTCCTTCCGCAATGCTCCCGCTGAAACTGACTAACCAGCTGCTCTCACGCCGCCGAAATCGACTGGCCTGCCCCTGCAAAGAGAAGTGCTTTTAAAGGTTGACTTACCTCCCAGCACCCTCCTTCCGCAATGCTCCCGCTGAAACTGACTAACCAGCTGCTCTCACGCCGCCGAAATCGACTGGCCTGCCCCTGCAAAGAGAAGTGCTTTTAAAGGTTGACTTACCTCCCAGCACCCTCCTTCCGCAATGCTCCCGCTGAAACTGACTAACCAGCTGCTCTCACGCCGCCGAAATCGACTGGCCTGCCCCTGCAAAGAGAAGTGCTTTTAAAGGTTGACTTACCTCCCAGCACCCTCCTTCCGCAATGCTCCCGCTGAAACTGACCAGGGTGCTGGGAGGTAAGTCAACCTTTAAAAGTACTTCTCTTTGCAGGGGCAGGCCAGTCGATTTCGGCGGCGTGAGAGCAGCTGGTTAGTCAGTTTCAGCGGGAGCATTGCGGAAGGAGGGTGCTGGGAGGTAAGTCAACCTTTAAAAGCACTTCTCTTTGCAGGGGCAGGCCAGTCGATTTCGGCGGCGTGAGAGCAGCTGGTGAGTGGTGAGTCAGTTTCAGCAGGAGCTGAGACTTTTTCTCTTTTCTTTAAATTAGTTTTTTAGGCGGGATCAGGAAGTCGACCCGCGGACGTCTGGGAAGACCCTCACCAATAAATTCTGGTAGATAGGAAGGAACCTGCTGTGTTAAGCACAGTAAGATAACACAGGCTGCAGCTGGATGCAGCTTTACCTGAGAGATACTCCACACCTTGAAGTTAGTTCAATATGATTTATTGAACCTGTCACACAGTTAGCTCAATCCTCTGTGAGTCCACCTCTCTGTTAACCTCATGCGATTAATCTGTCTGACTGAACCAGACTAGCTCTTAGCCACGTGCTGTAGGAGTTATATGATATGTACACCCTGACTCACGCTGTAGATGTCACCAGTGGAAAGAGGCGGAGTGTGAGTGCCTCGTGCCTTTTATAGTGGGAAACCATCCCAAGTGTTCTGCCTGCTGATTGGTTATGTCATGTTCTCTGTATTCATTAGCTGCCTGGCTGTATCTCATTATGTGCATGTCTGCATATCACAACATCTCCCCTTTTGAAATGTTTTTCCATGGCCTATGTGAAAGTATTTACATGTGTAGGCCGATAAACTAACTTATTTAGATACAGTAGCAGATGGGAACATATGTACATGTAAAAACAGGTGTTTAAGGTGCGAAAACCGAACATAGCAAACAGAACAAGTGTTCATAAATCCAGTCTCTGGGGCTTGCGTCTGATCCTGATCGACCGCCGGAGAGGTGGTGGTGGGGACGACGGCGCCTTGATAGGCGGGATTGTAGCCAGACTGGTGGCCTCATAGTTCGAGGTATCAGGAGGTGGCACAATAACGGATGGAAACAACGAAGAATGTGGTTGCGGGCGGGCAACTGTGCGCAGTGCCCGTCTGTTTCGCCGCACAACAGAGCCATCAGCCCTACGCACAACATATGATCGGGAAGCAGCCTGTCGAACAACAACAGCTGGAGCTGACCAGCCTCCCTCAGGTAACTTGATCCGAACAGCATCCTCCGGGAGTAGCACAGGCAAATCAGTGGCATGAGCATCATAGCTCTGCTTTTGCCGGTCCCTGAGTTTCTGCATCTTCTGCAGCACCAGGAGGTGATCCAGGTCAGGCAAGCGTACGGCTGGAAGAGTCGTCCGCAGGTCCCTATTCATCAGGAGTTGAGCCGGTGACATGCCGGTAGACAGAGGGGTTGCCCTGTACGCAAGCAGCGCAAGGTTGATGTGAGAAGCAGAATCCGCGGCCTTGCAGATGAGCTGCTTCACTATGTGCACCCCTTTCTCAACCTTCCCGTTGGACTGCGGGTAATGTGGGCTGGAAGTGACGTGATGAAACTGATATAACTGGGCAGATCTTGACCACTCTTGGCTGCTGAAGCAAGGACCGTTGTCACTCATGACAGTGAGTGGAATACCATGCCTGGAGAACGTCTCCTTACAGGCCTTGATGACGGTCTTGGATGTGAGGTCCAAGAGCTTCACGCCTTCTGGGTAGTTGGAAAAATAATCAATGATTAACACATAATCACGACCATTGGCATGAAAGAGGTCAATGCCCACTTTGGACCACGGGGAGGTCACGATTTTGTGCTGTTGAAGCATCTCCTTGCTCTGTGCTGGCTGGAAGCATTGACATGTCGAACAGTTGAGGACCATATTCGAGATGTCCTGACTAATCCCAGGCCAGTAGGCAGCTTGCCTGGTTCTGCGCCTGCACTTCTCAACACCCAGATGTCCCTCGTGGATTTGCCGGAGCACCAAGCTCTGGAGACTGTGTGGAATGACATAACTGTCCAGCTTGAGGAGGATACCATCAATCACTGTCAGGTCATCCTTCACATTGAAGAATTGAGGGCACTGCCCTTTTTGCCAGCCATTGGCGAGGTAGCGCATGACACGCTGCAGAAGAGGGTCTTTGGCTGTCTCCTCGTGAATGCGAATCACCTTTTCATCCGACGCCGGGAGGTTGCTGGCCCACAGCTACACCTGTGATTCAATCTGTTGGATGAATGCCGGCGGGTCAGCAGGCAAGGTTATGGAGCGGGACAAGGCATCCGCAATAATGAGTTCCTTGCCAGCTGTGTACACGAGTTCAAAGTCCTACCTTCTGAGTCTGAGGAGGATGCGCTGCAGCCGGGGTGTCATGTCGTTCAGATCCATGTGGATAATGTGGAGCAGAGGCCTGTGGTCGGACTTGACGGTGAACGTCGGCAGGCCGTAGACATAATCGTGGAACTTGGTAATTCCAGTGAGAAGGCCCAGGCATTCCTTTTCAATTTGGGCATACCGCTGCTCGGTGGGTGTCATTGCCCGTGATGCGTAGGCAGCCGGTGCCCAGGATGAGGTGTCATCGCGCTGGAGCAACACCGTGCCGATGCCGTCCTGGCTCGCATCTGTCGAGATTTTCCTTTCCCTGTCAGGGTCAATAAATGCCAATACAGGTGCAGTGGTGAGCTTGGCTTTCAGCTCCAACCACTCTGCTTGATGAGCTGCCTGGCACTCAAAGGCAATGGACTTTTTCACCAGGTGTCTGAGGGCCGTGGTGTGTGAGGCCAGGTTTGGGATAAACTTGCCTAAGAAGTTTACCATGCCTAGGAAGCGCAGTACCGCCTTCTTGTCTTCAGGGGTCTTCATGGCTTCGATGGCCTTGACCTTGTCTGTGTCCGGGCGCACACCCTGCTGAGAGATCTGGTCACCCAAGAACTTCTGGTCACCTAAGAACTTAAGTGTCGACATGCCAAAGCAACACTTGGCCCTGTTCAGCTTGAGGCCATTGGCATGGACATGGCGGAATACCTGCTGGAGACGAGCGATGTGCTCTTCGGGGGTCGTGGACCATATGATAACATCGTCCAAATACACACGAACCCATTCAATGCCCTCCATCATCTGCTCCATGATTCTCTGGAAGATCTCCGAGGCCGAGACAATGCCAAATGGCATACGATTGTAGCAGTACCTGCCAAACAGTGTGTTGAAGGTGCAGAGCCTTCTGCTGGACTCATTCAGCTGGATTTGCCAGAATCCCTGTGACGCATCAAGCTTTGTGAAAAACCGGGCATGTGCCATCTCACTGTGAGTTCCTCCCGCTTCGGGATGGGGTAGTGTTCCTGCATTATATTCTGGTTGAGATCCTTGGGATCAATACAGATGCGCAGCTCCCCCGAAGACTTTTTCACACATACCATCGAGCTGACCCAGTCAGTCGGTTCTGTAACTTTAGAGATGATACCCTAGTCCTAAAGAGCCTTGAGCTGTGCCTTCAGGCGCTCCTTCAGTGGAGCCGGCGTGGTGCGTGGACCACAGGCGTGGCATTAGGCTGTAACAGAATCTTGTACCTATGTGGCAGAGTGCCTATCCTGTCGAACACATCCGGATACTGAGCTAGGATGTCGTCAATGCCGGCTTGAAGATCCCCATTGGGGGAGGTCATTGTGTAGACCCGCTGCACAAGGTGTAGCTGCTTGCATGCATGTGCGCCGATCAGGGAGATCCTGTCTGGCTTGACGATCTCAAACCGTAGCCTTGTGTGAATGCTCTTGTTGGAGACGAGCAGATGGCATAATCCCAGTGCTGTGATGGCATTGCCGTTATAGTCCAGGAGCTGGCAGGCTGCTGGAAGGAGCTTGGGTGGCTTCTTGATGCGGTTGAAATCCTCCTGTGAAAGGAGATTGACAGACGCACCTGTGTCCAGCTTGAACTGGATTGAGCATTGACTTACTTGCAGCATCGCATGCCATTCGTCCGCAGAATCCACAGTGAGGATGGGCAGGCGTTGTGATGATTTCGGTGAGGCATGTTCACGTGTGGTAATAATGCCCACATGGTAGGGGGACTCCAGGCAGTCGTCCTCTGGGTCCGTTGTACTGCCAGGATCAGAATCTTGTAAATCTTGTTGGACACTCCGAACGCGCCTGCGTTGGAATTGGGATCGCTGGCCCTTTACTGGTGGCGCAGACCTGCACAAGGCTGCATAATGTCCAGGCTTTCCGCAATTTAAACATCGCCTGCCTCTTGCAGGGCAGTGTTTCTTTAAGTGGGCGGTGCCGCAGTTCGGGCATGTCATGATGTCATGACGCTCCGTGCGTCGTCGGCAGACCTTCGCACCTGCGCAGAGTGGTGATCGGCCGCTTCATCGGCCCAGTTGTATCGCGCATGCGTGGGGCTCTGGGAAGAGCGCGCGAAATGGCCGCTTTCATCAATGCTGAGGCGCTGCATCCGGGCGATGGCCTGCACACTCTCTGCCTCGTGGGAGGCAAGTT
This sequence comes from Scyliorhinus torazame, assembly GCF_047496885.1. Classification (NCBI taxonomy): domain Eukaryota; kingdom Metazoa; phylum Chordata; class Chondrichthyes; order Carcharhiniformes; family Scyliorhinidae; genus Scyliorhinus; species Scyliorhinus torazame. The sequence goes on along the minus strand of NC_092717.1, from coordinate 216,401,072 downwards.
TCTCATTTTCAGCCGATTTATATTGGGAATACCGGTTTTTTGCGTGCTCATGCACTGTACATGTTTCAATCATGACTGGCAGGGTCATATTCTTGATTTTTAAAAGCTGCTCTCTCAGAGGATCAGAGTAAACTCCGAAAACGATCTGGTCCCTGATCATGGAGTCAACAATATCACCAAAGTTGCAGGACAGCGCTAGTAGACGGAGATTAGTTAGGAAGGAGTTGAAAGATTCATCTTTACCTTGGAGGCGTTGTTTGAACATATAGCGTTGAAGATTTCATTGGTGTCCACTTCACAATGATGTACAGCAGAAACCTTTGCTTGAAAGCCCGTCAGTTGGCACTGAGATTGCCGGAGGTCCGCAGCTCTTGAGGTGCCCGGATCTTCTCCATGGTGCTGGGATACATTAGCTGGTCGTCACGGAATAGATTGAGGTAAATCACCTAGGGATTGCAGTCTCCTGGTATCATGTCGTGTTAAGCACAGTAAGATAACACGGGCTGCAACTGGATGCAGCTTTACCTGAGAGATACTCCACACCTTGAAGTTAGTTCAGTATGATTTATTGAACCTGTCACACAGTTAGCTCAATCCTCTGTGAGTTCACCTCTCTGCTAACCTAGTGTGATTAATCTGTCTGACTGAACCAGACTAGCTCTTAGCCACGTGCTGTAGGAGTTATATGATATGTACACCCTGACTCACACTGTAGATGTCACCAGTGGAAAGAGGCAGAGTGTGAGTGCCGCGTGCCTTTTATAGTGGGAAACCACCCCCAAGTGTTCTGCCTGCTGATTGGTTATGTCCTGTTCTCTGTATTCATTAGCTGCCTGTTTGTATTTCATTATGTGCATGTCTGCATATCATGCCAGAACCTTTCCCCTCAGTAGAGGGGTCAATAACAAGGAGGCATAAAGTTAAGATAAGTTGCAGGAGATTGAGAGGGAATTTGAGGGAAAACCTTTTCACCCACAGGGTGGTGGTAATCTGGAACTCACTGCCTGAAATCGTGATAGACGCGGGAACTCTCACAACATTTAAGAAGCATTTAGGTGAGCACTTGAAACACCACAGCGTACAAGGCAGGAAAATGGGATTAGAAGAGAGAGGTATTTGATGGCCGGTGCAGACAATATAGGCCGAAGGGCCTCCTTTCTGCTGTAATACTCCATGGGCTCGATTCAATGGAAATACTTCCAAGTGTACTTTTTGGCGTGTTTTGTGGGCTGTTTCTCAATGTCCGCGTTGGCGAGATTGCGACCCGTATTCAACAGCATTTAGGTCCAACAATGAGCCCCATGAGATTCTCGCCATTACTTTTTGTCTCGCCAACTGATTGGTCGGACTCGCACCTCAGCTTCTCGCTACCAACAAGGGAGAGCTCCTTTTAAACGCTCCCTCACCACTCACTCCCAGTCAATGCACAAGCATGGCAGTGTGCAGACCTGCTTCTCGCTTTGGGGATGATGACCTCACAAGGCTTCTCGGCGCAGTGAATGAGAGACAGGGAACCCCGTTCCTCTGAGGGGACAGAAGGAACATGAGCAGTGGCAGCTATGCCGCCTGGGAGATGTGTGGCTGTCAGGACGGGCAGCATGACCAGGAGGACCGCCGTCCAATGTTGGAAGAAGACCAGCGACCTCCACCATCTCTCCTTGCAGCATGGTGGCACAGTGGTTAGCACTGCTGCCTCACAGCTCCAGGGACCTGGGTTCATTTCATGTCTTGGGTAACTGTCTGTGTGGAGTTTGTGCTTTCTCCCCGTGTCTGCTTGGATTACCTTCAGGTGATCTGGTTTCCTGCCACAGTCCAAAGATATGCAGGCTAGGAGGATTGGCCATGTTAAATTACCCCTTAGTGTCCATGGATGTACAGGTTAGGTGGGTTATGGGGTAAGGGCGGGGAATGGGCCTAGGTAGGGTGCTCTTTCCGAGGATAGGTACAAACCCGATGGGCCAAATGGCTGCACTGTAGAGATTCTATGATTCTATGATCAGATCCACTTGCCACCCTTCACATTCCCAAACCCCCTCCCCACACCAATCACTGGCTGACACCTTGCCCCTTCCCCACATCCGATCTTCGTGCTTGTCCGTCAGCACTCCTGGCACCCACCAGCACCACCCCTTCATGTCCAGGTGCGGTGCCCACACGTGCCACGTCCTATAGACTCCCCTGACCCATCAAACATGCGGCTCACAATGCCCTCTCTTTGGCCCCGCAGGAGAAGATAGCCCATAATAAGTGGGAAAGGGCCAAAATGCCCAGGATGCCAGGGATCTGAGTCCTCACCCCTTATGAGGAACGGGCCCTGGAGATCGCGGGGTTGACCAAGGAGAGAGCAGTCACCCACAGCGAGGTTGGCCTGTGCCACAGAGGTGAGGATCCACAGCCCCTTCACCCAGATGACCTGTCTCAAGTGAAAGGTTCATGTCAGACAAAATGATCCTTCCCTTTCACTGACCACACGCCCATTGTCTCCATCTGATGAGGCCGGGCCACCCGGAATCATTCCCCCAGGCCATCCAAGAGAACACCTTGGAGGAGAGCTCTGAGGAGACCACCGTCGAAGTGTCACAGCTATCAGACCCACCTTCCACCAACACAGAGACACACACCTTGGTGGGCCATATTAGTGAACAGGCTTCTCGGGCACAAAGTGGTGAGCACCACACAGTTGCAGATGCACATCAGGTGGAGGCAGGAACATCCAAGGGAGGCGGCAGTCGGAGGTCTGCTGGATCCCAGGACTCAGCTGGGTTCATCAGATTTTGAACATGGAAGGAAAAAGCACCGTTCACGGAGCCTCTTGACAAGGATCTCCCAGAACTGTTGCAGATGATAGGACATTCAGGAGGGGATGACAGCAACATTCCAGCAACTGCATAGCCAATTGGAGGAGTCCCAAAGGCTATGGGTGCAGGAGATGATGCTGACAGTGAATGGCAGCAAGCCCAACATTGCTAGGGTGGCGACCGCAGGAGAGAACATGGAGCACGACATCTGCGTCTTGAGTGGTGGTGCCCAAGGCATTGGTCAGTCTGTGACCACCATGCATGAGGGCCTCAACATCATGTAACAGTCACTGAGGGACGTGTCACAAACACAAGTGGACATTGCCGAGCCACTCCATACCATGACCCAGTCACTGCGGAGAATCGCTAAGGTGGCCGACACCATAATGCAGACAATGGGGAGCCACCAGGACTGGCAGAGCTAGGTGACTCAGAACCCTCTGGAGCTCCTTCCAGCCCCTCCATCCCGTCAGTGAGGACGAAGCGCTGGAGACACACCCAGGGGCTGTCACCAAGGAGACGATGGTGGTCTCCAGTTCTTCATAATCCCCCCCTCCTGACATCAGCGCGTCTCAAGGGCAGTGGGCAGGACAGTGGCCTGGATCGAGTGGACGTGGAGGAGATCTTTCCACTTGTAGGAAAAACTAGAACCAGAGGACACAATCTCAGACTAAAGGGACGATCTTTAAAACAGGGATGAGGAGGAATTTCTTCAGCCAGAGGGTGGTGAATCTGTGGAGCTCTTTGCCGCAGAAGGCTGTGGAGGCCAAATCACTGAGTGTCTTTAAGACAGAGATAGATAGGTTGTTGATTAATGAGGGGATCTGGGATTATGGGGAGAAGGCAGGAGAATGGGGATGAGAAAACTATCAGCCAGGATTAATGGCAGAGCAGACTCGATGGGCCGAGTGGCCTAATTCTGTTCCTATGTCTTATGGTCTTCTGGACAGGATGGTAAGTAGGCCTCGGCTGTCCAGAGGATGTCCACCAAGTGCATCAAAGGCCGCAGGGTGCAGAAAGCAGCAGGCTGCCTCCACCTCTGATGTGCATCCTGTAGATGCACGTAGCACGAATGATTAAGAAGAGGGAGGAGCACTGAGTGGGCACTGGGAGTTCACTATCTGGAACTAAGGGGAATGGAGATGCAACACCTGATACATGTAAAACCTCTGCCACATTAACCTTCACAATTGGCCTGCCTGCGCTCCACCCCCGTCACCCTCTGCTCCCCCCACCCCCCTGGGCACAGTGGTCCAAGATTGAAAGCCCCCCGATGACGATCCTGTTCAGAGGATGGGTGTGAGTGCGCTGTCAGCAGAAAGACAGGAGTCAGACTATGGCATAGATTGAGGAACACCAGAGTTTTCCTCACAGCGAGTTATCATCACCCTCCTGCCTTGAATATGACCCGCTGAAAGTGCCGACAAAGGCCCATCACCCTGGAGTGATGTTTCAGAGACCCTTGGAGTGTGAAACAGGGTGGTCAGGGAGGGGTGGTGTGATGGGGGGTGGGGGAATTGGGAGGCACTGGGGATTGGGGGGAAGGAGGGAAATAGGGGAGGGGAGTGGGAAAGAGGAATTGGGGGAGGAAGGGATTGGAGTAGGGAGGGAAATGGGAGGGAAGGAGGGGTTGTTGGAAGGAGGAAATAGGGAAGAGGGAAATGGGGTAGAGGGGAAGGGGGAAGGAGGAATTGCGGGATGGAGGGCAGTGGGGTACAGGGGAAGGGGAAGGAGGAATTGGGGAGGGAGGAAGATGGAGGGGTTGAGCCGACAGACACAGCCTCGTCCTATGATAATCTGGAGACGATGAGGGTCTCCCTGGTAATTCAGGTGTGTCAGGCCCTTGCTGCCACCTCATTGGGCATGTTCCCCAACCCCTCCTGCTCTGACTTCACCTCCTCCTCAGGCAAGGCCGCATGTCCCTCCTTCTCCATGGCACGCTGCTATGCCAGGTTGTGGAGGACATAGCGGACCCACAATGTGGGAGACCCTCTTCAGGTTGTACTGCAGGGAGCCACAACAGCGGTCCAAGCATCGGAACTGCATTTTGAGCAGTCCGCTCAATGACAGCTTGATTGGCAGCATGGGCCTTATTATATCAGGTCTCCGCATCGGTCTCTGGCCTCCTCATCAGCATCATCAGCCATGACTTCAGTGGGTATCCCTTCTCTCCCAAGAGCCAACCTGTCATCCTGGGGTGCTCCTCGAAGACATTGCGGATCTCCGAGTGCCCCAGGATGTAGCGGGCACACATGCATGATGCGGAGGCGGAGGACTCACACAATCTGAACATTCAGGGAGTGGAACCCCTTCCTGTTAATAAAGGGCACTCCTAGTGCGAGCAGGGCGACATTCACGCCATCGATTTTCCCCTGGTCCTGAGGCATCCCGGCGATGCACTCTTTCTGAATAGGAAAACTTCTCCGCTGAGAGAGATTCCCTATGCTAGGTGTTGATTGATTATTCAGACCACATGACATTTCCCCAGTAAGGCTGATCATCACATGACCTTTACTCAGTGACAATCACCACTAACCCTCTCAACAATGATTTTCAAGTTGCAACCAGATATGCCTGTTTGTAAGATTTGTATTTTTTCCCTCTCTCTAGTAAAGTTTTTCTTTCAGGTCAAAGAAAAATACCTAGTTACTCATTGCAAAGGTATAAATTATTAAATGAGTGTTTCTGTCAATATTGGGAAATAGTTATGTTTTAAACACAGGCTATTAACTGTGACCGTATGCTTGCCCAGCCCCTTGGCAGCTTAGTAATGGTCAATGCCTCAGCTGTTTAGTCAATCTGAATGTTAACCGGACTCGGTATTCATAGATGACTATTGCCTTTAATTGGCACATGTATCATCCAACTACCCATTCGATATTTTTAGATCAAATTTCAATACTCTTAAGGGAATTGCTAACATAAATATAACTTTATTAATTCAACTGTAAATGGACATGTGTACACATAACACTAGCAATAGCACAGCTTTTCAATATATACATGACATGTTATACATCAAGGGTCATTTCCTGTTGTGCTGAAGAACCAATGAAGTATGTATCAAATTCTACTGACAAATAATAATTCAGGAACATTTGGTGGATGATTCAGCAACTTATATTTCCACAATGTATGTTTCTTTAATACATCTAAAGGAAGAAAATTGTATTTTTCATGCCGTTTGATGGCGGAATGTTGGCAAAGGCATTGCATCAATAGAACTTGCTGTTCTTTCCTAAATACAACCAATGCCATCTGACCATTAACACCCACCTGAAAGGCAGGGACAAGGTGTTGACTTTGTGTTTCAACGAAGGATCAGCTTCCATGTTGTGAGATTTGAATCGATGACCTTAAGACTGGGCGACATTACCAACTAAGTCAGGTTGGAGACTTTCAATGGTTGTAGTGAAGGATTCACTTAATTTTAATAGAGTTTGCCAACTCCACACTGAATTTCTTTGATCATTCTCACAACTCCAATACATCATATCATAGAATTTGGGGGAATATATAAAAACGAATATCGACATGAGTTGGCATACATAAACAGGCAACAAAGGTGACTAGTATAGAATCATAGAATCCCCATAGTGCAGAAGGAGGCCATTTGGCCCATCAAGTCCACACTAACTTTCTGAAAGAGCACTCCACCCAAGCCTACTCGCCCACCTTATCCCAATAACCCCGTAACCTAACCTACATATTAAACTTCAAGTACATTGGTCCAAAACATATCATTTAAATGCCACAGGGCACAACAGTTGCAGGAGAGGATCAATGCTGTTTGATTTGCAGTGAAAGTTGAATACATGAATCATAGAGCACATATGGCAGCCTGCATCCTAGCCCAACTTGCAAAGTGCTACAGCATGAATAATCAATGTATTACATACCTAAACATTTCTAATTAGGTACAATTATTTTGAAAGTTTAGACATCTTGCTGACAAATCAAAAATGAATCACGACTTTTCTACAAGTATATTTCCTGTGATCTCAGGTTCACACACAAATTTTACAGACTATGTACAAAAGTAAATAAATGTAACCCCTATGAGTTTAAGATTATTAAGCATTATTATATCTATTTAAAATATAAAATCATTACACAATATATTCTACCACAAACTTGCTCCATATAAATGTTAGCATGGAGAATATGTTGACGACAATGCTCAACACCTTTATATTGTTCTGGTGAAGGGTTCACATTCAAAGCCTTAATCTGCTTTCTCTTATTAGATGCCAGCCAATCTTTATAGATTTGCTATTTTTATCTCAGGTTTCTAGCTTTTTCAGAGGGGATTGCTTCTTTCACGTGTTTTAATCATTTATGGTGTAAAATTTGAACAGAGTGCTTGATATTCTTAGCAGATGAGTGCAGTGACAGCGAAAGCCTTCTCTTCCTCACCATTTAATCTCAACTTCAGATGTCACAAGATACTCTGAACATGTAAACCTCATTTAGTTGCCTTGCAAGATCGGTGATTGCGCAATAGTCGATTTAGCTTCCCATATCTCACATTCCAGAAATCTCGTAATGGAGGGAAGGAGTCAGACTGGTGAAAACGTTGCCACATTAACAATTAGCTGGAAAGCTTAAGGAAACTCATATCTCTTTATCCACATTTAATCAAAGGTCCAGATTTGAAAGATTGTTAGAGTTGTGTAGATAAATGTCCCAAGCCTTGATGCCCATGAGTAAATTAATTCAATCCACCCTGCAGGCGGATAACACTGAAAGATTGAAGTCATCAGCGGAGGCCAAGGCTAATTTTGTCCCAACATTCAATGTGGTTTTTAAATGAAACTTTATCCATTCATTGCTGATGGTATCTGATGGCGAAACATCAATAGTCCAGTGACCTCTATTTTCCATATATATCCAATTTAGACACTTAGATATAAAGCAAAGCCTAAGAATGTTTTGTCAGTTTTCAGATGTGTCACGAATGCATCACTAAATAATAAACAAATGCCCAGAATGACAGGAGTGGGATGCAGATAAAGCTAACACCTTGAATTGCTTACCTCCCACATTGGGAACAGTTGCTCAAATAGGCTGCCCAGTTGGCAGGAGAAGTAGGAGAAGAAGAGGGCAATATAAATACTTTCTTGATACATTCTGCAGCATTGTCAGTGTAACGGGACATGTGTTGGTAACAAAAACAAATAATGGATAGTGAGGTTGGTTTGACTCTTGACTAATATCTTTGCACTTTCTTATTGTATCTGAGAGTGTGGGTCCACTGGGCATGGATTTACAAGTAATTTGTTACACGGGTTTGGGAAACAATATGGACAACATCGAAACACCAGTGACCAGGCTATTATGCTACAAATGGAAAATGAAGGACCATGCATAACACTGCTTTTAATGACTTCATCTTGTTCCCATCTTTTCCTTTCCTCAAATCCATGCATTATTCCCCGTCTCTTAGTGACCTAGGCCCAACGCAGCAGAAAGTGATTTCACTGCTCGGTGACATAATTGTCTCTTAGAGGACGACAGCCGCACGTCAGTGCATTCCAAATGGGAAAGGCATCCTTTCTCATAATCCTCCTCCTCTGGCTCCAGTGCAAACACCATGCCCCTGAGCGACACAAAAATCAATCTCCTTCCAAACGATATCACCAGCCTGGAATTTTATTTAATGGGTCAAAATATATAGAACGGCAAAATAAAAAAAAGTAAAATTTAAAGTTTGAAGATAATGAGTCGTAATTTTTTGGGGGTCAGGGTTCACTCAGTTTAAGCTATATCTGATGACAAATGACTCATGGTATATATTGAAATCTGTGCCCCATGGACGAGTCAATACAGGGGCCATTCCAGAGGTAACAACCAGAATGGGGGAATCAATATGACTTTATTGGGTTCGTGGGCATCAAGGTTGGAGGCAAGGGGAGTGATTAAGCAGATAAACAGCTGTAAAAGTTCAAAACTTATTAGGGTTTTATTTCCTGAGACCATAGTTGAGGCTATTTTCGGGGATCTTCAGCGCCACTTTAACCCAATCAACTCCAGTGTACCATTTGGCTGGCATCAATGTTTTCTTTCGAAAAAGGGGTGGAATTAAAAAAATTATAATAGCTGTAAAATTAAATACGAACCAATATGACAGGCAGGCAAGGGGCCGCTTGCCTCTTCGCAGGAATGATGGCTGTAACATCATGACCGTTCAATTCCCAATTCCAGTGGCCATGTGAAATCATGAGCAAACAGTGAAATAAATCTACAAGATTCTCCTTTGAACCCTTCAATTGTTCGAAACCGTCCAAGAGAAAGACAACATCGACCATTAACTGAAAAATCACCTTTTATACGATATGATCAGTGCCCCAGCCAAGAGCTAGGTCTGATTCCTCTTGAAGACATGTAGAAAGTCCTCATTAGCCAGCAGAGTATTCTGAAACCTCAATACTGAAAGAAAAACAGCCTGACGTCAAGACTATTCCTAATCTTGTGTTGTTTAAATGAAGTGGCCTCTCATTTTCCCCAACTTGTCAAACTGAAATGAAAAAAATAAAAGCAAAATACCAGGGATGCTGGAGATCTGAAATCAAAGCAGAAAGAGCTGGAAAAACTGCAAAGTTCTGGAGCTCCGAAGAAGTCGTACTGGACTCACAACCTTAACAAAGCATTTTGGGAAGACAGTGCGGAATGGTAATGTCACATGTGACCCAGAGGCCCAGGCTAATACTCTGGGCATGTAACTTCAATTGCCACCCTGACAGTTGGTCTGGTGGAAGATAAATTTAATGAATAAACCTGTAATATAAAGCCTCCAATGATTGTTATAAAAACACATCTGGTTCACTCATGTCCTTTAGGGAAGGAAATCCAGCGAGAAACAGGGAGATTCCGGAAAATGGAGGTTTGAATGTGCTAATGTCATCATCCCATCTACCCAAGGTTAACTCCGGTGGCCATTTCATATCTACATGAATTTGCAAACTTTTAGGCCCATGTTTGAAGTTAATAAATTAGAGAATGCTTCACAAAATATTTTCAACATATTCCAGGCGAATCATAAACACATCACCTGAAGTGGAGTTGTAAGAATGGAAAGGTAAAGCAGACAGCCCTATAAACACTGAAAACCACATTTCTGTTATTGCGAGGAGAACAAAGATTTTCCATTGCACTTGGTTGACGGCCAAGGGTTTCTGTCCCATATTATAAACCAATGAACCAAACATCACAACTTTGTTTCTCTTTCCTTCATCTGCCAGCACCATATTGTTTCACAACTAATGGAACATAACCCAAACAAAGAAAACCTGGTCTGCCACTCTTCCTCGCGAAGGAAACCTTGAGTCAATTTCACCTTAACTCTGCAAACTAATGTATGATGAACATCAAGGCACAAAATAGAACGCAAAGCAAAGTCACGACAAAATCTTGAGGCATGAAAGGCCCCCATCTTTGTGGTGGAGTAGCAAGACGTTGCATGATCAGTTCATTGTTCACTGTCCGGTGAAGGGCCATTCATCACCATGTTTGAAACTACAGTCTTTTCTGTGGACACCTTGGAGCTCTTCTGTACGCTGATTACCTCGCCACTGTTTTGTTCATGCTCAGCCTTGACAAAGATGTTTCTCACAGTGGACTGGAAGTTGTTAGTGACAAAGCAGTAGACAATAGGGTCCAAGCAGCTGTTGAGGCTACTCAGGGTGACTGTGACGTGGTACACGATGAGGCTGATGTGATGGGGCAGCGTAGGGTGTGCGTAGACCACAACCTGACGGACGTGAAAGGGGGTGAAGCAGATCATGAAGATAATCAGTACAGTGACCAGAAGCTGGACAGCTCTCATGCGCCTCTCCCTGCTCTGCTGCATCAGGTTGGGCTTAGCCAGGGCACACATGATCCGAATTGTGAAGACTGTGATGATCACTAAAGGCAGAAAGTATTCAAACACGGTCAGAGCAAAGAGCTTGGACAGGCAGCAAGAGGCGTACTTTATTGCTGTGGTGAGAATAGAGTAGGTGACGATAATGGCAAAGAGCCAAATGAACACGCAAATCCCTTTGGCGTAATGGGGGTTCCTCCACTTGCGTGAAGCTTCCACTTGGACAATAGCCAGGTACCTGTCCACACAGATGCAGGTTAGGAACAGAATGCTGCAGTACATGTTCACAAAATAGCTGAAAATGTGCACAAAGGAGCACGTCAGGCATTCGCCACCACTGTAATACATTATTATCCTGGTTGGCAAGGAGAAGCCCACCATCAAATCGGTGATCACGAGGTTTATGGTATAGATGACAGGTGTTGTTTTAGTCTTGGTACGAAAACAGAATACATACAATGCGACACCATTGAGTGCAATGCCAACCACACATATGATAACATTAATGATCATCAAGGCGAGCCACAGACTGTAGTAATCATTGTAGAGAGCTTCATCGAGATGCGCTAGTTTGTGTAGGTAGGGTTCCTTGTGGTTATGAGTTCCGTTGCTAAGGTAAGCCGTGGTCACATTCGCAAGATTGGGTTCAACCGTTGTGTTCTGCATGGCTGCTCTTTGGGATGACCTGCAACAAGACAAGAACCATTTGAGTGAGTATGGAATGTACTGCTGAGAGCAGGATGGCAGTGCCAACAACCAGTAACCAGCACTAAATGAAGGTCATTTTGACCATCGCCACCCGGGCAGATCGCCCACCCACTGTGGAAACGGCCCAGTTTTTATTCTAGTGAGTGAACTGGGTTGGTTCTCCAATGGGAAGATGATCTGATCCACCCACGTTACCATCCAGGTGGCAAAGTTCAAAATTGTTCCCACTGTCTTCTCAATGCATTACCATTTGTAGGTATTAACAATCTAGTATCAAACCATACCGTAAACCTAACAACATTTCCATCAGTGGACGGAAAAAAAACCCCTACAGAACCCTTTGATGGCATGGTGTTCTATTTTCCCATCCTCACTGGACCCCTGTTGACTGAATGCTTGCCACTTGGTATCAGATTATCTGTTTATGGCTCATTGGTGGAAATAGCCTTGAAACTGACCAAATGTATTTACTATATTGCAGCAGGCAGAGAACGTTTAAATTCCATAAATCAGTGGCGGCTTCAAATCAGAATCCCAGAGGTGATGGGCAAGTGTACTGGCTTCCCTGTAGCGACATAAGAGTAGGATCAACTTTCACATATTCTTAACTCTTACCATCACCCCGATTTCCACTGTTGTTATTTGTATATGGCTGTTGCAGGCAAGGCCGGCATTTACTGCTCATCCCTAATCTCCCATTGAGACGGTGAGCTGTCTTCTTGAACTGCTGCAGTCAGTGTGGTGCAGAAACACCCATCATGCTGTTAGGGAGGTTATTCCAGGATTTTGAACCAGCACTGGTGAAGTAACAGTGATATATTTCCATGCCATGTGTGTGACTTAGAGGTGATGGTGGTGTTCTCATAAATCTGCTGCCCTTGATCTCCTAGGTTGCAAAGGTCACAAATTGGAGCATTGCCTTTGATGAGTTGCTGCAGAGCATCCTGCAGACGGTACACACTGTAGCCATGATCTGGTCAATGACAACCCCTAGGACGATGAGACGATTTGGTGATGGTAACACCTTTGAATGGGGAGATGGTTAGGTTCTCCTTTGTTGGAGATGGTCATTTCCCTGCACTTGTGTGGTGCGAATGTCACTTCCAACTTTTCACTCCAAGTCTGAACCATGTCCCAAGCTTGAATGATGTCCAGATTGTGCTACATGCGGGTGTGGGCTGCTTCATTATCTCTAAAGTTCTGGATAGAACGGAACTCTGTGCAATCATCAGTGAACATCTCCACTTCTGACCTTGTCATGCATCGAAGGCCATTGACGAAGCAGTTGAAGATGATTGTGCCTCGACACTGTGCTGAGGAACCCCTGCAGTTATATCCAGGGACTGAGATGATTGGTCTCCTATAACCACATCCATATTCCTTTATGCTGGGGTGACTCCAGCTAATTGTCCTCCTAGACTCCCATTTACATCAAATTTTCTGGGGCTGCCTATCAAATGTTCCCTTGATGTCAAACCCAGCCACTTTGACCTCATCTCTGGAATTCAGCTCTTTAGCCAATGTTGGGGATTTGTAATGAGGTGTGGAGTAGCATGGGCTTGGCAAAATCCAAACTGAGCAAGTCCTTGGTGACTGAGTGTTGCTCGACATTTTGTTGATGATTGGAGTAGGCGGTAATTGCCTGGATTGGATTTGTTCCATTTTTTTATGGACAGGAGATACCTGGTCCATTTTCCACCTTGTTGGCTTGATGTCAGTGTTGTCCTACCTAGGGATGTGGCCATTTCTGGAGACAAGTCTTAAGCACTAGAGCTGGTAAGTTATTGAGTTCAATCGCCTTTGTTGTCTCAGGTGTCCTCAGCCATTTCTTGATTTTGTGTGAAATGAGTTGAATTGGTTGAAGACTCGCTTCTGTGCAGGTGGTGAGATGGGTCAGCCACTTGGCACACCTGGTTCAAGATAGTTGCAAAAGCTTCAGCTTTTACACTGACATGCTGGTCACCCCCATCATTGAGGATGGGAATGTTCGCTGAGCTTTCTCCTCCCATTTGTTGTTTAATCACCCACCATCATTCTCGAGTGGATGTGTCAGGACTGCAGAGCTTTGATCGCATCTGTTGTAAAACTGCATAGATAGGATTCCCTGAGGACCCTGATCATCCCCCTACCAACCTTGCAGATGTCCCCTACCCTCCCGCCCCAAGGATCTCTGATGCTTACCTGAAGTGCAGTCCCGGGACTTAGGCTCAAGCACAGCTTAACTCCATAACATTCTTATTATTGTTTTGCGTAGCAGATTAATAGAGCTGAGTGGCATGCTAGGCCATTTCAGCGGGCAGTTAAAAGCCAAACACAATGCTATGAGTCTCAAGTCACGCCGGATCAGGTAAGGATGGAAGAGTTCCCCTAAATGACATTAGTGGATCTGATTTTTAATGACATCCAATAATTCTGTGTCCAACAGGTCTGTTTCGAATCACTAGCTTTCGGAGCACAGCTCCTTCATCAAGGAGCAAGGAGCTGCACTCCGAAAGCTAGTGATTCGAAACAAACCTGTTGGACTTTAACCTGGTGTTGTAAGACTTCTTACTGTGCCCACCCCAGTCCAACGCCGGCATCTCCACATCCATAATTTTATGACCACCATTATTGAAACAGGCATTCTATTCCATGTTTATTTAATTAATTGAATTTCAATTCTCTGGCTGCTGTCACGGGATTTCAACTCAATCCTCTGCCCATTAATCTGGGCTTCCTGCTCCAGAATTCCTGCCTCTGTTCCATTAAGTCCCGCTGCCTGGTGACATCTTTCTCCATCTTCAAGAACCTCTGTAAATTACTCCTCTGACTGTGTCATTTACCCATCTCTCTGAATTGCCTTCCCACTCCTTTCACAGGTCTGGTTCAGGCTACGTACCGTCTTCATTCGTTTGTTATGATAAAGGTTTCTGATGAATGCACGTTTCTGTTTTTGTGACCCGCTCTTGCAGTCGCCTCAGTCTAAAGTCGCGACGTTTGCATTTCCTATTGATTGATGCTTGTGACAATTCAAAAAAAAAGTCTGAGCTTTGTAGAAGTTCGTCCCCGTGAATGGTGTAAGAGAACTGGAGAAATGCAAGAGAAATGTAAGAAATGTAAGTGACCTTAAAGGAGGCGGTTGCAGAGACAGTAGATGCATTGATTATAATCTTGCAAAATTCCTTAGATTCTGGAAGGATCCCAGTGGAATGGAAACTAGCTCATGTGACACCTTCATTCAAGAAAGGAGAGAGACTAAAGCAGGAACCTACAGGTCAGTTAGCCTAATTTCTGTCACTGGGAAATATAGATTTTGGTTTATTGTCACGTATACAGTAGAAAGAATTGTTCTGCATACAGTTGCTCCATACATGAAAAACATAGGATATACGATAAATACCAGTAAATAATACTAATAACAATACTACGATAAATACCTAGAATTCATGAAGGTTAGAGCAGGACACTTTGAAAATCATTATTTGATAAGGCAGAGTCAACATGGGTTTGTGAAAGGGAAATTGCATTTAATTAATTTATTAGACTTTCTTGAAGAAGTAACATGCAAGGTGGGGAACATGTATGTGTGATGTACTTGGATTTCTAAACGGCATTTGATAAGGTGCCACATCAAAGGTTACTGCAAGAGATAAGATTACATGTGCCTAAATTTTCAGGATGGCAAACTCTCGGTGCCCACTATCCTGAGGGTTGGCATGGAACCCATCCCCGCCGTCCTCGACAGGCCTTCTGCCATTTCACGCTTAATTGAGCATTGCTTGGCAGCAGGCGGGACTTCCAACCTCCCTTAGAAGGAGGTCTTGCCTTAGAGTACTGTCGCAAATCAGATTGGCCGACAGCTCTCTAGCTCCTCTAGACACAGCGCTGCAGTGGCAGGAAGAGGTACTGCAGTTCTGTGCCTGAACCTAAGTCCCAGCACCGCAATTCAGGTAAGCATAAGGACTCCTGGGGATGGGAAGGTAGGGGAAGACCTAGGTGGTTGGTAGAGGGATGATTGAGGTCCCGGAGGGAATCCCATCCTTGAAATTTCATGCCCCCTGCCTCAAAACCTAACTGGGGGGAGTGTAGAATTTTGGCCATGGTGTAGAGGGTAACATATTAACATGAATAAAGGATTGGTTAGCTAACAGGAGTCAGCGATGTAGGAATAAATGGGTATTTTGGTGGTTGGTAAACTGTAACTAGTGGAGTGTCACAGGGATTAGAATTGGGGTATCAACTATTTACCATCTATATCAATGATTTGGATGTAGGGTGCGAATGTCAAATATGCCAATGACACCAAGGTATGGAGGAAAGCAAGATGTCAAGATGAGGTCGAGAGTGTTTTTCTATTAATTTACGGATTGCGTGCGTCACTGTGAAGGTGGTGGTGTGCTGCCTTCTTAAACCACTGTAGTCCCTGTGGTGCAGGGAGGGAGGGAGTTCCAGGATTTTGACTCAGTGACAGTGAAGGAACAGCAATATAATTCTAAGTCAGGATAGTGAATGGCTTGGAGGGGAACTTCCAGCTGATGGAGATCCCATGTGTCTGTTGTCTTCACAAAGGAACATCGGCAGGTTAATCAAGTGGACAAAAAATTGGCAGATGGAGTATAGAATCATAGAATAGAATCCCGACAGTACAGAAGGAGGCCATTCGGCCCATCGAGTCTGCACTGACCCTTTGAAAGACCACCCTAATTAGGCCCTATCACCTGCCCTGTAACCTCATCTTAAGGGGCAATTTAGCATGTCCAAACCACCTAACCAGCACATCTTTGGACTGTGGAAGAAAACCGGAGCTCCCGGAGGAAACCCATGCAGACACGGGGAGAAAGTGCAAACTCCCTACAGTCACCCAAGGTGGGAATCAAACTTGAGTCCCTGGCGCCGTGAGGCATCAGTGCTAACCACTGCGCCACCATGCCGCCCTAAGTGTCGCCACTATAATGTTGGAAAGCGTGAACATGCCCGCTCTGGCAGGGAAAATAGAAAAGCAGCATATTTAAATGACAAGCAATTTCAGAATTTGATGGTACAGAGGTATCTGGGTGTCCTGGTACCATGAATCACACAATGTTAGTATGCAGGTACAGCAAATGATCAGGAAGGCAAATGGAATATAGAAACATAGAAAATGGGAGCAGGGGGAGGCCATTTGGAAGTTTGAGCCTGCTCCGTCATTCATTATGATCACAGCTGATCATCCAACTCGGTAACCTGCTCCCGCCTTGCCCCCACATCCTTTAATCCTTTTAGCTCCAAGTGCTATATCTAATTGCTTCTTGAAAACATAGCAATGTTTTCGCCTCAACTGCTTTCTATGGTTGTGAATTCTACAGGCCCAGCACTTTCTGGGCGAAGATATTTCTCCTCATCCGAGTCTTAAATAGTTTACCCTGAATGCTCTGACTGTGACCACTGGTCCTGGACTTCCCCACTTTCCTGAATTGACCCTGTCTAGTGCTGTTAGAAATTTATAGGTTTCTATGAGATCACTCCTCATTCTTCTGAACTCCACCGAATATGATCCTAACCTAGTCAATCTCTCTTCATATGTCAGTCCTGCCATCCCAGGAATCAGTCTGATAAACCTTTGCTGCACTCCCTCCATAGCAAGAACATCCATCCTCAGATAGGAGACTAAAACTGCACACAATATTCTAGGTGTGGCCTCACCAATGCCCTGTCTATTTGCAGCAAGACATCCCTGCTCCTGTACTTGAATCCTGTCGCTATGAAGGCCATCAAACCATTAGCCTTCTTTACCGCCTGCTGCACCTGCAAGCTTACCTTCAGAGACAGGTGTACGAGGACACCCAGGTCTCGTTGCACAATCCCCTCTCCTAATTTATGGCCATTCAGATCATAATTTGTGTTCCAAAATGTTGATATCATTTGCCAGGGGAATGGAATATAAAGGTAGAAAAGTCTTACTGCAGCTGTAAAGGGCCTTGGTGAGAATACATCTGGAGTACCATGTACAGTTTTGATCTCCTTATTTGAAAAAATGGTATAATTGCATTAGAAGCAGCTCAGAGAAGGTGTAAATAAATATTGTGAAATTGACAGTAGGGATCAGATAACCTGAGCTGACAATCAAGCAGTGCTTGGTTGCAATCAGTGGACTTGGCTGAGAGCCCGTCAACCATTATGCTTGTTGAAACAGCTGCGCCCCAGAGAAAACATTTCTGATTCAGGTCTCTGACTCCTGTTGTCAATTTCACAATGTTTATTTACACAATGTTAAATAGTTTCAAGTGTTTGTGGATATTGGTATTGCTATTTTAACGGGTCTGGATGATTGACACTTTTATTGCCTTCTAAGTGAATTGACTTTTTTGCAATATAGTAGAAGTTTATGGATGAATTACTTAAAAAAAAGCTTTTGATAAGAACCAGCCTGCACCATAAAATCAGGGAGCTGGGAATGGGGCCAAAGTCCTGAAATTGGGATTAACATGCCAATGTCTCCTGGGACATCCCAACTTGGTGAAAATCGAGGCCGCGGTGTCAGATGCAAATCTCTGGCTGATTTTTGGCATTAAACTGTTTGTTTTGTACAGATAACAGGTTGCCCTAAATTACCTCACATTCATTTAAAATGCATTTTCTCTTACTTATCCTTTCTGTCTATTTTATCTCTTTCTTAATCCAATCGTTCCTTCCCTCCCTTTGTCTATTTTGCCTTCCGCACTTGATTTGACTCTAATCCAATTGACTTCTCTGTCCTGTTTCTTTCACAATCCTTAAATCTCATTGTTCAAGGAGATGGACTGCTTGTTCCATCATTTCACAACGGCATTGCTTCTCAGACTGGAGTTCACAGAGATTGTTCAGGAGATCCAGGAAACATTGTGACAGTGTAGGGATGGTCCTTCTCGGTAGGCAATGTGGTTGACTTCCCAATGTGCCATGGTCAGGGAGGGGGAATGGGTTGCCATGGGTGGTGGCTGGAGGTGGGCTTGATGAGAACTTGGGCACAATAGCAGTGTGCAGTTGTCACATATGCAACATGGAATGGGCCAGCTGTCCAACCTAGCAGGAGAGCATGAAGGGAAGAGCTCTGATGGTGGGACAATGATCGTCTGTTAGATCTCACAATTCCCAAGGTGATGATAGGGTATGGCAGGTGGGTTCAGGCTTGCTCAAAGAGTGCAGGTTGAAGAAAAATATTTAAATAATAAAATCGTAAACTCAAAGAATGGGTACCAAATTATAAGTTTGCCCAGAGCACCATCTTTCCTAAGGCTGGCTCTGTTAATGGGTCATAGAATCATACAGTAGAGAAGAGGCCCTTCTGCCCATTTAGTCTGCACTGGCAAAGCTACATTAAATCTACACGACTCTCACTTACCAGCACTTGGCCCTTAGCCCTGAAGGTTATAACATTTCAAGTGATCACCCGTATACTTTTCAAAGGCTGTGAGGTTTTCCACCTCTATTACCCTCCGAGACAGTGTATTCCAGACTCCCACCAACCTCTGGTGAAACGGTTTTTCCTCAAATCCTCTCTAAACCTCCCCCCCCTCTCCTTGAAATTGTGCCCCCTGGTTATTGCCCCTTCAACTTAAGGGGGAACAGCTGCTTCCTATCTATCCTGTCCATGCCCCGCATAACCTTATACACTTTAATCAGGTCTCCCACCTCAACCTTCTCTGCTCCAAAGAAAACAATTCAAGCCTATCCTACCTCTCTTCATAGCTGAAATGCTCCAGCCCAGGTAACATCCTGGTGAATCTCCTCTGCACCCTCTCCAGTGCAATCACATCTTTCCTATAGTGCGGTGACTGTGGTCTCTCCAAGGTTTTGTGCAGCTCCAATATAACCTCCTTGCTCTTATAATCTATGCCATGACTGATAAAGACAAGTGTTCCGTATGCCTTCTTAACTACCCTATTAACCTGCACTGCCCTCCTCAGGGATCTGTGAGCAAGCCCCCCAAGATCCCTCTGTGCCTCTGAGCTTCCTAGGTTCTGCCATCTATTGAGTACTCCCTTGTCTTGTTGCTCCTTCCAAAGTGCATCACTTCACTTTTCAGGGTGAAATTTCATCTGTCACTGGTCTGTCCACCTGACCTGTATTTATATCGTCCTGCGGCCTAATATCTTCTTCCTCACTATTAATCACCCTGCTAATCTTCATGTCAGCCGCACACTTACTTAGCATCTCCCCCACATTTCCATCTATATAGTTTATATATGTATCACGAACATTAGGGGACCTAGCACTGATCCCTGTGGGACTGGCCACTGGACACTGGCCTCAGGCACACAACAGCCTTTGATCACCATCGTCTGTCTCCTGCCACTAAGCCAGTTTTGGATCCAACTTGCCAAGTTACCCTGATTCCCATGTGCTTTTACCTTCTTTATCAGTCGCCCATGTGGGATCTTGTAAAAGGTTTTGCTGAAATCCATATACACTACATTAACTGCACTACCCTCATCTACACACCCGATCACCTTATCGAAAAATTCAATCAAATTTCATAGAATCATAGAATCTCTACAGAGCAGAAGGAGGCCATTCAGCCCATCAAGTCTGCACTGACCCTCCGAAAGAGCACTCCAATCTATCTCTTAACCTAACCTATACATGCCTGGACATTACGGGGCAATTGATCATGTCCAATCCACCTAACCTGCACATCTCTGGACTGTGGGAGGAAACGGGAGCACCCGGAGGAAACCCACGCTGACCCGGGGAGAACGTGCAAACTCCACACAGACAGTCCCCAAAGCCGGAATTGAACTCGGGCCCCTGGTGCTGTGAGGCAACAGTGCTAACCACTGTACCACCATGCCATTAGGCATGACTTCCCTCTGACAAAACCATGCTGAATGTCCCTGATCGTCCCTTATCTCTCCAAGTGGAGATTGATTCTCTCCTTCAGAACTTTCTCCAATATTTTCCCAACCACTGATGTGAGACTCACTGCTCTGTAATTGCCTAGTTTATCTCTACCACCCTTCTTGAAAAGTGCAACCACATTAGTTGTCCTCCAATCCTCTGGACCTCCCCTGTGGCCAGATATGAATTAAAAATTTGGGTCAGAGCTCCTGCAATTCTCAGAACAACAAGTGATACAATACATCCAGACCTGGGGTATGAGTCCACTTTTTGGTCAAAACCTCCAATATCTCCTCACTTCCAGTGCCAAACTGTTCAAGAACCTCACAGTCCCTCTCCCCGAATTCTCTACCTACATCCTCCATCTCCTGAGTGAATACAGATGTGAAGTACCTGTTTAACACCCTATTCATGTTCTCCAGCTTCACACACAGATTCTCCCTTGGTCCTTATTGGACCTGCTCTCTCCCTGGTTATTCTTTTACCTTTAATATATTTGTAGAATATCTTCGGATTTTCCCACTCTTATCCGCCAGCACTTTTTCATGTCCCCTCTTTGCTCTCCTAATTACTTTGTTAAGTTCCCCTGTGCTTTCTATATTCCACTAAGACCTCTGCTGATTTGTTCCCTTTGTAGCTGCCAAAAGCTTCCGTTTCTTTCTTATCCAGTCCTGAATATTCCCAGACACCCAAGGTTCTCTGGGTTTGTTGCTCCTACATTTCACCCTAAAGGGAAAATGTTGGGCCTGTACTCTCCACGTTTCCTTTTTGAAAGCCCCCTCTGCTCTGCTGGAGATTTTCCCACAAGAAAGTGTTCCCAGTCTACTTTGGCCAGATTCTGCATTATTTTAATAAAATCTGCCTTTCCCCAATCCAAAACCGTTTTTTGCAGACCATCTTTTTCCTTTTCCATAACAAACTTCAATCATACTGTGTTGTGGTCGCTATCACTAAAATGCTCCCCCACTGCCCCCTCGAATATCTGCCTGGCTTTGTTCCCCAGAATTAGATCCAGCACTGCTCTATCCCTTGTTGGACCTTCAACATATTGACATAAAAAGCTCTCCTGAATACATTTCAAAAAACCCATTCCCTCTAAACCCTTCACACTCTGACTCTCCCGATTAATGTTGGGGAAGTTGAAATCCCCTAATATAATTACCCAATTATTATTATTTTTACTCACATCAGTGATTTGTCTCCATATCTGTTCCTCAATTGCCCGCTGACTATTTGGGGTCTATAATACACTCCTAGCAATATTACTGCCCCCTTGTTATTCCTTAGTTCTACCCACAAAGCCTCATTGTCCTTACTGCAGCAACTGACTTCTTAATTAATAATGCAACATCACATCCTCTTTTATCCCTTCCCCTTCTTGCCCAAAGACCCTATACCCTGGAATGTTAAGTTGTCAGTTGTGCCCCTTCCTCAAACACGTCTCTGTGATGGCAAAATTGTTGCAATTCCAACACTTATTCTTAACTTATCAGTCTTACCTACAATACTCCTGGCGTTAAAGTAGAGGCCATCCAATCTCGCCTTAATGCCTTGGCACTCAATATGGCTTAAATCCCTCTGCCTTGGTTCATTTACTATAGTATGCTGTGTCTCTATTGTACTAATGCTCTGTGTCCCTCCCCCTGCCAAACTAATTTAAACTCCTCCCAACAGCTCAAGCAAAGTCACCCGCAAGGACGTTGGTCCCATTCTGGTTCAGGTGCAGACCGTCCCGCTTGTACATGTCCCACCTTCCCCTGAAATGGTCCCAGTCATCCAGAAATCTAAACCCCTTCCTCCTGCACAAACTGCCTCCCTCTTGCACCAACTTTTCAGCATGGCTTTGTGAAGGGTAGGTCATGCCTCACAAACCTTATTGAGTTCTTTGAGAAGGTGACTGAACAGGTAGACGAGGGTAGAGCAGTTGAATTGGTGTATATGGATTTCAGCAAAGTGTTTGATAAGGTTCCCCACGGTAGGCTATTGCAAAAAATACGGAGGCTGGGGATTGAGGGTGATTTAGAGATGTGGATCAGAAATTGGCTAGCTGAAAGAAGACAGAGGGTGGTGGTTGATGGGAAATGTTCAGAATGGAGTACAGTCACAAGTGGAGTACCACAAGGATCTGTTCTGGGGCCGTTGCTGTTTGTCATTTTTATCAGTGACCTAGAGGAAGGCGCAGAAGGGTGGGTGAGTAAATTTGCAGACGATACTAAAGTCGGTGGTGTTGTCGATAGTGTGGATAGATGTAGCAGGTTACCGAGGGATATAGATAAGCTACAGAGCTGGGCTGAGAGGTGGCAAATGGAGTTTAATGTAGAGAAGTGTGAGGTGATACACTTTGGAAGGAATGCGGAATATTTGGCTAATGGTAAAGTTCTTGAAAGTGTGGATGAGCAGAGGGATCTAGGTGTCCATGTACATAGATCCCTGAAAGTTGCCACCCAGGTTGATAGGGTTGTGAAGAAGGCCTATGGAGTGTTGGCCTTTATTGGGAGAGGGATTGAGTTCCGGAGTCGGGAGGTCATGTTGCAGCTGTACAGAACTCTGGTACGGCCGCATTTGGAGTATTGCGTACAGTTCTGGTCACCGCATTATAGGAAGGACGTGGAGGCTTTGGAGCGGGTGCAGAGGAGATTTACCAGGATGTTGCCTGGTATGGAGGGAAAATCTTATGAGGAAAGGCTGATGGACTTGAGGTTGTTTTCGTTGGAGAGAAGAAGGTTAAGAGGAGACTTAATAGAGGCATACAAAATGATCAGGGGGTTGGATAGGGTGGACAGTGAGAGCCTTCTCCCGCGGATGGATATGGCTGGCACGAGGGGACATAACTTTAAACTGAGGGGTAATAGATATAGGACAGAGGTCAGAGGTAGGTTCTTTACGCAAAGAGTAGTGAGGCCGTGGAATGCCCTACCTGCTACAGTAGTGAACTCGCCAACATTGAGGGCATTTAAAAGTTTATTGGATAAACATATGGATGATAATGGCATAGTGTAGGTTAGATGGCTTTTGTTTTGGTGCAACATCGTGGGCCGAAGGGCCTGTACTGCGCTGTATTGTTCTATGTTCTATGTTCTATAACTCTGTATAACTGTGAAGACAGTGCTTGAAAACTTCAAAAGCTACAGTACCAGGTGGAACAAACAGCAATACAAATATAAACCTTTTTAATGCTTTTTTTGACATTCTATATGCTTCTCAAGGACACGCTTAAAAAATTAAAATGCAGCCACACCAAGCACAATAATAAAATTATGGAAGTAAATACCTGCTTTATTAAAAGCATTATGGAGCACTTTCATATTATGAATATTATATATCATATTATAATTTAAATGACGGAGTCCATGATTGTTAATCCATTTAAAAAGGAATCCATAAACCAAAACACTTGGACAACTACAGCACTAAAGAGCCAGAATCCTTGTTGACGATCCGCTCACTATTATCAGAGCGCAGAAAATTACACTGCAAATTATATTCAAGCTGAAAGGAACAAATAAAAACCGGGCAAATGGACTTCCGGTGGCGGCTATGAAGGAGTAAGTCGCACATTTGGTGGCTCCCGCTCGGGTCGGACTTTTGGACCTTTTCCCCCGATCTTTTAATGGACTTGAATTGTAGAATGGATGTTAGTGGCAATTCTCTACTGAATTCTCACTTCGGGCATGAAGAAAAGGACTAGAAGTGTTCGTAAGGGCAGAAACAAGAAGACAGAGAAGACTTGGGCTGTAGTTACAACAGGGGACTGCATGGCGGAGGGGCAAACCTCTGGCTTGTCAACCTAACAGTCTATGGAGAAGCTGATGCAAGTCATCCAGGAGGACTTTGCTACGCAGAAACAGGACTGCTTGGACCCAATAAAAGCGTCGATTGAGCAGTTGGAGCTCAGGTTGGACACCCAGGATCAGGCGATCCAGAAGGTGGAGAAGGCGCAGGCTGAGCAGGAGGAGCATCAGACCGCGGTGGAGCTGGAGGTGGGGATGCTGAGGGACCAGCAAGAGAAGCTTCTGGAGAAGGTGGAGGACCTAGAGAATAGGTCCCGCCGGCAGAACCTAAGAATTGTCAGGCTCCCGGAGGGGTCCGAAGGAACGGACGCTGGGGCATACGTCGCAGGCATGTTTGAGAAGCTGCTGGGGGACGGGGCATTCTCCCGGCCCTTGGACGTAGATAGGGCTCATAGAGCACCTGCAAAGAAGCCGCGAATGGGAGACCCCCGAGGGCTGTGGTGGTGAGATTCCATAGGTTCTCGGGTAAGGAGCGTATTCTGCAGTGGGCCAAGCAGACACGGAGCTGTAAGTGGGACAATAGCATCCTGCGGGTTTACCAAGACCTGAGCGGGGAGGTGGCCAGGAGGAGAGCAGGCTTCAATCAGATCTGGGCGATCCTTTTCAAGAAAAAGGTGAAGTTTGGACTGTTATACCCAGCCCGTCTCTGGGTCACGCATGAGGATCAGCACTTTTACTTTGAGTTGCCGGAGGACGCGTTGGACTTTGCAAGAAAGAAAGGGCTGACGAAGGACTGAGAACTTTTGAACTTGGCTGCAACGTTCATGTTTTTGTTTTCCCTGTTTTTGTTTCTCTGTTTTTGTAGAGTTTCTTGTTTTGCATGGAACCAGCAGTAGAGCTGGTCGAGTTTAGGTTTTCATTTGCACAGTTGGGGGATGGAGGTGTGTTAGTTTTGATCTTGGTGTTTTTCAGTTAGGAAATTGTGTGGGGATTGTTTGATGTGAAGTTTGTTTGCATGAGCGGGGCGGAGGGTGGGGAGGGAACAATAGGTTCTGACTATCTGGCGCCAGTGATGGGGGCCACCAAGCGAGCTGGATGAGCTAGCTCTCGGAAACGCAGTGGGGGTGTGCATGTGTTTGGTTTAGGAAAGGGATTGGGTTACAGGGTGTTGTTGCTAGTGGGGGGAGGGGGGGTGGTGAATGTTCTGCTGGCAAGGTAGGGACTTGGGCTGAGGGACAGAGAGGGGGTCGGGGGCTGCCTGGGGATGGACTGGTGGAGGCGCAGGATCACGGGCTGGTGGCGGGCCTAAAAAAGGGGATGACTGATCGGCGGAGGGGGAGGGGGGCAATGAGCCCCCCAACTAGGCTGATCACCTGGAATGTTTGAGGGTCAAAAGGGCACATGTGTTCGCACATCTTAGGGGGTTGAAGGCGGACGTGGTAATGTTGCAGGAGACGCACCTTAAGGTGACGAACCAGGTTAGACTGAGGAAAGGCTGGGTCAGCCAGGTGTTTCATTCGGGACTAGATTGAAAGACTAAAGGGGTCGTGATCCTGATCAATAAGCGGGTGGTGTTTGAGGCAGGTAGAATAGTCTTGGACGTGGGAGGTCGGTATATTATGGTCAGTCGGAAACTGAAGGGGGTGCAGGTGTATTAGTGAATGTATATGCGCCAAATTGGGGTGATGTGGAGTTTATAAAGAGGATGCTGGGGAAGATACCGGACCTGGACTCACACAGGTTGATCATGGGACGGGACTTCAATACAGTTATGGACCCTGGCTTAGACCAGTCAAGCTCGAAAACGGGCAGGGTGCCAGCAATGGCAAAGGAACTAGGAGGGTTCATGGAGCTGATGGGGGGAAGGGGGGGGGGGGTATTCGGCGATCACAATCTCAGACCATGCACCGCACTGGGTTGACCTGCAGGTTAGTAAAGACAGTAATCAGCGCCCTCACTGGAGGTTGGATGTGGGACTTTTGGCGGATGAAGGGGTGTGCGAGCGGCTGAGGAAATGCATTCAGAACTACCTGCAGGTCAACGACACGGGGGAAATTTCGGCAGCGGTGGTTTGGGAAGCACTAAAGGCAGTGGTAAGGGGGGAGCTGATCTCGATCCGGGCTCATAGGGAGAAGGTTGACAAGGCAGAGACGGACAGACTGGCAAAGGAGATATTACAGATCGATAGGAGGTATGCGGAGACCCCAGAGGCAGGGCTCCTGAGGGAGCAGCGGACGCTGCAGGCGGAGTTTAGCTTGCTGACCATAGGGAGGGCGGTGGGGCAGCTGAGAAAGGCGAAGGGGCGATTTATGAACATGGGGAGGCCAGCAGAATGCTTGCACAGCAGCTTCGGAAGAGGGAGGCAGCTAGGGAGACAGAGAAAGTAAAGGACGGTGAGGGGAACCTGGTTGGTGATTCGGTAGGTGTGAATAAGGCGTTTAGGGATTTCTACAGCAGGCTGTACAGGTCGGAACCTCCTACAGGGCCGGAGGGGATGAGGCGCTTCTTGGAGGGGCTGAATTTCCCAACGGTGGACGGAGAGCGGGTAGAAGGGCTGGGGACTCCAATTGGGCTGGAAGAGATAGTGGACGGCGTGAAGGCCATGCAGGCGGGTAAGGCCCCGGGTCCGGACAGGTACCCAGTGGAGTTTTATAAAATGTTCTCGGGGATACTGGGGCCAGTGTTGTTGAGGATGTTCAATGAGGCAAGGGAAAGACGGGTGCTGCCCCCGACGATGTCACAGGCAATGATTTCGCTGATTCTTAAGCGGGACAAGAACCTGGAGCTGTGTGGGTCTTACAGGCCGATCTCCCTACTGAATGTGAATGCCAAGTTGCTGGCCAAAACCTTGTCCTCCAGGATTGAGGACTGTGTTCCGGACGTTATTGGGGAGGACCAGACGGGGTTTGGTAAGGGTAGGCAGTTGGTGGCCAATGTAAGAAGGCTGTTAAATGCGATCATGATGCCCCCGGGAGGTAGGTGTCATGATATTCAAACACACACATCATGATGGACACACTAACAGGCAAATCAGAGTACACAACACCACAACCAATCACAGACAAGAACACCAACCACATAAAAAGCACGAGCACGACACCTGGAGGTCAGTAGGTCTGGGGAGAAGGAAACAAGAAAGAGCTGTTGAAACACCACAAGCAGGGAGCCCCCCACGTGCAGAGTGCAAAGACCAAGTTGTAAATAGTGAGTTTAAATAAAGAAGCGTTGTACCATATGCAACTGTGTTGGCTCATCTGTGTGTCAGAACACCCAACACCACATGGTACAGGAGTGGATCGATACCTGCCTACTAACCTGCCATTCTGGACATGGACCACACCGGCAAACCGCAGCCGATGCAAGTCACGGGGAACCTAGGCACCAACTGGAAGCTCTACAGGCAGCGATTTGACCTGTACATCCGTGCCACCGAAAAACAGAATGCCTCGGATGATTCGAAGATTGCAATGCTCCTCTTCTACGCAGGCCCCCACCCAAACGATGTCTTTAATTCACTGGTGTTCGAAGAAGGCGAAAACCAGGCCAAATATGACACGGTCATCCTCAAACTGGACCAGCACTTTCAAGTTGAAGTAAACGAAAGTTTTGAAAGATACATCTTTCAGCAACGCCTGCAAGGTAAGGAGGAGCTTTTTCAACCCTTTTTGACGCAACCTCCGGAAACACTTCTACCACACGAGATGGTGACGTCCCCCTGGGCGAAGGTGGGTGTGGACCTATTTCACGCGCTCGGCAGAGATCACATTGTTATTATAGACTACTTCTCAAACTACCCGGAAGTCATGCCTCTCCATGATCTGACGTCGTCCGCAGTCATTGGGGCCTGCAAGGAAACGTTTGCTCGCCATGGCATTCCAAGGACTGTCATGTCAGACAATGGACCTTGTTTTGCCAGCCGTGAATGGTCGTCCTTTGCCGCAGCATATGGTTTCACTCATGTGACATCCAGCCCTCTGCATCCACAATCGAACGGGAAGGCTGAAAAGGGTGTCCACATCGCAAAGCGGCTCCTGTGCAAGGCGGCTGATGCCGGATCGGACTTTAACCTTGCCTTGCTGGCCTATCGATCGGCCCCGTTATCCACGGGCCTCTCGCCAGCGCAGCTACTAATGGGTCGCTCCCTCAGGACGACGGTACCTTCCGTCCTGGCACCGACAACAGACAATGAGGCGGTTCTTCGGAACATGCAACTGCAGCGTGATCGCCAGAAAGGTCGGTACGACACACGAGCGACGGACCTGCCCCCCCTGTCCTCCGGAGACAAAGTACGCGTCCATCAACCGTATGGTGGCTGGTCAGCACCGGCCGAAGTCCTCCGACAAGTGGCTCCCCGCTCGTTCCTGGTTCGCATGCCGGATGTTCCGTGCGTCGCCGCAATCGGCGCGCCCTTCGCCGACTTCCACGCTCACAGCCACACAACACGCCAGATCCTCAACAGGCTTCCGAGGATGACTTTGTGGAGCTGCCGCACATCACGCCCTTTCCATCGCCACCCATGGCCATGCCTGCACAGCAGCCGGTGGTTCTTGATCCACCCTTGAGGCGGTCAACCCGAATTCGTCGCAAACCCATTAGAATGGACTTATAATACAGTTCATATGTTTAATAAGTTGGACAATTTTACATGATAACCTGTTGTTGTTTATCGTTCCAGATGTCGTCTGACTGGACAACTGTTCAAATTTTTTTTCTTCTTCTCTCGTTCGCATTTCTGTTATGTTATGGTACAACTGGATTCATGTGACGCACTCGACATCGCCCCATGTACATAGTTCCGTCATAGACACATGCTGCACACGACACACACACACACTCTTAGATGCACTCACGTCACGATCATATTTATTACCACGTAGGCACATATCTTTGTAAAAAGGGGGGATGTCATGATATTCAAACACACACATCATGATGGACACACTAACAGGCAAATCAGAGTACACAACACCACAACCAATCACAGACAAGAACACCAACCACATAAAAAGCACGAGCACGACACCTGGAGGTCAGTAGGTCTGGGGAGAAGGAAACAAGAAAGAGCTGTTGAAACACCACAAGCAGGGAGCCCCCCACGTGCAGAGTGCAAAGACCAAGTTGTAAATAGTGAGTTTAAATAAAGAAGCGTTGTACCATATGCAACTGTGTTGGCTCATCTGTGTGTCAGAACACCCAACACCACAGTAGGGAGGTTGAGGTAGTGATCGCAATGGATGCAGAAAAGGCTTTTGATCGGGTAGAATGGGATTATCTGTGGGAGGGACTGGGACGATTCGGATTTGGGCAGGGCTTATTGACTGGGTCAGGTTACTGTATCAGGCTCCTGTGGCAAGTGTGCGGACGAACAGGCCAACTTCGGACTATTTTAGAGTGGAGCACAGGGTTTCGCTCTATGCGGATGATCTGCTTCTGTACGTATCGGACCCAGTAGAGGGGATGGAGGAAATTATGAAGATTTTAGGGGAATTAGGCCGGTTTTTCGGGGTATAAACGAAACATGGATAAGAGTGAGATATTTGTGGTTCAGGCGAGGGGACAGGAGGGGCAACTGGGGGAGCTGCCGTTTAGGTCAGTAGGATGTAGTTTTAGGTACTTGGGCATCCAAGTGGCACGGGAATGGGACTGGCTGCATAAATTGAATCTGGCCCGGCTAGTGGACCAAATGAAGGACGATTTCCGGAGATGGGACGTGCTCCCGTTGTCGCTGGCCGGGAGGGTTCAAACGGTGAAAATGACGGTCCTGCCGAGGTTCCTATTTGTATTTCAATGTCTCCCCATTTTTATTCCGCGGTCCTTTTTTAAGCGGGTCAATATGGTGAGCACGGGCTTCGTCTGGGCGGGAAAGACCCCGCGGGTAAGGAAGGTAATGCTCGAGCGGAGCCGGGGAGAGGGCGGGCTGGCGCTGCCAAATTTTAGCAACTATTACTGGGCGGCTAACATAGCCATGATCAGGAAGTGGGTGGTGGGGGAGGGGTCGGCGTGGGTGCGTATGGAGGCGGTTTCTTGTAAGGGCACCAGTCTGGGGGCGTTGGTAACTGCGCCTCTGCCGCTCCCGCCAGCACGGTACTCCACCAGCCCCGTGGTGGTGGCGGCCCTGAGAGTTTGGGGCCAGTGGAGGCAGCATGTGGGAGCAGTGGGAGCATCGGTCTGGGCCCCAACTTGTGATAACCACCGGTTTGCCCCGGGGAGTATGGATGGGGGGGTTCCAGGTATGGTGGAGAGCGGGTATTTAGAGGATGGGGGATGGGTTCATAGAGGGGAGCTTTCCGAGTATGAGGGCGCTGGAGGAAAAGTTTGGGCTGGCGAGGAGGAAACAAATTCAGATGCATGCAGGTGCGGGACTTCCTTCGTAAACAGGTGGCAACCTTCCCGCTCCTACCACAGAGGGGGATTCAGGACAGGGTAATTTCCAGAGGGTGGGTAGGGGAGGGGAGCGTCTCAGACATTTATAAGGAGCTTATGGGGTCGGAGGAGACGCAGACCGAGGAGCTGAAGCGTAAGTGGGAGGAGGAGCTGGGAGGTGAGATGGAAGATGGTTTATGGGCAGACACGTTGAGTAGAGTCAACACATCTGCAACATGTGCCAGGCTCAGCCTGATGCAATTTAAGGTTGTGCACCAGGCTCACATGACAGTGACCCGCATGAGCAGATTCTTTGGGGTGGAGGACAGGTGCACAAAATGCGCGGGAGGACCAGCAAACCATGTCCACATGTTTTGGGCATGTCCAAAGCTTCGGGGATTTTGGCAGGGGTTTGCGGGCATCATGTCCAAGGTTTTAAAAACTAGGGTGGCGCTGGGTCCAGAGGTGATGATTTTCGGGGTGTCGGAAGATCCGGGAATCCAGGAGGAGAAAGAGGCAGATGTTCTGACCTTTGCTTCCCTGGTAGCCCGGAGACAGATACTATTGGCATGGAGGGACTCAAAGCCCCCAAAGTCGGAGACCTGGCTATCGGACATGGCTAGCTTTCTCTGTATGGAGAAAATTAAGTTCGCCTTGAGAGGTTCACTGTTAGGGTTCACCCGGAGGTGGCAACCGTTCGTCGACTTCCTTGCGGAAAATTAATTGTCAGCAGACGGGAAGTGGGGGTGGGGGGGGGGGGGGGAGTAGTTTAGGTTAGAGTAGGGGGTCAATAAGGGTGGGATCTGTACAAAAGGTAAACGGTTTTTGCACTATGTTTATGGTTTCATGTATCTTGTCTATTTTGTTGTTGTTTCTATACCAAAAATACCTCAATAAAATGTTTATTAAAAACAAAATCGAGCAAATGGTGCATGCCATGAGATGTAGCATTCCTGCAAAAATTAGGCACATTGTATTCTCACCCCTTGCGTTATCCGCGCATAGTGGCTCTGTGGTTGGCCACTCCCTACGTGGAGGAATGCTCCAAGGGATTGCTGGCTGGCAAATCAGTGGCCAGCAGTGCCAGATAATCTGCCCTTGCAATTTGACAGATGGAACATCAAGCTCCGCAGGCGACAATGATTTCTCCACCAGCGCACCCTGTCTGCTCTGCTCCATAACCAGGATTACTTGACCGCAGAATTGGCCCTTATCTAGTGCTCCGGGCCACGTAGCTCGTAGTTACGGTCAATGTGCTCTCCTGAGCAAGGAGCAGCAAACAATTCATACTTCTCATCACACTGGGCTGAGGCCTGTGCTCTTCAGTCTCTAATGTCTTGTGTTAAACAAGGTGCCAAGCCCACATGTCCTGGATCACTTTTACATTCAGGCACTTTTGTCCATTAGTCCCAAAGTTTATTTTGTTTTATTTGGATTAAAGAGTTTTGGATGTTTAAGTGTTCATCTGCAAGCCCACATACCAGACTTTCCTAAAAAGGATATTTTAATTTCTCTGCTTAATTTATAGTACTGGTAATTTAAACAGCATAATGTTCTTGGTCTGTCTGAATCCATTGCCTCTGTTTACAAAGAGACTGTCTGCAATGAAGTTTCCCAGGATAATTGCACAATGTGGCAAGTAAGCAGATCCCAAACTGCAGTGAAATTGAAGAGTTAAGGTCCTGTAATATAGAGCCCCCCTGATCAAGTAGGTAAACGTATCAATTCTTTGTGATAACAAGTCCTATACACTAGAATCATGACTGTGCTAAGATAGCAGCCAAGGAAGAAGCCGGAGGCTACAATTGAGTCTCTGCCGTGAGGGCAAACGCTGAAAAGAATCCTCCACAGTATCATCCATGAAGAACTGCCACTGCGCGATATACGAATGGGTGGGGGGGGGGGGGGGGGCGTGGGAATTGCTGGTGTCTTGTGCATCAATACTCAAGAATAAGTCAGCACTTTCCAGAGCAGATGGAGTAGAAATTCATTGGCATTTGGTTTCAGATCACAATGCGTCCCGAACTAGAAGGCGTGAGGCCAACCAGAAATTAGGCTTCATTTAAATAATCTTGAAAAGCTGCATGCTGAGACAGAGCGAGGTGAATTTCGGGCTTCCTGCCTCGATAGGCAGTGGATTTAAGCCAAATCCCTTGATGGGTTGGAAATTGGAATGGTGACTGCTGTGGAGTCAGGGGGAGCATCTTTGCTTCTCGAGACTCCACTAGGGCATGGTAGCACAGTGGTTAGCACGGCTGTTTCACAGCTCCAGGATCCCATGATTCCCACTTGGGTCACTGTCTGTGTGAAGTCTGTACGTTCTCCCCGTGTCTGAGCGTGTTTCCTCCGGGTGCTCTGGTTTCCTACCACAAGTGCCGAAAGACGTACTTGTTAGGTAATTTGGGCATTCCGAATTCTACCTCAGTGTACCCGAACAGGCACCGTAGTGTGGCGACTAGGGGCTTTTCACAGTAACTTCATTGCAGTGTTAATGTTAGCCTATTTGTGACAATAAAGATTAGTATTTAGAAAGGGATTTTGGTGGTGGCTGCTGCTTAGGCCGCAGCAAACTGTTGAAGAATCTTGAAGTGGGTAGGCCTCCAATTTCACAGGGATGATGGAAAACAGCTGTAAATTCCCTCACTTACACACATAAAGGACTGAACACTTGTTTTAGACAGCGTATCAGGCAATGAATTGACCTCTTGTCAGTCAATGATCAAGGTGGTTCTAATGGCTGGTCTCACAGCATGCAGACCCTTTTACAGCAAACAGGCTCCAACAGAGCACACCTCAACAAACATTCTACCCAATAGGAAGTACATTAGTAAGGATTATATCATAGATTAAAAAAGAGAAATTTATTGAAGAAGACTTCATTCTGAAAGCTATTCATTTTTTGGCAAATAAGTTAAATCTCTTTGGAGATCCCTTTGATGTGTATCAGTTGTGCTTCAGTTGGTTGCATTTGTTCCTCAGAGTCACAAAGTTCCAAGTTCTGCCAGGGCTTGAGCACAAACATTTATCCTGTCACTCTGTGCAGTACTGAGGGAGTGCTGCACAGTTGGAGGTGCTGCTTTTGGATGAAACAGTAAACCCAGGCACCATCTGCCTGCTCAGGTGGGTGTAGAAGGAAAAGAGTTATTCCTGACCAGTAGTTATCTTCTAATCAATCGGCACCGTCACACGCTGGTTAGCACTGCTGCCTCACAGCGCCAGGGATCCGGGTTCAATTCTGGCCTCGGGTAACTGTCTGTGTGGAGTTTGCACTTTCTCCCTGTGTCTGCGTGGGTTTCCTCCAGGTGCTCCTGTTTCCTCCCACAGTCCAAAGATGTGCGGGCTAGGTGGATTGACCATGCTAAATTGCCCTGAGTGTCCAAAAGGTTAGGTGGGGTGACTGGGTTACGGGGATAGGATGGAGGAGTGAGCTTAAGCAGGGTGCTCTTTCCAAGAGCTGGTGCAGACTCGATGGGCCGAATGGCCACCTCCTGCACTGTAAATTCTATAATTCTATAAAAAATTGATTAATTTATCACTGCTTCTGGGAGCTTACTGAGTCCAAAATAGCTGCTGGGTCTTTGGCATTGCTTCAGTGACTTCACGTCAAGATTTTTCATTGGCACTTTGAGGTGTCCAGTGGTCATGAAAAGTGCTGTCTGTGCACAAATCTTTATTTTCATTTTGAAGTAGAATTGTTTGTGCAGGTTTGATATTTGAAGATACAGCGAAGCTCAGATGGAATGAACTTGAAGTTAAAAAATGCTATTTGATTTCCCGACAAAATAATTTTCAAATAAACGCTTGAGATCATAACTCACTTTTGCTTGCCCTGAGCTTGCGGACATGTTACATAAATTGTGATGTTGCAGCGTGGCTCAGTTGGCACTTTTGAGTAGGAACGTTGTCAGTACAAGCCCGACATATAATTTAGACTGATGTTTCAGTGCAACACTGAGCAAATGCCATGATGTCAAAGATGCTTATCTTCAGATGAGACGTGCTCGGGAGTGACTCTTTTCTTGGAGGTGAGTGCGTGTGGAAATGTTCGGTTTGGAGCCCTTAATATTTTACTCGACAGTGATGCTAAATATTACTTCCTTAATGCTCATAGATTATTGAAGGCAGCAGGACAGGTAGATAAGGTAGTCAAGATGGCATATGGGATAGTTGCCTTTTTAGCATAGAATATAAGAGCAGGAAGGTTATGATGGAGTGTGTTAGGCCACAGCTGGTGTATGGTGTGCAGTTCTGGTCGCCACTCTATAGGTGGGTGTGATTGCACTAGAAATGATGCAGAGGAGATTCACCAGGATGTTGCCAGGCTGGAGCATTTCAGCTATGGCGAGAGGCTGGATAGGCTGGGGTTGTCCTCCTTAGAGCAGAGAAGGCTTGAGGGGGGAACCTGATTGAGGTGTACAAATTTTTTTATTTTTTTTTAAATAATATTTTATTGAAAATTTTTGGTCAACCAACACAGTACATTGTGCATCCTTTACACAACATTGTAACAATACAGATAATAATGACCTTTTTAAATTTAAACAAAAACAACAACAAATAAATAAATATTAAATAACAAAAAACAAAAACTAGCCCTAATTGGCAACTGCCTTGTCTCAGGCCACACCCCCCCCCATCCCTCCCCCCCCCCCCCCCCCCCCCCCAAGTCCTGGGCCGCTGCTGCTGCCTTCTTTGTTCTCCCCTATCTATCTTTCCGCAAGATATTCGACAAACGGTTGCCACCGCCTAGTAAACCCTTGAGCCGACCCCCTTAGGACGAACTTAATCCGCTCTAACTTTATGAACCCCGCCATATCATTTATCCAGGTCTCCACCCCCGGGGGCTTGGCTTCTTTCCACATTAGCAATATTCTGCGCCGGGCTCCTAGGGACGCAAAGGCCAAAACATCGGCCTCTTTCGCCTCCTGCACTCCCGGCTCTTGTGCAACCCCAAATATAGCCAACCCCCAGCTTGGTTCGACCCGGACTCCTACTACTTTCGAAAGCACCTTTGTCACCCCCATCCAAAACCCCTGTAGTGCCGGGCATGACCAAAACATATGGGTATGATTCGCTGGGCTTCTCGAGCACCTCGCACACCTATCCTCCACCCCAAAAAATTTACTGAGCCGTGTTCCAGTCATATGTGCCCTGTGTAATACCTTAAACTGAATCAGGCTTAGCCTGGCGCACGAGGACGACGAGTTTACCCTGTTTAGGGCATCTGCCCACATCCCCTCCTCAATCTCCTCCCCTAGCTCTTCTTCCCATTTCCCTTTTAGTTCGTCCATCATAGTCTCCCCTTCGTCTCTCATTTCCCTATATATATCCGACACCTTACCGTCCCCCACCCATTTCTTTGAGATGACTCTGTCCTGCACCTCTTGTGTCGGGGGCTGCGGGAATTCCCTCACCTGTTGCCTCGCAAAAGCCCTCAATTGCATGTACCTGAATGCATTCCCTTGGGGCAACCCATATTTCTCGGTCAGCGCTCCCAGACTCGCAAACTTCCCATCCACAAATAGATCTTTCAATTGCGTTATACCTGCTCTTTGCCACATTCCATATCCCCCATCCATTCCCCCCGGGGCAAACCTATGGTTGTTTCTTATCGGGGACCCCCCCAGTGCTCCGGTCTTTCCCCTATGTCGTCTCCACTGTCCCCAAATCTTCAGTGTAGCTACCACCACCGGACTCGTGGTATAGTTCCTTGGTGAGAACGGCAATGGGGCTGTCACCATAGCCTGCAGGCTGGTCCCCCTACAGGACGCCCTCTCTAATCTCTTCCACGCCGCTCCTTCCTCCTCTCCCATCCACTTACTCACCATTGAAATATTAGCGGCCCAATAATACTCACTTAGGCTCGGTAGTGCCAGCCCCCCCCTATCCCTACTACGCTGTGTGTACAAATTTATGAGGGACATAGATAGGTTTGATAGGAAGGAACCTCAGTATAGGAGTCAACAATCAGGGGCATGGATTTAAGGTAAAGGGCAAGAGATTTAGAAGGAAACCTTTTTCCCCCCAGAGGGTGGTGGGAATCTGGGACTCACTGCCTGAAATGGTGGTAGAGGTGGGAACCCCCACAACATTTAAGAAGTATTTTCATGAGCACGTGAAGTGCCATAGCATACAAGGCTATGGGCCAAGTGCTGGAAAATCGGATTGGAATAGATAGGAGCTTGGGCGGCATGTGGCGCAGTGGTTAGCACTGGGACTACGGCGCTGAGGCCCCGGATTCGAATCCCAGCTCTGGGTCACTGTCCGTGTGGAGTTTGCACATTCTCTTCGTGTCTGCGTGGGTTTCACCCCCACAACCCAAAAATGTGCAGGTTAGGTGGATTGGCCACGCTAAATTGCCACTTAATTGGAAAAAAAATAATTGGGTACTCTAAATTTATATTAAAAAAAGAATAGAGAGGCACTTAATGGACCGGATGCAGGAAGGTGGGATTAGAAAGGGCAACTGGCTGTCCTCGGGCTGGCATGGACAAGATGGCCAAATGGCCTCCTCCTGTGCTGTAACTTTTCTATGATTCTATGATTGTATGGCCGGCACAAACACAATGGGCTGAAGGGCCTCATTTTGTGCTGTAAAACTCTATGACTCCATTGTTCTGGTGTAAAACCCGCACACATACGATTGTGAAAAGGTCGGTATGCAATGGTTAATATAAATTTAAATGACAAATTGGATTAAGGTAACTCTAATCCCAGAATGGTTTAATGGCTGAGCTATAGTAATATAATGCCTATAAACTCTTGCAGCCAATTTCTCCCTTGTCCTTTCCCACTAGTGCTGCCTCCAATGGGGAATTCAGGAATAAGTTCTTCAGAATCAGATGGGAATGTGGAAATTGCTACCACAGGGAGTAGCTGAGGCAAATACTATAGGTGCAGTTAAAGGAAGCTAGATAAGCAGATGAAGGAGGACGTTTGGATGAAGATGGGTGTGAGGAGGCTAGTGGAGCATAAACACTGACATGGATGTCTCTGGCTGAATGGCTTGTTTCTGTGTTGCAAGTTATTCTGTACTGGGCCGTTTACTCGGCCACGGTCGGAACCAAAGAATATACAACTTGTGGATTGCTTTAACTCAACGGGCAGAGTTTTTATTTCTCTTGCGCTGTGCACTTACAGATGTGCATCTGACTGATGATGTCACCAATGTTCAAGTGACTCACCTCTCACAGGGACACTGTCCCAACATAAGATATATCATATATGTATTTGGTAAGACTATGTTGAAACGCAATAGGCATGATTTAACGGAAATTAATTCGAGTCCCGTGTCGACCCCATTAGCCGGCTGCTTCCCGGCGCTGGCAGTGCCGAGAGCAGCCCCGCTATTAAACAGGACTCTGCTTCATTTCTGCGCCTCAGTGAGGAACGTCCCGTCGAGGTGGCACTTAGGCTCACTTCCTGCAATAACGGGCTCCGCTCGCCAGTACGGGAAGAGATCAATGGCACCCCGATCACTAGAGCCCCCACCGTACCCTCTGGATCCTGCCAATGCTCCAGCTGATCAATTAGGGGGTCATTGAGCCTTCTGCACCCCAGCTCATAAGGGCAGGGCACCCCCAGGCCTGGTCCGTGGCATGGGCAAGATGCCACTGAGCACCTTGGCACTGCCAGCCTCACACCCTGGCAGTGTCTCTGCCAGTCTGGCAGTGCCACCTGTGGTCCCTGGCATTGCCAGGGTGGCATCTGGGTGGTGCTACCACTGTGCCTTGGTGCCACTGCCAGGTGTCAGGCTGGCAGTACCAAAGTGCCCGGGTGGTTTTGGGGGTGCCAGGGTACCTTGCCTAGAGCTCGACCACCCAGGGCCCATGATCGCTTGGGAGACACCCCCAAGTGCCAGTGCGCCTGGTCCACCTTTGTGGAAGCCAATGCGCTTAACGGCGCCCGCTTGGGGTCTCCGAGGCGAGTCCGTTCGATCCCGGGTACCGGGTAGATTCGGGTCAGAGACTAACTACTCACTTGAATATGCAAATCTGTATCCCGACCTCAATGAATGGCATCCAGATCGCGGGTCCAAACAAGATCTCGTTAGATCCCGCGAGGCATGATGAGGCCGTATTTACCAGCTTCACCGCATCCTGATTCGGGCGCAATGAGGCCGATAGATCGTGCACATTATAACTAATCAAACACACTGATTAGTGCAGTGCTGGTGTGAAAACCAGATGGATGGGTTGATTGAACTAAGAGAATAATCCAACTGATTGACCCAACGGATGCTGAGGGATAAAAAAAAATCAGCAGCCTTTTTGTGAACGTTATCTGTCTGTAATCATACTGAGAGACCCAGTATTGTGCTGGCAAAGCAGCCATTAAGTTGAATAAAACACTTGAGCAGCTTTGTGCTTTAATTAGCTTTTTTCCCCATTTCCCCAGTAAAACACAGTGGAAAGCCCTTTACTACTTTAATAAATCACAGGTTTTGTGGGAAAGTAAGAGGAATTCTACAACTTTAGTTGATGGATGCTCCAGATTAGCTGGGACTGATGCTGACCTCTCAATGTGTTTATAAATGCACGGTGAGATTGTCTTGTACATCAATATACTCCAGGCCGTCTCTTGAGGCTGCTTACATTGCAGGGAGCTGTGACAATATAAATGTAAAGAGGAACAAACCATCTTTTGCTTAGGCTTGGCTAATCTCTTTGATTGATGAGGTTAAAGTTTCCCATCTTTTCCATGTTTCCTCCTGCAATGTGTCCAATTCCCAACTGAGCAGACACTTGATCAGCCACAATTAGTGCTGTCCTTGAACTGGCTGTGACAGGGTATTCAAAGGATGCCTCACAATGAATTATGAATATTTCCCTCTCTCTGTCTGTGTGGAACTAATTGATCAATTCACAGAAATAAACCGAGCAAGATTATTCCATGTTATTCTATTGGACAAATGATATGAACCATCTGTAGAGAAATATCACTTACATCTATTGATATTTAAATATTAAAGTTTCTCTCTCTCCGAAGATCTGTTATGTCCTATTAATGTATTCATTGTTCAAAGATATATTAAATGCCCATTATTTTAAATCTCACATGCTGCAAACTATTGAAAGTCACCATAGTCCCAGCAGACATAGGCTGCTCTCCCCTTTTGAGAGAAAGCTGACTCGAGATTTAACTGGAGGGTCACCACACCTAAGGCGATGGGCAAGGTTGAGAAGGCGGGGGCTTCATGAATAACTTCAGTTGGTTCGGGAATTAAACTATGCTGTTGGCGTCACTTGCATCACAAACCAGCCATTCAGCCAACTGAGCTAACGTACGCTTGATATAATCACACACTTGAGTGAATGGAATGCACTTAGTGCTTGGGTTGCACTTACCTTCCTTTGATGTGGTCAATGTTTACAAACATTGGCGCTCCACCATTTAAGGCACTGAACCGTGAAGGGAGATGAATGAATCAAAGCTGCAGATGGTTTGTAGAAGCTGCCAATTACAGGCCACTACTAGAAAGCTATGAATAGCTTGCAGCTAATGGATCTGTGGAACCAGACACAGATCACATCTGTTCTCCTTGAGGAATAGAAACATGGAACTTCAAGGTAAGTGCTACAGTTGTAATTCCTCTTACTGTCCTTGTCTGGACCACTCTCTAGCTTTCACACAGGGGTCTCTATCCTGTGAATGGGGGGGGGGGTGGTTCTGTGTGTGTGGGGGATCCCTGTATCAGGGGGTCCCTGTGGGAGATCCCCAATTACAAAGGTCCTTGGGGGGCCACACTATTATAGAGGTCCCTCTGGCGGGGTCCCCCATTACAGATGGCACGTGGAGTGTCCCCCTATTATATGGGTCCATGTGGGGGTTCACGTTATTATGGGGTCCCTACGGGGAGTCTCCAAATTACATATTACAACGGGCCCTGAGGGTTCCCCATTACAGGGGGCCCTCTGGGGATCCCCCTACTACAAGGGTCCCGGGAGAGGGGGGGGGGCATAGGAGGGGATCTGGTCAAGGAGGCATGGGCAGATAGTGCATTGTTGGGGGTGGGATGGCCCTCAGAATGGCTCAGATGGTCTCTACCAGTGTGGCCCTGGCGTGGTAAACCTCGTTGTGGGCCAAAGGGGCACAAGTGATCCGTGCCCATGTAATTCCCGGTCGCGGGGACAGGAGAATCATGGAAGGCTGGAGCATAGGGTTGCATAGACCACTAAATAGATGCAAATTGATTATTAAGACCCATTTTCATTTATTTATATTCCCCCGCCGACTCGCATCATGGACCTCATTTATGCCACAGGCTAGGGTTCGGAGCATCGGGTTTAGGCAGCAGTGCTAACCACTGTGCCACAGTGACGTCCCTGAATCACAATTCAGTTAGTTCTAATAGAATTATGAAAGACAAAGATGAAACTGGAGTTAAAGTTCTAAATTGGGGCAAAGCTAATTTTACTCAGCTTACGAGTGATTTCGCGAAAGTGGACTGGGAACATCTACATAAAGGTAAATCAGTGTCAGAGCAGTGGGAGGCATTCAAAGGAGAGATTCCAGGAGTTCCGAGTAAACATGAATAGAAAGGGTAGGGCGGCCAAAACTAGGGCCCCCGGATGCCAAGGAGCTTGCAGGGTAAATATAAAGCACAAGAGGAAAGCTTATGTCAGACAGCAAGAACTCAATCCTACC
Organism: Scyliorhinus torazame; assembly: GCF_047496885.1. Lineage (NCBI taxonomy): Eukaryota > Metazoa > Chordata > Chondrichthyes > Carcharhiniformes > Scyliorhinidae > Scyliorhinus > Scyliorhinus torazame. The sequence continues at coordinate 216,360,129 of NC_092717.1, read as the reverse complement.
GAAACCAAGAAGAGTATAGAAAGAGGAGGGGTGAAATTGAAAAGGAAATTAGGAGACCAAAGAGCGGGCATGAAAGAATATTGGCAAGCAAAATGAAAGAGAACCCAATGATGTTTTATTAATTCAGTAAGTGCAAAGGGCCGACGAAGGCAAGAGTATGGCCAAAAGCCAATAAGGTAACCTCGGGTGGAGGTGGAGGATGTGGGTATGGCTCTTAATGAATCCTTTGGGTTTGTCTTCACAAAAGAGGGGACACGGGAAGGTTTTTTTACTTTAGCAGAGAGGTCGGGTGGGGGGGGGTTTGTAGATTTAAAGTGATTGGTAGAAAGATTAGAGGGGAGATGAGGCAACATTTTGTCACCCAAAGGTTGTCGGAGTCTGGAACTCACAGCCTGAAGGGTAACAGAGTCAGAAACCCTCAACTCATTTAACAGGTGTCTGGGTCAATGGTGCAACCTGCAGGGTTATGGATCACATGCTGGAAAGTGGGATTGGGCAGGGCAGCTTGATTTCCGGTCGGTGCAGACACGGTCGGCCAAGTGGCTTCTTTGTGTTGCCATAAACGTTCTCCGATTTTATGATTTATCTCATTAAGAAAGAAAGACCCTCAGAGAAGGATCCATTGTCCATGGCTAAATAAGCAAGGAAAGAATAGTATCAAATTGAAATAATATACAAATCCGCAAAGATTAGCGGTGAGTTAGAAGATTGAAGTGACAAAGAATGACAAAAAGATAAATAAGGGGAAAATTAGAGTATGAGAGAAAGCTAGCTAGAAATATAAAAACGGATAGTAAGAATTTCTACAAGTATTTAACCAGGAAAAGAGTAACGGAAGTGCGTTGCTGCTCTAGTGAGCGAGTCTGGGGAATTATTAATGGAAAGTGAAAATGGAAAGCATTGAAGAGGTATCACTGCAGAAGACTTAGAAAATTCCTCAAAGATATTTGAAAACCAAAAGGTGTACGGAAGGGAGTAACTTAAAACAATCACCATCACAGGGAAAAGATGCTGGGAAAATTGTTAGCTCTAAATGCTGACAGGTCTCCAGGCCTTGATGGCCTGCATTCTCGTCCCTTAAAAGAAGTGGCTGTGGAGAGAATAGAGGCATTGCTTATAGTCTTGCAAAATTCCTTAGGTTCTGGAAACATCTTTGCAGATTGGAAAGTAGCAACTGAACATCTTTATTCAAGAAAGGGGGTGGGGCGCAGAAAGCAGGAAACTACAGGCCAGCTAGCTAACATCTGTCCGAGGAAGATTGCGAGAATTCAAGTCACAGGGGCCAATTCAGCGGCCTAAAGTTAAAGTCTGGCTTTGGGGCACGTTTGGTGGGGAGTTTCGCGCCGGCCATGTTGGCGAGATCGTGGCTGTATTCAATGGCACTTATTGTCAAAGATGAGCCCCCACGAGATTCTTGACATTACTGGCTCCCTCGCTGTCTGATTCGCCCGACTCGCGCCTCAGCTGCTCACCACTAACAAGGCGTTGCTTTTAAATACTTCTTCACTACTCACTCCCCGTCCAATGTTGGAAGAAGATAAATGACCTCTAACGAGCAGCAAGGGTAAGTTAACACCTCTCTCCTGGTATCCGTTCTGCCTGCCACCCCTCAGATTCCCAAACCCGCCACCTCGCCCAATCTACTGGCTGACATGTCGCACCCTCCCCACATTGGATCTTCAAGCTTGTTCCTCCGAACTCCCTGTCACCCACCAGCACAATGTCCAGGTGCAGTGTCCAGGCATACCACCTGCTATAGACCCCCCTGTCCCATTCAGCGTGTGTCTCACAATGCCCTCTCTTTCTCCCTGCAGGAGAAGATAGCCCATAATAAATGGGAAAGGGCCAAGACGGGGGGGGGGGGGTTCTTAGAAATTTGATTCCTCACTTCCGATGAGGAACTGGCCCTGGAAATTACAGGATTGAATGAGGAGGGAACAATAATAGACAGCTAAGTTGACCTACGCCAGGGAGGTGAAAACCCACTGCATCTTCATCCAGATGACCTGTCTCAAGTTAATTGTCCATGTCAGACAAAATGATCCTTCCCTCTCACTGACCACACGTCCATTGTGTCGCAGGATCACTATCTGACGAGATACATGCAAATTAGGGTTAATGATATTCTTGCCATTTTTGGCCGTGATCTGGACTTCGCTAATTTTGCCCTCTCCCGCTATTCACCCAGCGCGCCTGGATTGGCATCGGGCGCAACACGGTCGCTGAATTGTGCCTATGGTGTCACAGAGGGTATACAGCACAGAAAAGGCCCTTTCACCCATCGTATTTGTACTGGTAAAAAACACCCACCTAACCATTCTCATCCCATTTTCCAGCACTTGGCCCATAGCCTTGACTGCCTTGGCATCGCAAGTGCACATCTAAATACTTTGCAAGTTTAATGAGGGCATTAATGAGGGTCTCTGCCTCCACCGCCCTTTCAGGTAGCGAGTTCCATTAATTCCATTGATACAAAAATGGGAAAAATTAATAACCAGAGTGAACTTAATCGTGACTCTTTTTAAATTCATTCAGAATAAGCTGCACCATCAGTAACCTCTTTTAAAAATTATACTTTAAGGTTACATTTAACATACTTATGCTTGTTTTATTCATGTGTGCCTTAGTTAAAAGCACTCTCATCTCAGTTACAAGATTCTAGGTTCAATTTCTACTGCAGGATTTATGCACAACAATTGTTGCTGATACTCCAACACAGTATTGAAGGAATGCTGCACTGCCAGTTATGCTGGGCGGGATTCCCCGGCCTCCCCGTGACGGGTTTCTCAATGGCAGGAGGTGGTGTGCCATCTGCGGCAGCGAGATTCTCTACTCCTGCCGCTGTCATTTTGAAGTCACAATGAAGCCATCCCGCGCCTGTGGAAAACCCACGGGAGGGGGTGCGCTACTGGTGGGACCAGAAAATCCCACTGACGGAGAAATCCGGCAACTCTCTTTTGGATGAGATGTTGAAACGAGGTTCTGTCTTCCCTCTCAAGGGGATGTAAATGGTGCCATGACACTTTTTTTGAAGAAGACCAGATCCCTGGTGCACTGGCCAATGTTTACCCCAAAATCAACCGCACATAACAGATGATCTGCTTTTTGTCACATTGCTGTTGGGAACTTGTGTGTGCAAATTAGTCCTGGCACTTTCTACATTACGGCAGCGACTACATTGACCATAAAGCACTTTGAGACATCCGAGGAGCAGATAAAGCACTTCTGGAGGCAAGCATTTTTTCCCCCTGTGTGTTATCAAGACTCGTGCTGGTGGATATTTTCTGAGATAAACAATGTGAGGGGGCTGAAAGATCATACTGAGCTGTGGGGTTACGGTCATCTGGAAATGATTGGAGTTACCTGAAATCATGACAAGCAGAGAGGCAACTTCCAACCAAGTAGCCAGAGATGAATTCAAACCCAAAGACAAAATGACGAGGGGGGGAGGGGCGGGGGGGGCGGGGGGGGGTAGTAATTCATTGTACCTACCAGTCTTTTCACATACTGGGGTTGAATTGTGCATGTGACTTTATTGAACTACCCCACTGGGTGCCATAGATCCGGGAAATCTGGGCGAATGTTTTCACCCCCTTAGCTCATGCTTATGGGGCACTGAGATGTATGGAGGTCCCAGATGGAACCAGAAACAAGGATTGAATCTTAGACCGTACAGATCTATGCATTATGCTCCTATATCAGATGACATAGAAACATAGAAAATAGGTGCAGGTGGAGGCCATTCGGCCCTTTGAGCCTGCTCCGCCATTTATTATGCTCATGGCTGATCATCCAACTTAATAGCCTGTTCCCACCTTCCCCACCACATCCTTTGATCCCTTTTACCACAAGGCTATATGTACCTCCTTGTTGAAAACATACATAGCGGGAACCTCCGTCCCGCCAGCTCCATTTTCTGGTGCAGCGTGCCCCCGCCGACAGCGGGAGTCTCCGTTCCCGAAACCGGCCGATGGGGTTTCCCATTGTGGCCACCTCACGCCATGGGAAACCGACAGGCGTGGGTGCGCTGCCAGGGAAGTGGAGGATCCCGCCGATGCAGAATCCCGCTGACAATGATTTGGCCTCAACTACTTTCTGTGGTAGTGAATTCCACAGGCTTGCCAATCTCTGGGTGAAGAAATTGCTCCTCATATCAGTTCTAAATGGTCTACTCTGCATCCGCAGACTTTCACCCCTGGTTCTGGACACCCCCACATCAAGAACATCCTTCTTGCAAGTCCTGTTAGAATTGCAAGCACAGTGGCCCAGTGGTAAGCATGGTGGTGCAGTGGTTAGCACTGCTGCCTTACGGCGCCGAGGGCGCAGGTTTGATCCCAGCGCCGGGTTCGCTGTCCGTGTGGAGTTTGTACACTCTTCCCGTGGGTCTCACCCCCACAACCCAAAGATATGCAGGGTAGGTGGATTAGACATGCCTAATTGCCCCTTAATTGGAAAAAAAGAATTGGCTACTCTAAATTTATTTTAAAAATAATAATTTTATAGGTTTCCTCCTCATTCTTCTGAACTGCAGCGAATATAATTCTAACTGACTCAATATCTCCTCATACGACTGTCCTGCCATTTACCAGTCTGGTAAACATTCGCTGCGCTCCTTTTAAAGCAAGAACATCCTTCCTCAGATAAGGAGATCAAAACTGCACACGATATTCCAGGTGTGGTTTCACCAAGGCCCTGTATAATTGCAGCAAGACATCCCTGCTCCTGAGCTTGAATCCTCTCACTATGAAGGTTAACATATCATTTGCTTTCTTTGCCGCCTGCTGAATCTGCATGCTTACCTTCAGCGACCGACGTACAAGGGCACCAGGTCTCATTGCACATTCCTTCTCTCAATTTATAGCCATTCAGTAATAATCTGCCTTCCTGTTTTTGCTACCAAAGTGGATAACCTCACATTTATTCACATTATACTGCCTCTGCTATGCATTTGCCCACTCACGCAGTCTGTCCGAATCACGCATCCCTGAATCCTCCTCACAGCTCACCCTCCCACCCAGCTCTGTGTCATCTGCAAATTTGGAGATATTACGTTTCGTTCCCTCATCTAAATCATTAATATATATTGTAAATAACTGGGGTCACAGCACCGATCCATGCGGTACACCACTGGTCGCTGCCTGTCATTCGGAAAAAAGACCTGTTTATTCCTACTTTGCCAACCAGTTTTTTTATCCATCTCAATACACTACCCCTCATCCCAAGCCCTTTAATATTCACGCTATCCTCTTTTGTGGGCCTTTGTCGAAAGCCTTCTGAAAGTCCATATAAGCCACATCCACTGGCACCCCTTCATCAAGTCTAATAGTTACATCCTCAAAGAATTCCAGTCGATTTGTCAAGCATGGTTTCCCCTTCATAAATCCATGTTGACTCTGTCCAAATCAAATGCTGTTTTCCAAGCACTCTTTGATAATGGACTCTCGAATTTTCCCCACCACCGACTTCAGGCTGACTGATCTATAATTCCCTGTTTTCTCTTCACCTCCCTTTTTAAGTAGTGGGGTTACATTAGCTACCCTCCAATCTGTAGGAACTGTTCCAGAGTCAAAAGAATCTTGGAAGATGACCACCTATGCATCCATTTGTTCTCAGACCACCACTTGCTATGGGAATTAGATTATCAGGACCTGGGGATTTATCAGCCTTCAACCCCATCAATTTTCCCAACACCATTACTCTATTATTTGTGACCTGTGAAGACAGAATCAAAGCTTGTATTTAGTTGCTCAATCATTTCTTTGTTCCCCATTATAAATTCCGCTGTTTCTGACTGTAAATGACCTACATTTGGCTTCACCAATCTTTTTCTCTTCACATACCTAAAGAAATTTTTACAGTCAGTTTTTATGTTCCCACACACTTACTCACGTACTCTATTTTCCCTTTCTTAATTAATCCCTTGGTCCTCCTTTGCTGAATTCTAATCTGCTCCCAATCTTCAGGCCTATTGTTTTCGCTGACCAATTTGTATACCTCTTCCTTGGATCCAATACCTTCTCTAATTTCCATTGTAAGCCATGGTTTGGCCACCTTTCCTGTTTTACTTTTGCACCAGACAGGAATGAACAATTGTTGCAGTTCACCCATGCGCTCTTTGACTGTCTGCATTGTCTATCCACTGTCATCCCTTTAAGTAACATTTCTCAATCTATCATAGCCAACCTGTACCTTATTCCATCGTCATTTCCTTTATTTAGATTCAGGACCCGAGTCTCAGAATCAACTATGTCACTCTCCACCTTGATGAAGAATTCTACCATGTTATGGTCGCTCATCCCCAAGTGATCTCGCACAATTAGATTGCCAATTGTACCTTTCACATTACACAATACCCAGTCTAGGGTGGCCTGTTCTCTAACTGGTTCCTGAACGTATTGGTCCAGAAAACCCTGCAGTATCCAGTCCAGGAATTCTTCCTGGGATTCTTGGGATCACTACCTTTGAGGTTGTACTTTTTAACTTACTTCCCAACCCCCTATATTCTGTTTTGAGGATCTCATCCCTTTTTAGTTTATGTTGTTTGTACCTTGACCACTAGCTGTTCACCCTCCCCCTTCAGAATTTTCTGTAGCCGCTTTGAGACATCCTTGACTGTAGCATCAGGGCATACCAGTCTGTTTGTGAACACAGAAATACCTATCCATTCCCGTGACAATTGAATCCCTCCTAACTATTGCATTCCCACACTTTTTACTCCTTTCCTTTGCAGCAGAGCCAACTGTGGTGCAATGAATTTGGCTATTGCTACTTTCCCCTGAGAGGCCATTCCCTTCAATAATATCCAAAGTGGTTCATCTGTTTTGCAGGAGAATGGCCATAGGAGATTCCAACACTGCCTGCTGAGCCCTCTTCATCTGCCAGGCAGTTGCCTGTTCCCTTCATGCCTGAGGATTCTTAGTCTCCACTATCTATATCCACAATACTCTCCACCTCGTGGTTGCTCCATGAGTCCCTGGTTGCCACTGCAGCTCCGAAATATGGAGCGGGATTCTCCACTCCCGCGCCAAAGTGCCCACGCCATCGTGAACGCCGTCGAGGTTCACGACGGTGCGAAACGGCCCCTATCCCGACCGATTCAGGGCCCGATAAGGGCTAGGAGCGGGGCCGCATCATTTACACGCGCCAGGCCTTGTCGCCGCGTAAAGGCGGCGCTGCATACATGACGCGGCCGGCGCCGCATAACTGGCGTCACTCGCGCATGCGTGGGTTGGCCGGCGCCAACCCACCCATGCGTGGTTGCCGTCCTCTCCGAGTCCGCCCCGCAAGAAGATGTCTGACAGATCTTGCGGGGCTGCGGAAGAAAGGAGGTCCTCCTTCAGAGAGGACGGCCCGACGATCAGTGGGCACTGATCGTGGGCCCCCCCCCCATTTGAGGTACCCCCCGATGCAGGACCCCCCCTCCCCCCCCCCCCTCCGCAGGCCCCCCCCCAACGTTTCCGCGCTGTTCCCGACGGCAGCGACCAGGTGTGGACGGCGCCGGGGGGAACCCGCCGTTTTGGTCTGGCAGTTCGGCCCATCCGGGCCTGAGAATAGCAGGGGTGCCGGAGAATCGCCATTTTGGGTGTCTCGGGCGATTCTCCGGCCTGCGCCGCGCGGAACTCGACGGGGCTGTTCCCGCCGCTTGGGAGAATCGCGGGAGGGCGGCGGACCGGCGTCGCGGGAAAATCTGGCGGCCCAGGCGATTCTCCCAACCGGCGCGGGAGTGGAGAATCACACCCATCATCTTTCAGGAGCTGTAGCTGGAGACACTTCCTGCACACATGCTGTCCCCGGCACTGGAAATGTTCCCAGCGTCCCACATAGAGCAGGATGAGCACACCATGGCTTTGAGCTCTCCTGCCATGATTCTCTATCAAGGGAAACTGGATGAACCAACATTGCAAAATTGACCTCACTAAAAATGTAAGTTAACTTCAGGGAACTTGGATGGAAAGTCCTGAGAGGAATATTACAAAACAGAGCACTGAGCACATCTGCGGAGCTTTGTGGCCATAGAAATTACATCTTGAAGAAAGCCTGTCAGCCCATTACACTTGTTCCTTAACCAAAAATATATGTTCATTTTAGAATCTGACATTTCTAGTTCTGTTCTTGTTGAATGATAGGAATCAGGGCAAAAGTTCTGATAAGCAGGTACCAAGGAGATACTACTCTTTAGAATGACAGGATAAAATATAAAATATATAATTCATTTCAATGAAAGATATCTTGATATTTGGATGTGACAGTTCATAATAAAGGGAAAATAACGATATTTCATTTTCAGTCAGCATCCAGAAGGTTAAGATATCTTTGTCTTTGAAAAACAAGTTTTATTAATCATGTTAAACTGTACAGAACTTTTAAAAAGTTTAAAAACGCTTTTTGAAATTGTTAAGAGAAGTTCTGCCAAGTGTAAAGTTTGGGAATGTTTTCACATCAATTTGTCAGGCTTAAACTTAAAAGGGTCATCAACTTTTATGCAGTGAGTGTCTAAAAGTATTGTTAACGAGCACTGCTCAGGTTAACTCTGTGTATGCTATCGAATGCGGGAATGTTTTGGGTTTATATCATTTCCCAGTTCAGCTGTTTTCTCTCCTCCGTCCTCCAGTTAGATTCCGACAGTACTACATTCTATTCTGTCTGGTTTAGAGGAACCTGATCTGAAATTACATTTCACAATAAGTTGCTAGAGGACATGTTAAAGGAGCTGTGCTCTCAGCCTTTGGATAGTTCCTTCCTATCGGTAGCTGAGTGTCTCACCAGTATGGTGGCACAATGGTTAGCATTGCTGCCTCACAGCTGCAGGGACCAGGTTGAATTCCGGCCTTGGGTGACTGTGTGGAGGTTTCAAATTCTCCCCGTGTCTGCGTGGATTTCTGGTTTCCTCCCACTATCCAAAGATGTGCAGGTTAGGTGGGGTTACAGGGGTAGGACAGGGGAATGGGCCTACGTAGGGTGCTCTTTCAGAGAGTCAGTGCAGACCCGATGGGCCACATGGCCTCCTTCTGCACAATGGGGATTCTATTTTATGATTGCTCACTGTTTCCTTTGACTGGCCTTGTGCCAAGATCAGTTCTTCTTTATTTAAGGGTTATGAATAAAATGTCTAATCTTCCAAAAACAGTATAAGACTAGAAAAGAACATTGACGGTAATAGTGGACAAACCCAGCTTTTTCATTTGACATTCCAACATCTGCCAGTTCATCAAAGTCATGACTAAAATATTGTAGTGTTCATTTTATGATGAATATAAGAAGTTGTTATGTATTTTATATTTGTTGCAGTAGTGTTCTTAAAAGCCTGGGATAAGGAATATATTTGTTGCAGTAATATTATTAAAGAACCTAGGTTACGGTATACAGACTGTGTATCTGCTAAAGCTGCAATTAAAGTATTATTAGACTGAGGTAATCATTCATTTCAACCACTTATTTGGTTTCAGATAAAGGGCTAATGAAAACCATTTTGGATGGTCCCCTGGGGCATAGATAATTTGAGGGATTGTATTTAGTCCTAGCTAAACAGAAAATGAGACTTCTTAGTGGGATTCAGATGATGTAATTAATGAGAGGAGCCAGGTCTGTATGTAGTTTGCAGTTTTGCCAAATTCTGTTAGGTTCAGCAGAAGGGACTGACAAGATAAAAGTATACTGGATCTGCTCCAGAAAAGATCTCTCTTCGAAAGTCTCTACACAGAGGACCGCAAGTAGACCTGTTTTGTTAAATTTATTTATAAGTGACATTTGAACTATATTGGGGTTGCTTGGTTGGAATATTTAAAGTGAAAGTGTAGGGCATAAGTAAAGATTTTCCTTCTATTTAAGAACTGTTTAACTGTTGATTGTAGAGCTATTTCTGTGATGTTAATGTTGTTAATAGTGTGGTAAAAATAAAGTGTATTTTAACCTAAAAGATCCCTATTTGTCAGTGGCATCACTCTCGGGATGAAGTATCCTAGCAGTAGGGTGCTCTTTCTAAGGGCCGGTGCAGACTCGATGGGCCGGATGGCCTCCTTCTGCACTGTAAATTCCATGATTCTATGATTTAAAAATTGTAAATTATTGGTGTTTCTCGTCCGGTATCCTAACATAAATTGGGGTCTGGTTAAGTATTTCCCAACAATCTGTTTCTATTCTCAAGTTATTGCTAGCTTCTATTCAAAAAACCTGGGGCAGGTTTCTCCGTCCCGCCGCGCCGGATTTCTGGTTCAGCACGCTGTCGGGATTCTCCGTTTCGGTGGCTTGTCAATGGGGTCTCCCATTGTGGGACATCCCCACTCCGTCGGGAAACCCCCGGGGTTGCCGGCAAAATGGAGCATCCTGACGGTGGAGAATTCAGCCCCTGATGTTCTAAAATAGAATTAGATGAATATTCTTTGATATCTTCCATCAAAACTTTCAATATGATCGTCAAATAATCTGCTTTACCCACATCTTTGAAACTTTACCAGCTTTCACTGTATTTTGGTCATATCCTCCTGTGTTGCAGATATGTATTGAGTTCCAGTAACATATACAATTCAGGAATGGAGTTGCTAGAAGAGCTTAGAATAATTACCTTTTAGTCTGGAGGTTGTCACAGGTGATTGAACTAGTCATGTTCTGTATAATTAGCAACTTCACAACGACTATGGGCAAACCACAGAATAGGTGGGAGGTAGTCTTCCCTTAAGCCCTGCAATCTAAAATAATACTGTGGTACTGGCAAATGCAGTCTAGGAGGGGGACAAAGACCCAGCTATGGCTAACAGGAGTTACAAAATAGAAAGCATGGTTCCATTGAGTCTGGATCACCCCTCTCCCAACCGTTGGAAATGCTAATCTCAAAATTGCTACAAAAGGTAAACCAACCTGGCGATGCTGATAAGCCTAGAATTTCCCCATTAAAATACTGTTGTATATTAATTGGTTGTACATGTGCTCAGGATGTGGATTTGATACAATATTTAAGATATTGCAATCAAAAGGGAGGGCTAAGTCAATCATTGTCTCAGGTGTGATTTTTGTGCTATAAGAAGAGTGCATTTTGGGACAGAAGGTGCGACCAAGGACAGAATTGATTACCTGCCCAGATTGGAACATACTTCCCTGAATGATTGTCAGGATGAGTGCTGTACGGGCAGCACGGTAGCACAAGTGGATAGCACTGTGGCTTCACAGCGCCAGGGTCCCAGGTTCGATTCCCCGCTGGGTCACTGTCTGTGCGGAGTCTGCACGTTCTCTCCGTGTGTGCGTGGGTTTCCCCCGGGTGCTCCGGTTTCCTCCCACAGTCCAAAGATGTGCAGGTTAGGTGGATTGGCCAGGATAAATTGCCCTTAGTGACCAAAAAGGTTAGGAGGGGTTACTGGGTTGTGGGGATCGGGCGGAAGTGGGGGCTTGAGTGGCTTATTGCATACTCGATGGGCCGAGTGGCCTCCTTCTGCACTGTATGTTCTATGTTCAAAGGGAACAGCACATGTGTATACTGATTGAAACTGTACGGACGTTTCTACGTCATCTGAGGTGCAATAAACAGTTAAAAGAATGCCAAGTTGTGAGCATTAACCATTTTACCCCACCTTTTTAATAATTCATTCATAGGATGTGGGTATCGCTGGCTGGGCGAGAATTTGTTTCCCAACCATGAGGGCATTTAAGAGTCAACCACATGGGAAGCCAGTGGAGTAGTGGTACGATTGCTGGACTAGTCTGGACCCAGAGTCATGGGGTGGGATTCTGCGGGAATTGGCAGGGCGGACAACTCCGGCCCTGAGGAGTGGCGTGAACCACTCCGGCGTTGGGCCGCCCCAAAGGTGCGGAATCCTCCGCACCTTCAGGGGCTAGGCCGGCGCTGGGGTGGTTTGCGCCGCACCGGCCGGCGGGGAAGGGCCTCTGCCGGTCAGCGCGAGTTGGCGCATGCATGGGAGCGCCAGCATGTGCTGGCGTCATCCCAGCGCATGCGCAGGAGAGGTTCATCTCCGCGTCAGCCATGGCGGAGGTCCACAGCGGCCGACACGGAAGAATAGAGTGCCCCCACGGCACAGGCCCGCCCGCGGATCAGTGGGCCCCGATCGTTGGTCAGGCCACCTCGGGGGCACCTCCCGGGGCCAGATCCACCGCGCCCCCCCCCGAGGACCCCAGATGTCCAGGTTATAAAACACTTGTTGAGGAAGAGCCCAACAAACATTTGTCACTTCATCAAAAAGAACAATGAGTTCAGAAAAAAAACCCACAACCTCTCCGCTATTAATAGGTATTAAAAGCAAAAATTTCAAAAGATCTGGGGCGGGATTCTCCGACACCCCCCCCCCCCCCCCCCCCCCCCCCACCCCCCCCGCATTACTCTGGGTCTCTGGATTATTAGTCCAGTGACAATACCACAACATCTCTGAAATTAAAAAGGAGCCAAAGGTAATTTGACTCATCGCTGGAGAGAGAGAGAGAGAGAGAGAGAGAAGCTTTCACAGGAAGAGCTTTAGGGAGTATTCATATCAAGAAGCCAGGGCAATCCAAAATAAATGCTCTTGCTCATGTATTTGCTTTGTTTGGCCCCTTGTTCTGCGCCGTGACCAATTACTGTTAGTCAATGTACCATTTGTTAATGTTCTCTGTTGACTATTCTTTGATGTGGAGATGCCGGCATTGGACTGGGGTGAGCACAGTAAGAAGTAGTGGGTAGTGGGTGCCTGGAACTCGCTGCCGGAGGAGATGGTGGAAGCAGGGACAATAGTGACGTTTAAGGAGTATCTTCACAAATACATGAATAGGATGGGAATAGTGGGATGCGGACCCCGGAAGTGTACAAGATTTTAGTTTAGACGGGCAACATGGTCGGCGCAGGCTTGGAGGGCCGAAAGGCCTATTCCTGTGCTGTATTTTTCTTGGTTCTTTGTTCTTTGTTCATTTTAATACCTCTGGAAATAAACCTTTTCGTTCCCAATGCTTCCCGTGTGGCTGTTACTGTGAACTCAACAGACACTGAGGGATGTTGCTGTCTCATTGGGGTGCGATCTGATGTGAGGGGAATACAAATGCAAAGACTTGAAAAATTGTTGTTTGATTGACTCGAATATAAGTGATGGAAATTTGAAGATTGTGCAATGGTAGAACAGGAAAGGTATAAATAGACTGTTACCCGCAGTAAGGTTCAGTGTGAGAGATTTAGAACAAAAAACAAGCGAGGCATCTTTACTCAGAGCTGTGAAGCTGTGGGATTTATTTCCACGGGTAGCGGTTGAGGCAGCAACTATGTTAATATTTATGATTTGATAGGATAGATAGATAATGGGGGGAAAAAAAGGATAGAGCAAACAGGGCTGGTAAATGTAACTGGGACAACGTTCATACACGATAAGTAATTTCCACACAGAACAGCTGGAAAACAATACTGCCAAGAAATGCCATCATTAGTAAGCAATTCAAACTCAACCCGCAATCGGCAATAAATTCCAAATAGTACTTTTAGTTATCTTATTTTTTAAAAAGTAGAATAAATGTTGGCAGATTTACAACTAGCGCGGTAATTTCTGACCCTGCCGCGGGGTGATTTCTGTCAGTGTTTTCTGCCACTGGTTACCAGCGGGATCCTCCAGTCCTGCCAATGCCTACAGGGTTTTTACGTGACTCGTTCGTCCAGCCACGGAGGAGCCCCCTGCAGGGGGGTCACCTTCAGCGGGATCGAAAATCCCCGCCCATAATGTTTGACTATTCTCACACAATTCATCATTTGATGATGCTGAAGCATTTTTTTCGGGCACTGTGGAATGGAGACTTTGGGTTTTGCCTCACTTTATCATAGAAGGGGCCCATTCAGCCCATCGATCCCCGAAGGAGCACCCAACCTAGACCCACTCCCCCACCCTATCCCCATAACCCTACCTAACAATTGGACGCAAAAGGGAAATTTATCATGGCCAATCCACCTAACCTGCGCATCTTTGAACTGTGGGAGGATACCGGAGCACCCGGAGGAAACCCACGCAGACATGGGGAGAAAGTGCAAACTCCACACAGACAGTCACCCTAGGCTGGAGTTGAACCCGGGTCCCTGGAGCTTTGAGGCTACAGTGCTAACCACTGTGCCACCCACATGATAAGGATCTATTCTCAAATAGCTTTTAGAAGCCAATGATTGAGCAACTGATTGATGTTGTGATATTGCCTGCACGCCATTGTAATGTAAAGATGCTCAGTAGCGTGAGAGACCAGCAATAAATGGTTCATGTTTAAATATGCAAATCTCAAGACCTCAGCATTGAGACATCACCAATTGCAAGATCCTTGAGTGGGAGACGACAAGATTGGTAAGCAACAATGCAACCAAAATCTTTTTTACATTTTGGAATAGGTGGCAATCCCCAAGACTTAGCAGCTAAAATGGCTGCAGTTAAAAAAAAGTTTTTTAAAAAGGTTGGCAGAGTTAAATACAGAAACCTATAGAGCACAGTTAAGAAGAGCGACTGTTTCAGACAGAGTTACGACATCACCCTGAATACGTCCCTTCCAAGCATTTGGAAATGGTGAAATCTTGGCCAATAACTTCCTGGTTCCCCAGCGTTGCGTTTCGGGGAACCCAATGCTGTGCTGTGAATTCCCTCAAGGAAGTGCCCACGTGAGGGTTTACCCAGCAATTGCCTAGAAGTGCTAACTTCCTCTGGACAATAGCGCTGGGCTGGGAACCATTGACAGAAGCGATTTAAACCATTAAATTCGATGGTTGTGCCGCTTTTACCCTGATAGTTACTCTGAAAGAGTGACGATTAAAAGGTCCTAGCCTCACACGCTGCTCCTGTGTCACCCAGTCTGAGTGAGGATGGTTGGGCGAGACAGGGGTTTTGGAATGGCAGAGAGGGTAAGTTCATCCAGAGTGGCAATCCGACAGAGATTGCCACCATAAGGAAGTTACGGTGTTTTTTTTGAAAAGCACTCTAACCTGAGGGAACTGGCTTCAAAAACTCACATTTTAAAACAAGCAAAGCACATTTTGTCCCAAATTACAATCTTTACAGTTCAGAAGGAGGCCATTCGGCTCATCGAGTCTGCACTGACCCTCAGAAAGAGCATCCTACCCAGGCCCACACCCCTGCCCTATCCTACCCAGGCCCACAACCCTGCCCTATCCCTGTAAGCCAACCTAACTTGTAAGTCCAGGGTCAATTTATCATGGCCAATCCACCTAACCTGCACATCTTTGGACTGTGGGAGGAAATCGGAGCACCCGGAGGAAATGCACGCGGACACGGGGTGAACGTGCAAACTCCACACACTCTCACCTGTCACCCCTCTAAAGCAGAAGCTTAACCAAGTTCCAAGCCCAGTGCAGTATAAAGATTTGGAACACCCTGTACAGTTGCTGCAAAATACACCTCCAAAGCTTTTTTAAAGATCTGCCCAGCAACAAGTCCTCAAAAAAGACTGTATTCTAGCAACTACAGCCTCTGTGAAAAGATTGTTACCACACTCAGTCATAAAGAGGCAACACAATTTAAAGCAATAACTACAAGAAAGAAAATGGCTATGGAGGGAAAATTAAAAGAGACTCCAGCCAGAGGGATACTCTCGGTGAAGGTCCTTAGGCAACAAACGACCCCAGAGGGAAGCCAACTCTCAGCAAGAGAATGGCCAATGAGAGAATAAACAGTTGAAAGAACAGTTGATCGTTCTTCAAGATCGAATGCAAAAGGAATGTATGCCCATTCAGCGACATGACAAAATGAAGACTATCTTAAGCAGCAGAATGGAAGTGCAACAGATGACACTCGAGGGGACTCCCAAATTACAGGACAGCTCAAGATGAGGCAAGTGAGCTTTGCAAAGAAAAGAAAATCCTGTCGAAAGACCTTCACATACAATAAAAAATTCCTCGGGTCAAAGTTTATCCTTCTGGAAAATTACAAAAAGAAACAAAATGAGTTTCACATCACTCTGAACAAGCTGATGAACCAGTTGGCAGCGCAGACTCAGTAATGTTCCATTTTCCAGCTGGAAGCCGAAAGTAACAAGGAACAGATTAAGGAGCTGAAGAAGCAGTTGAATGAAAGAGAGGAGGCACAGAAAGGAAAAGCCATCGAGCTTTCCAAGCTGCAAGCGGATAATGAAGCCACGAGGAGCACAGTGACAGAACAGAAAACTAGTTCACACTTTGCCATTGACAACAGTGACTCCAAAACAAAGGACAAGGTCAACGTCCAGTTGTAAATAAAGGAAGAACAGACAGAAATGAGACCGGGAAATGTAAATCCGACACTGAAGCAGAGGGCATTAGCGGAAGGAAAACCATTGGATGCAGAAACACTTGAGCTGAGTGACAAGATTCATCAGCTTGCAAAACATATTTGCAAACGCAACAGCAAAGAAATGTCTGGCTGAAATTATGGAGCAAGTGGAAATGAATGTTCCATTTGTGAAACATAAATGTCCAGCAAGAACATGGCGGACGCCACGGAAAGAGAAAATTCGAACCCAGTCTAGCAATGAATAGAGTGCACAATTTCCTCAGGAGGAACAAGACAAAGCCACAGTGTACGACTGGAACAGGTGAGTTGTTAACCAAGAGAATCGCAACTCGAAGGAGCGCAGAAAGCAAATCAAATGAAAATAGCCAAGTATCAGAAACACAGAGTACTGCTACCATTCCTCCAAACATGACAGATCGAGGTGTGGAAGAACTGACAAACCTCAAGACTGTCTGAATTTATAAAGTCAGAGTCTTGAGATGAGGGAGGACAGATAGCAAGTAAAAATAGGATTGTCATACTCTGCAGAAGGGAGGAAATTTTTCTTTCGAGAAGAAACGGGGATGTTGTAACATTGCTTGCATGCCATTGTAATGATTTTTAAAAATAAATTTAGAGTACCCAATTCATTTTTTTCCAATTAAGGGGTAATTTAGCATGGCCAATCCACTACCCTGCGCATCTTTTGGGTTGTGGGGTTGAAACCCACACAAACACGGGGAGAATGTGCAAACTCCACACGGACAGTGACCCAGAGCCGGGATAAAACCTGGGACCTCGGCAATGTGAGGCAGCCGTGCTAACCACTACGCCACCATGCTGCCATGCCATTGTAATGATGGTGCTCGGCAGAGGAAGAGTTAATGTGTGACTGGAGTATACTATCCCCCATGATATGATGCACAAAATCACATGGTGATAGACTGTCAGAAAACAGTCTCGAATCAGAACCTGTAAATATTCAGTCCATCTGTATGGCAGCTGTAGTACCATGTATGACTATAACTTGGATCTGTGAATAGTTAAAGACGAGCGATAAACAGTTCATGTTTAAACATACAAGTTTCAAGATCTTCTCATTGAGACATCTAAATAACCCATAAATACAAGATGACTGGCAGTGGTGGGGACTTCTAAAAGATATTATGACAACTGACCAATCAAGACAGTTCTCTGGACTGCCTTCTTGGTTGGGAAATTTTGTGAATCTTGGGCGGGTAAGGTGCGGTACCATATTTCTGTATAGTGTAGGTGCTATATAAATGTAAATTTCTATTCTAGTTGCTCCCTGCTTAAGTGTTTTATGGAACCTTTTGATTCAACTATTGCCATGTATCTTGCTATTGGTGTGGGAATGTACCTCTACATATTGTTACTTGAGTAAATGTCTGACGGCAGAATTTTCCTGTCCTGGGGATTTACCAGTGCCGGCCATGCAAGGCAATGGACCTTTGACTGGCCTGGGGCCCGAACACGTCGGCCAAAGTTTCTTAATAATCAAGGTATTAAAAGCTTATTAATTTGTGGTTTTAGCTACATTACCGCAAGACATCAGAACATGGCCGTCACTGCAGCGAATAAACTGGGCATTGAAATTGTTTTGGTTCTGTGATGGATAGTTCTTTTGCAGTTCCATTTCTTAAGTGTAATTATCCAGTGTCTGTACTGGCCTTGCAAAGTTTGTGAGAAGATATCACTTGGCCTGGGCTGGAATTAATATACCCAAAATAACAAGTCAATTTTCCCAGCTGTAAGCTGACCTGAAAAGAAATTAAACATCCACTATTGAGGTTAGTGTAAAGCGTTTTTTGTTGTTTTCTGTTCATTGCTCAGGAGGCATCATAAAATGGGTTTTAAAGGGGTCAAAAGGACGTAGGATTATATTCATTGGAGTTTAGAAGCGTATCATGGGATCTCATAGAAACGTATAAAATTAGATTAGACACAGTGGATTCAGAAAGATTTTACCCAATGGTGGGGGAGACTGGATAGTCAGAGGCTTTCCCCCAGGGGTGAGGGGTCAATTACTAGGGGGCATAGGTTTAAGGTGCGAGGGGCAAGGTTTGGAGGAGATGTACGAGGCAAGTTTTTTATACAGAGGCCTGGAACTTGCTGCCGGAGGAGGTGGTGGAAGCAGGGACGACAGTGATATTTAAGGGGCATCTTGACAAATACATTCCCGTACCAGCCTCCCCGAACAGGCGCCGGAATGTGGCGACTAGGGGCTTTTCACAGTAACTTCATTTGAAGCCTACTTGTGACAATAAGCGATTTTCATTTCATTTTCATGAATAGGATGGGAATAGAGGGATACGGACCCAGGAAGTGCAGAAGATTTTAGTTTAGACGGGCAGCATGGTCGGCACAGGCTTGGCGGGCCGAAGGGCCTGTTCCTGTGCTGTACTTTTCTTTGTTCTTTGTTCTTTGTTCCAGAGCTAGGGTCATACTTTGAGGATAAGGGGTTTTAGGACTGAGATGAGGAGAACTTTCTTCACCCGGAGAGTGGTGAATCTGTGGAATTCACTACCACAGAAAGTAGCAAAGTCCAAAACGTTGTGTGATTTCAAGACGGAATTATGGATCTTGGGGCTAAAACGATCAAGTGATATGGGGAGAAGGTGGAATCAAGGTATTGAACATGATGATGAGCCATGATCATAATGAATGCAGGAGCAGGCTCAAAGGACCGAATGGCCTCCTCCTGCTTCTATCTTCTGTATATGTTTCTATGTATGTTCCTGGGCTACCCTGAGAATTTCTTCCTCTATGGGCAGCACGGTAGCACAGCGGTAAGCACAGTTGCTTCACAGCTCCAGGGTCCCAAGTTCGATTCCCGGCTTGTGTCACTATCTGTGTGGAATCTGTACGTTCTCCCCGTGTCTGCGTGGGTTTCCTCCGGGTGCCCCGGTTTCCTCACACAGTCCAAAGATGTGCAGGTTAGGTGGATTGGCCATGCTAAATTACCCTTAATGTCCCCAAAAAAGGTTAATTGGGGTTACTGGGTTACGGGGATAGGTTGAGGGTGTGGGCTTAAGTGGGGTGCTCTTTCCAAGGGCCGGTGCAGACTCGATGGGCCAAATGCCCTCCTTCTGCACTCTAAATTCTATGATTCTATGAGCTGTTATAGGAACATACAAGAACACAACACAAGAATTAGGAACAGGTGTAGACCGTATGTCCTTCTGAGCCTGCTCTGTCATTCATGGCTGATCTTGGGCTTGAACTCCATTCCCCCCCATATCCCTCGCTTCACTGAGAGACCAACAACCTGTCTTTACCAGCCTTAAATGTACTCAACAATGGAACATCCACAACCCTCCAGAGAATTCCAAAGATTCACAAGCCTTTGAGTGAAGTAATTTCTCCTCATCTCAGTCCAAAATGTTAACCGGGTGTTGTAAGACTTCTTACTGTGCTCACCCCAGTCCAACACCGGCATCTCCACATCTGTCCTAAATTAAGGGCAGCATGGTAGCATTGTGGATAGCACAATTGTTTCACAGGTCCAGGGTCCCAGGTTCGATTCCGGCTTGGGTCACTGTCTGTGCGGAGTCTGCACATCCTCCCCGTGTGTGCGTGGGTTTCCTCCGGGTGCTCCGGTTTCCTCCCACAGTCCAAAGATGTGCAGGTTAGGTGGATTGGCCATGATAAATTGCCCTTAGTGTCCAAAATTGCCCTTAGTGTTGGGTGGGGTTACTGGGTTATGGGGATAGGTTGGGGTGTTGACCTTGGGTAGGGTGCTCTTTCCACGAGCCGGTGCAGACTCGATGGGCCGAATGGCCTCCTTCTGCACTGTAAATTCTATGATAATCTATGATCAGCCTCTTATCCTAAGACTGTGTTTTAGATTTCACGATCAGCAGAAATAATCTCTCAGCATCCAAGCCCCCTTTAGACTCTTGTACGTTTCAATGAGATTGCCTCTCATTCTTTTACACTCCAGAGAATATAAGCCCAATTTACACTCGGCTTCTCATCATTAGATGACCCCTTCATTCCAGGGACCTATTTAGTAAAACTTCGCTGTGCCGTATCCAATGTAAGTATATCCTTCCTTAAATGCGGAGATCAAAACTGCACAAAGTATTCCGGATACAACCTCACCAAGGTAAGAACGGAGCTTATCCTAGCTGAGAAGTGACATGAACCCCAGTGAGGCTAATTATATTGGAAATGAAGTTGATTCGGTCAGGCACTGATTATTTTCCTATACTTGCTCCATTGAGATTTTCTTTCAGGGTCTCCTTTCTGTCACTCACGTGTTACAACACCGCTTTGAAGTTCCTGTGCAGGTACATCCTGGGCAGGTGAAATACTCCCATCCTGGCCACGCAGACATCTTCAACTCTGGGATTTGATTCATGGTCACTGGCCTAACGATAAGATGACAGACTTTCTCTCCACTCTCCTCATAGCAGCGAGGGACTTTCAG
This sequence comes from Scyliorhinus torazame, assembly GCF_047496885.1. NCBI lineage: Eukaryota > Metazoa > Chordata > Chondrichthyes > Carcharhiniformes > Scyliorhinidae > Scyliorhinus > Scyliorhinus torazame. The sequence goes on along the minus strand of NC_092717.1, from coordinate 216,339,480 downwards.
GATTGCCTGGTCCGAAGAGGCAGATATGCTGTAGTTTGGGAGACAGTTTGTCTTGCATGCAACACATTATGTAGACTGCCTTGAATAGGAGATGAGTGAATTTTATCATGTGAATTCCTTTATAACGCAATTTACAGTTACATTTATTTCCTTCTCACATCTTCCCCTTTCCAGCTGCCTCTTTACCCCCGAGATACATCTGCTTTATTTCAGCTGCATTACTTTCTCTCAGCCTATGAGTTTTGTGTGATTATTCCGAAGATATCTTTGACCACGCGCAGGAAATGATCTGTCAGATGCTATGACTTGAAAGGGAAATGGAACCCGTGCAAAACAAATGAATTGCAGAATAACATTAAAAATAGAAGAAAAAATGCTTTCAACTCAATTCATTAGCTCAGTTTAACCCAGCTCTATAGAGTGTGACCAAGCATCTGTCTGATACAAGCATTGTTCCAATCTCACGTGCAGTCTCACATGCAATCTCACATGCAGTCTCACATGCAATCTCACATGCAATCTCACATGCAATCTCACATGCAATCTCACATGCAGTCTCACATGCAATCTCACATGCAATCTCACATGCAGTCTCACATGCAGTCTCACATGCAATCTCACATGCAATCTCGCATGCAATCTCACATGCAGTCTCACATGCAGTCTCACATGCAGTCTCACATGCAATCTCACATGCAGTCTCACATGCAATCTCACATGCAGTCTCACATGCAGTCTCACATGCAATCTCACATGCAATCTCACATGCAATCTCACATGCAGTCTCACATGCAATCTCACATGCAATCTCACATGCAATCTCACATGCAATCTCACATGCAATCTCACATGCAGTCTCACATGCAGTCTCACATGCAATCTCACATGCAATCTCACATGCAATCTCACATGCAATCTCACATGCAGTCTCACATGCAATCTCACACGCAGTCTCACATGCAATCTCACATGCAATCTCACATGCAGTCTCACATGCAATCTCACATGCAATCTCACATGCAATCTCACATGCAGTCTCACATGCAGTCTCACATGCAATCTCACATGCAGTCTCACATGCAATCTCACATGCAGTCTCACATGCAGTCTCACATGCAATCTCACATGCAATCTCACATGCAGTCTCACATGCAATCTCACATGCAGTCTCACATGCAATCTCACATGCAGTCTCACATGCAATCTCACATGCAATCTCACATGCAGTCACACATGCAATCTCACATGCAATCTCACATGCAGTCTCACATGCAATCTCACATGCAATCTCACATGCAGTCTCACATGCAATCTCACATGCAATCTCACATGCAATCTCACATGCAGTCTCACATGCAATCTCACATGCAGTCTCACATGCAATCTCACATGCAGTCTCACATGCAATCTCACATGCAGTCTCACATGCAATCTCACATGCAGTCTCACATGCAATCTCACATGCAATCTCACATGCAGTCTCACATGCAATCTCACATGCAGTCTCACAGGCAACCTCACATGCAATCTCACATGCAATCTCACATGCAATCTCACATGCAATCTCACATGCAGTCTCACATGCAATCTCACATGCAATCTCACATGCAGTCTCACATGCAATCTCACATGCAGTCTCACATGCAATCTCACATGCAATCTCACATGCAGTCTCACATGCAATCTCACATGCAATCTCACATGCAATCTCACATGCAATCTCACATGCAATCTCACATGCAATCTCACATGCAGTCTCACATGCAGTCTCACCCAGCTCTAGCTGCCGATACGGCCTGGAGAATTGCCATGTCTGTGGCCGCGCAAGCGCACGGCTGTGACCTGCAGTGGCTACGCCATGCTTCATGGTGGACACAGCCCGCGGAGCCGGCCTGCAAAATATTCCTCCCCTTCGGCCGGCTCGTGTGCCCGGACCGCCCCACCACATTGCCCCCAACCCCGAATAATGTCCCCCCCTACCTGCGGATCGGCCCTCCCCCGACTGTGGCGGCGCTGGACTGAGTCCGCAGCCGATACGCTGAGTTCCCGACGGGTGAGACCACACACGGCCCACGCTGTCGGGAACTCGGCCAGTCGGGGCCGGAGAATCGCGGGGCGGGCCTCAGCCAATGTACGGATGCCGTGGATCCTAGAGTACACCGCTTTTCAGGGGGCAGAGCATTGCGAAAGCGGTGCGCCCCCAATTTCGGCATCATCGGGGATTCTCCGCCCCGTCGCCGAAAGGATCAGAGAATCCAGCCAGATGCTATTTCAAAGCACATGTAAAAGCTTTGCCACTAAAGGCTGTGCCACCCCACTCCACCCCCCATCAACACTTCTTTTCTGTGTCTGTGAAAGACACAGTTCCGAAGTTGCTGGATCATAGTTGCTGAATAACCAATGGCATGTTCAAAGCGCTCACAGAATTAGTTAACAAATGTCAATTTGTGATGAAGACGATATGTGAGGAAGAAGATGATATGTCATGAGTTCCGATTATCCACAAATTGCTGTTAGCCTCACCAAAACCAAAATGATTGCAGTCTCATGTGAACCTCCCCATTGAAATGAATTGCACATTAATGCTATTGCTGGATTTATTGCAGTTATTGTGAATCAATCACCCCATAGTCATTCAGGGCTAGTAACTGATGTCATAAGGACCCTGATAATGATTAAATTTAAGACGCCAACAGGTATTCAACCTTGGAGGCCAGGGAAGAGAACAATTAATCTGTGGTCTCTCAGAAGTAGGCCAATCGGCCCATTGAGCCCTGCCCTGTCATGCAATAAGATCATGGCTGATCTTGGGCTGATATCCATAGAATCACTACAACGCAGAAGGTGATCATTCGGCCCATCGAGTCCTCCCGTCTCTCTGAAGGAACACCTTACCGAGGCCCACTCCCCCACCCTATCCCACCTAACCTGCACATCTTTGGGCACCAAGGGGCAAATTTAGCATGGCCAATTCACCTAATCTGCACATCTTGGGATGTGGGAGGAAACTGGAGCACCCGGAGAAAACCCACGCAGACACAGGGAGAACATACAAATTCCAAGGCCGGAATCGAACCCGGGTCCTTAGTGCCGTGAGGCAGCAGTGCTGACCACTGTGTCACTGTGACACCCTCATATAAAAACAAAATACTGTTGATGCTGGACATTTGGAATCAAAGCTCTATCCCCCTTGCAATAAAGGTCAGCATTCCGTTTACTTTCCTAATCCCTTACTGTAACTGGATATTAACTTATTGTGATTCATGTACAAGGACACCCGGATCCCTCTGCACTACAGCATTGTGAACTCTCATTTAAATTGTATTTTCTGTTCTTCTTGCCAAAGTGGACACCCTCCATCTTCCAAATTTTTGCTCACTCACTTAACCTCTTTATATCACTTAGCAGATTCTATAGGCAAGAATTTCTGGCCCTTCCTGCTTGCGGGATCTTCTAGGCCCCCTGACGTTATCCCTCCGCAGTGGGTTCCCCGGCAGTGGGGCAGACAAACCAAGCAAAAGCCCATAGACTTTGGTGGGACCAGTAGATCCTGCCAGTGGCCAATGACCTGCTGGGTCTGCCATGGGAAAACCCACCATGGGGTGGGAGTAGGGGGTGGAAATTCCCAGCCTTTGTATCCTCCTCACAACTTGCTTTCCTCCCTGTCTTTGTATCATCAGAAAATCTGGCTGCAATACAATCAGTGCCTTCATCGAAGATATTAATGTAGATCATGAATTCTTGAGCCCGCAGCACTGATCCCTCCATTGGTTACAGTTTGTCAGTCTGAAAATTATCCACTTATCCTGATTCTGTCACAGAATCCCAGAAAAATACAGCGCAGAAGAGGCCCTTCGGCCCATTGAGTCTGCACCGACAGAAGGAAAACACCTCACCTGTCTACCTAATCCCATTTGCCAGCACTTGGCGCATAGCCTTGAGTGTTATGACATGCCAAGTGCTCATCCAGGTACTTTTTAAAGGGTGTGAGGCAACCTGTCTCTACCACCCTCCCAGACAACACATTCCAGGCCATCATCGCCCTCTGGTAAAAATGTTTTTCCTCAAATATCCCCTAAACCTCCTATCTCTCGCCTTGAACGTGTGTCCCCTCGTCACTGACTCTTCAGCTAAGGAGAACAGCTGCTCCCAATGCACGCTGTCCATGTCCGTCATAATTTTGTTCACCTCAATCAGGTCACCCCTCAGTCTTCTCCAGCGAAAACAACCCAAGCCCATCCAATCTCCCTTCATAACTTAAATGTTCCATCCCAAGCAACATCCTGGTGAATCGCCTCTGCACCCCCTCCAGCGCAATCACATCCTTCCGATAATGTGGGGACCAGAATTGTACACAGTACTCCATCTGTGGCCTCACCAAAGTTCTATACAACTCCAACATGATCTCGCTGCTTATGTAATCTATGCTTCGATTGAAAAAGGCAAGTGTCCCATATGCCTTGTTCACCACTCTATTAACCTGCGCTCCCGCCTTCAGAGATCTATGGAGAAATATGCCAATGTCCCTTTGTTTCTTGGAACTTTCCAGTGTCATGCCATTGATTGAATACTTCCTTGTCAAATTACTCCTTTCAAAGTGTATCACCTCATACTTTTCAGGGTTAAATTCCATCTGTCACTTATCTGCCCAATTGACCATCCCACCTATATCTTCCTCTAACCCAAGCCACTCAACCTCACTGTTAACCACCCGGCCAATCTTTATGTCATTTGCAAACATACTGATCCTACCCCCCATATAGTTATCTATGTCGTTTATATAAATGAATAATAGAGGTCCCAGCATAGATCCCCTTGGTGCAGCATTGGACACTGGCTTCCAGTCACTAAAGCAGCCGCCTGTCATCACCGTCTACCTCCTACAACTAAGCCAATTTCGAATCCACCTTAAAAAAATTACCCTGTATCCCATGTGCTTTTGGCTTCTGTATAAATCTCCCATGTGGGACCGAGTCAAAGATTTTGCTGAAATCCATATAAACTATATCAACTGGTCACCGCCTCCAAAAATTCAATCAAATTTGTTAAGCATGACCTCCCTCTGACAAAGCCATGCTGACTATTCCTGGGCAAACCTTGCCTCTCCAAGTGGAGATAGATTCTCTCCTTCAGAATTATCTCCAATAGTTTCCCCACCACTGACGTGAGACTCACTGGTCTGTAGTTCCTCGGCTTATCTCTACAATCTTTCTTAAATAGTGGGACCACATTAACTGTTCTCCAGTTCTCTGGTACCTCCCCGTGGCCAGAGTTAAAAATTTGGATTAGAGCCCCTGCAATCTGCTCCCTCGCCTCCCACAGCATCCTGGGACACAATTGCATAGAAAGTAGAAGCAGGAGGAGGCTATTCAGCTCCTAAATGTCCTGCTGACTTTCAGGGGGGTTAGAATAAACACCTAGCTGTGTAGCTGTCCCTTTTTTATTCCTAAGCTCTACCCACAAGGCTTCATTTGAAGCTGCCTCCAAGGTATCAGCTCTCCCTACTGCGATAACTGGCTCCTTAACTAATAATGCAATACCTCCTCCTCTTTTATCCCCTTCTCTGTCCCGCCTGAAGATTCTATATTCGGGGATGTCGAGCTGCCAACCCTGTCCCTCCCTCATCCATATCTTTGTTTCCTGTTAGTTGCCCTTTATCCAAGCTAATAATTTACCACCATGAATGCTTATCTTGTTCAGTACCTGCAAAATATCCAGGCTTGGGCTGATAAGTGGCAAGAAACATTGGCGCCACACAAGTGCCATGTAATGACCATCTCCAACAAGAGAGAATTTGACCATCGCCCCTTGACTTCAAAGGCATTACCATCACTGAAGCCCCCACTAAAACCTTCCTGAGGGTTACCACTGAACAGAAACTGAACTGGACTAGCAATATACAAACAGTGACTACAAGAGCAGATTAGAGGCTAGGAACCTTGCGGTGAATAATTAACGTCTTGATTCCCCAAAGTCTGTTAATCATCTACAAGGCACAAGTCAGAGGAGTATGATGGATCACCCTCCACTTGCCTGGGTGAGTTCAGCTCCAAGAATACTCAAGAGGCTTGATACCAAGCCTGCTTGATTGGTACTCCTTCCAGAAACATTCACTCCTTCCACCATTGACACGCAGAAGCAGCAGTGTACACCATCTACACGATGCACTGTAGCAATTCAGCCAGACTTCTTAGGCAGCAGCTCCAATCTACTACCATCTAGAAGGACAATGGCAGCAGATACCTGGGAAAATCAACACTTGGAGGTTCACCGCCAAGTCACTCACCATCCTGACCTGGAAATATAGCACAGTTCCTTCACTGTCGCTGTGTAACATTTCTGAAACTCCCTCTCTAATAGCACTGTGGGCGTACCTACACCTCAGAGACTGCAGTGGTTCAAAATGGCAGCTCACCACCATCTTCTCAAGGACAACTAGGGATGGGCAATAAACGCTGGTCTAGCCAGCGACACCCACACCCTGTAAATGAATTTATAAAAATCCTATGTGGCACCCTATCGAATGCCTTTTAAATATCCAAATAGGCTACATTTACTGTTTCACCTTTATCCACCCTGTCAGCTACATCCTCAAATAGCTCGAGTAAATTTGTCAAATACGATTTCCCTTTCTGCTTGATTGCATTAAAGTTGTCCAGAGATAACCTCTTTAATAATGGATTTTAATGTTTTCCCAATGACATATGCTAGACTAACTGACCCATAGTTTCCCGTTTTCTGTCCAGTAGGCCATATAATCCAATGGATTATAGTCCCTTATTCCTAGTATTTACTGTGCTAGAAATTGTGGTTATTTTAAGTTCCTCTCTCCCTTCAGTCCCACTGTTCCTCGTGATGATGATGAAGCTGGTTCAATACTTTCGGGCTCAAGAACATTTGAAAATCTAGCACATCTACACTGCCTTCACTGAGAACATCTGACAAACCAACAATTTCCAAACACCATAAATAAAAGCAAATTACTCCGGATGCTGGAATCTGAAACAAAATCGGAAAATGTTGGACGACCTTAGGTCTGACAACATTAATGGAGAGAGGACGGAGCTAATGTTTTGAGTCTGCCTGACTCTTTCCAAACCCAACTTGGTTACAATGAACTCTTCATCTGATTGGTCTTCATATTTTTTTCTTACTTTTCCTTTCTGTTTTCTGTTTTCCCTTTCTCTCTTAATCAACTCTCTATCTTGCCCTCTTTTTATTTCTCTTTCTGGATCTAATTTGACTCTAATTCACCCTATTTCCTTTTCCGTTGCGCACACTGTTTCTTTCTCTATCTTCTGTTTCATTAACTGTCAGGAATTCCAACATGCAACATTGACATGACTACACTGTTATCAATTCACATTTCCAGCATTCAGCGGCGTACCACCTGGAGCCTGGAGACCATGTCGCACATCAACAAAGGGGCAATTTGTGAGCCATTAGTATTCTAATGACTGATGCATTCTCTGCACTTACTTTACCAACTCTGTGAGCGATGGCATTAACCTGTCTTTAGGTTTAAAGCCCTGAAATACTTTGTTGTAACTTCAATTGAGAGATTGGTAGCATCCACAGAGAAACCACGTGCATGGCTGAAAATAGCCATTTGCTCCAACATCGAGGAGGCTGTGCCATTCTCTGATCGTAACTCTAGTGGTTGGAGCCCGAGTCGAATTTTTGAGGCCGGACTTCGTTTGCGCTCCATTTACAAAACGATATTTCAGAGCAGTCCATTTTTGGAATCCACTGCTAATCATTAGTGGTGAGGAAGAGCCGAACTGAGTGAGAAAGAGGCGAAAGGGAAAAGAAGTATACGAGATAAGGATAAAACAAGAGAGAGATTGAGCATGTGTAAGAAGTGGAGTGTGCACTTGAGTGAATAAGGAGAACAGTGACATGCTGAGAGAAGGAGAAGCCCGAGTCTGTGCATAAGAGCGTAAAAAATATGATTAAGTGAGAGAAAAGAGAATCTGTGAATCTTTGTGTGCGTGTGTGTATGTGAAAGAGAAATAGCAAAGTAAAATGAGAAATTAACTTTCTTAATAAGGACTTTTAAACAACTTATGATCCAGACTTTTTCATGTGTATATTCACTTATGGGGCGAGATTCTCCGACCCCCCGCCGGGTCGGAGAATCGCCGGGGGCTGGCGTGAATCCCGCCCCCGCCGGTTGCCGAATTCTCCGGCACCGGATATTCGATGGGGGCGGGAATCGCGCCGCGCCGGTTGGCGGGCCCCCCCCTGCGATCCTCCGGCCTGGATGGGCCGAAGTCCCGCCGCTAAAATGCCTGTCCCGCCGGTGTAGATTCAACCACCTACCTTACTGGCGGGACCAGGCGGCGCGGGTGGGCTCCGGGGTCCTGGGGGGGGCGTGGGGCGTGGGGCGATCTGGCCCCAGAGGGTGCCCCCACAGTGGCCTGGCCCGCGATCGGGGCCCATCGATCCGCGGGCGGGCCTGTGCCGTGGGGGCACTCTTTCCCTTCTGCCTTCGCCACGGTCTCCACCATGACGGAGGCAGAAGAGACTCTCTCCAATGCGCATGCGCGGGAATGCCGTCAGCAGCCGCTAACGCTCCCGCGCATGCGCCGCCCGGAGATGTCATTTCCGCGCCAGCTGGCGGGGCACCAAAGGCCTTTTCCGCCAGCTGGCGGGGCGGAAATTCGTCTGGCGCGGGCCTAGCCCCTTAAGGTTGGGGCTCGGCCCCCCAAGATGCGGAGCATTCCGCACCTTTGGGGCGGCGCGATGCCCGACTGATTTGCACCGTTTTGGGCGCCAGTCGGCGGACATCGCGCCGATACTGGAGAATTTCGCCCATGATCTTTGCTTGGAAATGTGCATGCTATTCAAAGACGGCATTTTAAAGAGAAAGCTGCAACGGAAAACATAATCCTCACACCAACTGTGTCTTTCAGAAGAGGCACCATAAAACCAACACTTGAAACGTGAGAGACAAGCATACTTGTAATAATGGGCCGAAAGTAAATCATGTATTGCAATGAAATATCTGTTTTATAGTCTTGTGTATACAGTGTGTGTGACATTCTGCATGAGCACATTCTGGGTTATTATCTTTTTTCTTTTGAAACTTTCATTTTTAATTGTTCCCAGTCTTCAACGTTGTCCGGAACTTTCTGCCGATCTCGCCAACAGGATCTTCCGGTCCCACTGATGGCGAACCGCCACCATGGATTTCCTGGTGACTGTGAGAGGGGGGATGTATATAACGGGAAACCCTTTTGACAACGGCAGGAACGGAAGATGCCACTGAAACAGCTTTTTTCTGCTCTATACAACCGTCACGACTACTTCATCTCTATGAATGTTATTCTAGGATAGGCGTCGGCGACCTAGGGCTCTCCCAGATCTCATTTGCGACTTCCAACCTTTTCCAGTTGGATTGCATTATCATGAGAAAAGCCTAAAAAAAGTAACTCAAGAAAAGTCAAAGTTTTTATCTTGGCTAATCTAAGCATCTAAATTTGCATTTCTTGGAGATAGGAAGAAAACATTTAAAAAGAGATGCAAAAAATGCCAAAGAAAACATCTATTATGTCTATTATTAATTACAATTGTTTTTCTATTGTTACATAAATTCAATACATGCATTTTATTTATTATATATGTAATTTATACTCTTGTCAATTTACTATTTATTTGGTTTAGAAATATTGCATTTTTGTCCTGCGGCTACTAATAGTTTTTATTCAAGGAAATGTTTTAAAAACAGATTCTCCACACAAAGCAACTCTTCGGGACGGTTTAAACTAATTTGGCAGGGGAATGGGAACCGGATTTGTAGTCCAGCAACTAAGGTAGCCGATATTCAGGATGCCAAAGCGTGTAATGAGGCAGTGGGGAAGGGAACACTGACAAAGGAGAGTACTTTCAGGCACGGAGATGGGTTGAAGTGTGTATACTTCAACGCAAGAAGCATCAGGAATAAGGTGGGTGAACTTAGGGCATGGATCGGTACTTGGGACTACGATGTGGTGGCCATCACGGAAACTTGGATAGAAGAGGGGCAGAAATGGTTGTTGGAGGTCCCTGGTTATAGATGTTTCAATAAGATTAGGGAGGGTGGTAAAAGAGGTGGGAGGGGGGAGGGGGGGGGGGGTGGCATTGTTAATTAGAGATAGTATAACAGCTGCAGAAAGGCAGTTTGAGGAGTATCACCCTACTGAAGTAGTATGGGTTGAAGTCAGAAATAGGAAAGGAGCAGTCACCTTGTTAGGAGTTTTCTATAGGCCCCCCAATAGTAGCAGAGATGTGGAGGAACAGATTGGGAAACAGATTTTGGAAAGGTGCAGAAGTCACAGGGTAGTAGTCATGGGTGACTTTAACTTCCCAAATATTGAGTGGAAACTCTTTAGATCAAATAGTTTGGATGGGGTGGTGTTTGTGCAGTGTGTCTAGGAAGCTTTTCTAACACAGTATGTAGATTGTCCGACCAGAGGAGGGGCAATATTGGATTTAGTACTTGGTAATGAACCAGGGCAAGTGATAGATTTGTTAGTGGGGGAGCATTTTGGAGATAGTGACCACAATTCTGTGACTTTCACTTTACTAATGGAGAGGGATAGGAGCGTGCAACAGGGCAAGGTTTACAATTGGGGGAAGGGTAAATACGATGTTGTCAGACAAGAATTGAAGTGCATAAGTTGGGAACATAGGCTGTCAGGGAAGGACACAAGTGAAATGTGGAACTTGTTCAAGGAACAGGTACTACGTGTCCTTGATATGTATGTCCCTGTCAGGCAGGGAAGAGATGGTTGAGTGAGGGAACCATGGTTGACAAGAGAGGTTGAATGTCTTGTTAAGAGGAAAAAGGATACTTATGTAAGGCTGAGGAAACAAGGTTCAGACAGGGCGCTGGAGGGATACAAGATAGCCAGGAGGGAACTGAAGAAAGGGATTAGGAGAGCTAAGAGAGGGCATGAACAATCTTTGGCGGGTAGGATCAAGGAAAACCCCAAGGCCTTTTACACATATGTGAGAAATATGAGAATGACTAGAGCGAGGGTAGGTCCGATCAAGGACAGTAGCGGGAGATTGTGTATTGAGTCTGAAGAGATAGGAGAGGTCTTGAACGAGTACTTTTCTTCTGTATTTACAAATGAGAGGGGCCATATTGTTGGAGAGGACAGTGTGAAACAGATTGGTAAGCTCAAGGAAATACTTGTTAGGAAGGAAGATGTGTTGGGCATTTTGAAAAACGTGAGGATAGACAAGTCCCCCGGGCCTGACGGGATATATCCAAGGATTCTATGGGAAGCAAGAGATGAAATTGCAGAGCCGTTGGCAATGATCTTTTCATCCTCACTGTCAACAGGGGTGGTACCAGGGGATTGGAGAGTGGCAAATGTCGTGCCCCTGTTCAAAAAAGGGACTAGGGATAACCCCGGGAATTACAGGCCAGTTAGTCTTACTTCGGTGGTAGGCAAAGTAATGGAAAGTGTACTGAAGGATACGATTTCTGAGCATCTGGAAAGACACTGCTTGATTAGGGATAGTCAGCACGGATTTGTGAGGGGTAGGTCTTGCCTTACAAGTCTTATTGAATTCTTTGAGGAGGTGACCAAGCATGTGGATGAAGGTAAAGCAGTGGATGTAGTGTACATGGATTTTAGTAAGGCATTTGATAAGGTTCCCCATGGTAGGCTTCTGCAGAAAGTAAGGAGGCATGGGATAGTGGGAAATTTGGCCAGTTGGATAACGAACTGGCTAACTGATAGAAGTCAGAGAGTGGTGGTGGATGGCAAATATTCAGCCTGGATCCCAGTTACCAGTGGCATACCGCAGGGATCAGTTCTGGGTCCTCTGCTGTTTGTGATTTTCATTAATGACTTGGATGAGGGAGTTGAAGGGTGGGTCAGTAAATTTGCAGACGATACGGAGATTGGTGGAGTTGTGGATAGTAAAGAGGGCTGTTGTCGGCTGCAAAGAGACATAGATAGGATGCAGAGCTGGGCTGAGAAGTGGCAGATGGAGTTTAACTCTGTAAAGTGTGAGGTTGTCCATTTTGGAAGGACAAATATGAATGCGGAATACAGGGTAACGGTAGAGTTCTTGGCAATGTGGAGGAGCAGAGAGATCTTGGGGTCTATGTTCATACATCTTTGAAAGTTGCCACTCAAGTGGATAGAGCTGTGAAGAAGACCTATGGTGTCCTCGCGTTCATTAACAGAGGGATTGAATTTAAGAGCCGTGAGGTGATGATGCAGTTGTACAAAACCTTGGTCAGGCCACATTTGGAGTACTGTGTACAGTTCTGGTCGCCTCATTTTAAGAAGGATGTGGAAGCTTTGGAAAAGGTGCAACGGAGATTTACCAGGATGTTGCCTGGAATGGAGAGTAGGTCTTACGAGGAAAGGTTGAGGGTGCTAGGCCTTTTCTCATTAGAACGGAGAAGGATGAGGGGTGACTTGATAGAGGTTTATAAGATGATCAGGGGAATAGATAGAGTAGACAGTCAGAGACTTTTTCCCCGGGTGGAACAAACCATTACAAGGGGACATAAATTTAAGGTGAAAGGTGGAAGATATAGGAGGGATGTCAGAGGTAGGTTCTTTACCCAGAGAGTAGTGGGGGCATGGAATGCACTGCCTGTGGAAGTAGTTGAGTCGGAAACATTAGGGACCCTTCAAGCAGCTATTGGATAGGTACATGGATTACGGTAAAATGATATAGTGTAGATTTATTTGTTCTTAAGGGCAGCACGGTAGCATTGTGGATAGCACAATTGCTTCACCGCTCCAGGGTCCCAGGTTCGATTCCGGCTTGGGTTACTGTCTGTGCGGAGTCTGCACATCCTCCCCGTGTGTGCGTGAGCTTCCTCCGGGTGCTCCGGTTTCCTCCCACAGTCCAAAGATGTGCAGACTTGGTGTTGGGTGGAGGTGTTGGGTTTGGGTGGGGTGCTCTTTCCGGGGGCCGGTGCGGACTCGGGGGGCCGGGTGGCCTCCTTCTGCACTGTAAATTCAATGATAATCTATGATTAATCTAGGACAAAGGTTCGGCACAACATCGTGTGCCGAAGGGCCTGTTCTGTGCTGTATTTTCTATGTTCTATGCTCTATGTTTAAAGCAGGTTGTTGCTCCTCTCTCCTAGGATGTCCCACTACTCTAGAATCATTCTAAAGAGTAGGAACAACCGTAACTTCTTCCACAGCTTTTATTGCCATTTGTCTCCTAGAATCTCTCTTATCACGGGCAAAATGCTCCATAAGCGGCCCGATGTCCACCGACCGGCGCCAAAAACGGCGCAAATCAGTCCGGCATCGCGCCGCCCCAAAGGTGCGGAATCCTCCGCATCTTGAACGGCCGAGCCCTAACCTTGAGGGGCTAGGCCCGAGCCGGACTGATTTCCGCCCTGCCAGCTGGCGGGAAAGGCCTTTGGTGCCACGCCAGCTGGCGCGGAAATGACATTGGCGGGCGGCGCATGCGCGGGAGCGTCAGCGGCCGCTCACGGCATCCCCGCGCATGCGCAGTGGAGGGAGTCTTTTCCGCCTCCGCCATGGTGGAGACCGTGGCGAAGACGGAAGGAAAAGAGTGCCCCCACGGCACAGGCCCGCCTGCGGATCGGTGGGCCCCGATCGCGGGCCAGGCCACCGTGGGGGCACCCCCCGTGGGCCCCTCCCAGGAGCCCGAAGCCCGCCCGCGCCGCCTTGTCCCACCGGTAAGAGAGGTGGTTTAATCCACGGCGGCTGGACAGGCATTCTAGCAGCGGGACTTCGGCCCATCCGGGCCGGAGAATCGCCGGGGGGGGGGGCCCACCAATCGGTGCGGCGCGATTCCCGCCCCTGCCGAATATCCGGTGGTGGAGAATTCGGCAACCGGCGGGGGCGGGATTCATGCCAGCCCCCAGCGATTCTCCGACCCAGCGGGGGGGTCGGAGAATCTCGCCCCACATCTGACACCAAACTTGTGCTTCCGCTCTTCAGCACCATACACTACTCTAACCTCAGTCTCCAAACAATACTCTAACCTCAGACTCTACACAATACTCTAACCTCAGACTCCATAGACTACTCTAACCTCAGACTCCATACACTACTCTAACCTCAGACTCCATACACTACTCTAACCTCAGACTCCATACAATACTCTAACCTCAGACTCCATACACTACTCTAACCTCAGACTCCATACATTACTCTAACCTCAGACTCTACACAATACTCTAACCTCAGACTCTATACAATACTCTAACCTCAGACTCCATACACTACTCTAACCTCAGACTCCATACACTACTTTACCCTCAGACTCCATACACTACTCTAACCTCAGACTCCCTACACTACTTTACCCTCAGACTCCATACATTACTCTAACCTCAGACTCCATACACTACTCTAACCTCAGTCTCCATACACGACTCTAACCTCAGTCTCCATACACTACTCTAACCTCAGACTCCATACACTACTCTAACCTCAGACTCCATACATTACTCTAACCTCAGACTCCATGCATTACTCTAACCTCAGACTCCATACATTACTCTAACCTCAGTCTCCATACATTACTCTAACCTCAGACTCCATACATTACTCTAACCTCAGTCTCCATACACTACTCTAACCTCAGACTCCATACATTACTCTAACCTCAGACTCCATGCATTACTCTAACCTCAGACTCCATACACTACTCTAACCTCAGACTCCATACATTAATCTAACCTCAGACTCCATGCATTACTCTAACCTCAGACTCCATACACTACTCTAACCTCAGTCTCTATACCTTACTCTAACCTCAGACTCCTACACTACTCTAACCTCAGTCTCTATACATTACTCTAACCTCAGACTCCATACATTACTCTAACCTCATTCTCCATACACTACTCTAACCTCAGACTCCATACACTACACTAACCTCAGTCTCTATACCTTACTCTAACCTCAGACTCCTATACTACTCTAACCTCAGTCTCTATACATTACTCTAACCTCAGACTCCATACATTACTCTAACCTCAGTCTCCATACACTACTCTAACCTCAGACTCCATACATTACTCTAACCTCAGACTCCATGCATTACTCTAACCTCAGACTCCATACACTACACTAACCTCAGACTCCATACATTACTCTAACCTCAGACTCCATGCATTACTCTAACCTCAAACTCCATACACTACTCTAACCTCAGTCTCTATACATTACTCTAACCTCAGACTCCTACACTACTCTAACCTCAGTCTCTATACATTACTCTAACCTCAGACTCCATACATTACTCTAACCTCATTCTCCATACACTACGCTAACCTCAGTCTCCATACACTACTCTAACCTCAGACTCCATACATTACTCTAACCTCAGACTCCATGAATTACTCTAACCTCAGACTCCATACACTACTTTAACCTCAGACTCCATACATTACTCGAACCTCAGACTCCATGCATTACTCTAACCTCAGACTCCATACACTACTCTAACCTCAGTCTCTATACATTACTCTAACCTCAGACTCCATACATTACTCTAACCTCATTCTCCATACACTACTCTAACCTCAGACTCCTTACATTACTCTAACCTCAGTCTCCATACATTACTCTAACCTCAGACTCCATACATTACTCTAACCTCAGTCTCCATACACTACTCTAACCTCAGACTCCATACATTACTCTAACCTCAGACTCCATGCATTACTCTAACCTCAGACTCCATGCACTACTCTAACCTCAGTCTCCATACATTACTCTAACCTCAGACTCCATGCATTACTCTAACCTCAGACTCCATACACTACTCTAACCTCAGTCTCTATACATTACTCTAACCTCAGACTCCTACCCTACTCTAACCACAGTCTCTATACATTACTCTAACCTCAGACTCCATACATTACTCTAACCACATTCTCCATACACTACGCTAACCTCAAACTCCATACACTTCTTTACCTCAGACTCCATACACTACTCTAACCTCAGACTCCATAGATTACTCTAACCTCAGACTCCATACACTACTTTACCCTCAGACTCCATACACTACTCTAACCTCAGACTCCATACAATACTCTAACCTCAGACTCCATACACTACTCTAACCTCAGACTCCATACATTACTCTAACCTCAGTCTCCATACACTACTCTAACCTCAGACTCCATACAATACTCTAACCTCAGACTCCATACACTACTCTAACCTCAGACTCCATAGATTACTCTAACCTCAGACTCCATACACTACTTTACCCTCAGACTCCATACACTACTCTAACCTCAGACTCCATACAATACTCTAACCTCAGACTCCATACACTACTCTAACCTCAGACTCCATACAATACTCTAACCTCAGACTCCATACACTACTCTAACCTCAGACTCCATACAATACTCTAACCTCAGACTCCATACACTACTCTAACCTCAGACTCCATAAACTACTCTAACCTCAGACTCCATACACTACTTTACCCTCAGACTCCATACACTACTCTAACCTCAGGCTCCATACATTACTCTAACCTCAGTCTCCATACACTACTCTAACCTCAGACTCCATACATTACTCTAACCTCAGACTCCATACACTACTTTACCCTCAGACTCCATACACTACTCTAACCTCAGGCTCCATACATTACTCTACCCTCAGACTCCATACACTACTCTAACCTCAGACTCCATAAACTACTCTTACCTCAGACTCCATACACTACTTTACCCTCAGACTCCATACACTACTCTAACCTCAGACTCCATACACTACTCTAACCTCAGACTCCATACACTACTCTAACCTCAGACTCCATACATTACTCTAACCTCAGTCTCCATACATTACTCTAACCTCAGTCTCTATACCTTACTCTAACCTCAGACTCCTACACTACTCTAACCTCAGTCTCTATACATTACTCTAACCTCAGACTCCATACATTACTCTAACCTCATTCTCCATACACTACTCTAACCTCAGACTCCTTACATTACTCTAACCTCAGTCTCCATACATTACTCTAACCTCAGACTCCATACATTACTCTAACCTCAGTCTCCATACACTACTCTAACCTCAGACTCCATACATTACTCTAACCTCAGACTCCATGCATTAGTCTAACCTCAGACTCCATACACTACACTAACCTCAGACTCCATACATTACTCTAACCTCAGACTCCATGCATTACTCTAACCTCAGACTCCATACACTACTCGAACCTCAGTCTCTATACATTACTCTAACCTCAGACTCCTACACTACTCTAACCTCAGTCTCTATACATTACTCTAACCTCAGACTCCATACATTACTCTAACCTCATTCTCCATACACTACGCTAACCTCAGACTGCATACACTACTTTACCCTCAGATTCCATACACTACTCTAACCTCAGACTCCATAGATTATTCTAACCTCAGACTCCATACACTACTTTACCCTCAGACTCCATACACTACTCTAACCTCAGACTCCATACAATACTCTAACCTCAGACTCCATACACTACTCTAACCTCAGACTCCATACATTACTCTAACCTCAGACTCCATACGCTACTTTACCCTCAGACTCCATACACGACTCTAACCTCAGGCTCCATACACTACTCTAACCTCAGACTCCATACACTACTCTAACCTCAGACTCCATACACTACTTTACCCTCAGACTCCACACACTACTCTAACCTCAGACTCCCTACACTACTTTACCCTCAGACTCCATACATTACTCTAACCTCAGACTCCATACACTACTCTAACCTCAGTCTCCATACACGACTCTAACCTCAGTCTCCATACACTACTCTAACCTCAGACTCCATACATTACTCTAACCTCAGTCTCCATACACGACTCTAACCTCAGACTCCATACATTACTCTAACCTCAGACTCCATGCATTACTCTAACCTCAGACTCCATACACTACTCGAACCTCAGTCTCCATACATTACTCTAACCTCAGACTCCATACATTACTCTAACCTCAGTGTCCATACACTACTCTAACCTCAGACTCCATACATTACTCTAACCTCAGACTCCATGCATTACTCTAACCTCAGACTCCATACACAACTCTAACCTCAGACTCCATACATTACTCTAACCTCAGACTCCATACATTACTCTAACCTCAGACTCCATGCATTACTCTAACCTCAGACTCCATACATTACTCTAACCTCAGTCTCCATACACTACTCTAACCTCAGACTGCATACATTACTCTAACCTCAGACTCCATGAATTACTCTAACCTCAGACTCCATACACTACTCTAACCTCAGACTCCATACATTACTCGAACCTCAGACTCCATGCATTACTCTAACCTCAGACTCCATACACTACTCTAACCTCAGTCTCTATACCTTACTCTAACCTCAGACTCCTACACTACTCTAACCTCAGTCTCTATACCTTACTCTACCCTCAGACTCCATACACTACTCTAACCTCAGACTCCATAAACTACTCTAACCTCAGACTCCATACACTACTTTACCCTCAGACTCCATACATTACTCTAACCTCAGACTCCATACACTACTTTACCCTCAGACTCCATACACTACTCTAACCTCAGGCTCCATACATTACTCTACCCTCAGACTCCATACACTACTCTAACCTCAGACTCCATAAACTACTCTAACCTCAGACTCCATACACTACTTTACCCTCAGACTCCATACACTACTCTAACCTCAGACTCCATACACTACTCTAACCTCAGACTCCATACACTACTCTAACCTCAGACTCCATACATTACTCTAACCTCAGTCTCCATACATTACTCTAACCTCAGTCTCTATACCTTACTCTAACCTCAGACTCCTACACTACTCTAACCTCAGTCTCTATACATTACTCTAACCTCAGACTCCATACATTACTCTAACCTCATTCTCCATACACTTCTCTAACCTCAGACTCCTTACATTACTCTAACCTCAGTCTCCATACATTACTCTAACCTCAGACTCCATACATTACTCTAACCTCAGTCTCCATACACTACTCTAACCTCAGACTCCATACATTACTCTAACCTCAGACTCCATGCATTACTCTAACCTCAGACTCCATACACTACACTAACCTCAGACTCCATACATTACTCTAACCTCAGACTCCATGCATTACTCTAACCTCAGACTCCATACACTACTCGAACCTCAGTCTCTATACATTACTCTAACCTCAGACTCCAACACTACTCTAACCTCAGTCTCTATACATTACTCTAACCTCAGACTCCATACATTACTCTAACCTCATTCTCCATACACTACGCTAACCTCAGACTGCATACACTACTTTACCCTCAGATTCCATACACTACTCTAACCTCAGACTCCATAGATTACTCTAACCTCAGACTCCATACACTACTCGAACCTCAGTCTCTATACATTACTCTAACCTCAGACTCCAACACTACTCTAACCTCAGTCTCTATACATTACTCTAACCTCAGACTCCATACATTACTCTAACCTCATTCTCCATACACTACGCTAACCTCAGACTGCATACACTACTTTACCCTCAGATTCCATACACTACTCTAACCTCAGACTCCATAGATTACTCTAACCTCAGACTCCATACACTACTTTACCCTCAGACTCCATACACTACTCTAACCTCAGACTTCATACAATACTCTAACCTCAGTCTCCATACACTACTCTAACCTCAGACTCCATACATTACTCTAACCTCAGACTCCATACGCTACTTTACCCTCAGACTCCATACACGACTCTAACCTCAGGCTCCATACACTACTCTAACCTCAGACTCCATACACTACTCTAACCTCAGACTCCATACACTACTTTACCCTCAGACTCCATACACTACTCTAACCTCAGACTCCCTACACTACTTTACCCTCAGACTCCATACATTACTCTAACCTCAGACTCCATACACTACTCTAACCTCAGTCTCCATACACGACTCTAACCTCAGTCTCCATACACTACTCTAACCTCAGACTCCATACATTACTCTAACCTCAGTCTCCATACACGACTCTAACCTCAGACTCCATACATTACTCTAACCTCAGACTCCATGCATTACTCTAACCTCAGACTCCATACACTACTCTAACCTCAGTCTCCATACATTACTCTAACCTCAGACTCCATACATTACTCTAACCTCAGTGTCCATACACTACTCTAACCTCAGACTCCATACATTACTCTAACCTCAGACTCCATGCATTACTCTAACCTCAGACTCCATACACAACTCTAACCTCAGACTCCATACATTACTCTAACCTCAGACTCCATACATTACTCTAACCTCAGACTCCATGCATTACTCTAACCTCAGACTCCATACATTACTCTAACCTCAGTCTCCATACATTACTCTAACCTCAGACTCCATACATTACTCTAACCTCAGTCTCCATACACTACTTTAACCTCAGACTCCATACATTACTCTAACCTCAGACTCCATGAATTACTCTAACCTCAGACTCCATACACTACTCTAACCTCAGACTCCATACATTACTCGAACCTCAGACTCCATGCATTACTCTAACCTCAGACTCCATACACTACTCTAACCTCAGTCTCTATACCTTACTCTAACCTCAGACTCCTACACTACTCTAACCTCAGTCTCTATACATTACTCTAACCTCAGTCTCCATACATTACTCTAACCTCATTCTCCATACACTACTCTAACCTCAGACTCCTTACATTACTCTAACCTCAGTCTCCATACATTACTCTAACCTCAGACTCCATACATTACTCTAACCTCAGTCTCCATACACTACTCTAACCTCAGACTCCATAGATTACTCTAACCTCAGACTCCATACACTACTCTAACCTCAGACTCCATAAACTACTCTAACCTCAGACTCCATACACTACTTTACCCTCAGACTCCATACACTACTCTAACCTCAGGCTCCATACATTACTCTAACCTCAGTCTCCATACACTACTCTAACCTCAGACTCCATACATTACTCTAACCTCAGACTCCATACACTACTTTACCCTCAGACTCCATACACTACTCTAACCTCAGGCTCCATACATTACTCTACCCTCAGACTCCATACACTACTCTAACCTCAGACTCCATAAACTACTCTAACCTCAGACTCCATACACTACTTTACCCTCAGACTCCATACACTACTCTAACCTCAGACTCCATACACTACTCTAACCTCAGACTCCATACACTACTCTAACCTCAGACTCCATACATTACTCTAACCTCAGTCTCCATACATTACTCTAACCTCAGACTCCCTACACTACTCTAACCTCAGACTCCATACATTACTCTAACCTCAGACTCCCTACACTACTCTAACCTCAGACTCGATACACTACTTTACCCTCAGTCACCATACACTACTTTACCCTCAGACTCCATACATTTCTCCAACCTCAGGCTCCATACACTACCCTAACCTCAGACTCCATACACTACCCCTACCTCAGTCTCCATACACTACCCTAACCTCAGACTCCATACATTACTCTAACCTCAGGCTCCATACACTACCCAAACCTCAGACTCCATACACTACACTAACCTCAGTCTCCATACACTACTCTAACCTCAGTCTCCATACATTTCTCTAACCTCAGTCTCCATACACTACTCTAACCTCAGACTCCATACACTACCCTAACCTCAGTCTCCATACACTACCCTAACCTCAGACTCCATACACTACCCTAACCTCAGACTCCATACACTACCCTAACCTCAGTCTCCATACACTACCCTAACCTCAGGCTCCATACACTACCCTAACCTCAGACTCCATACATTACTCTAACCTCAGACTCCATACACTACTCTAACCTCAGTCTCCATACATTACCCTAACCTCAGACTCCATACATTACCCTAACCTCAGACTCCATACACTACTCTAACCTCAGTCTCCATACACTACTCTAACCTCAGTCTCCATACACTACTCTAACCTCAGTCTCCATACATTACTCTAACCTCAGACTCCATACATTACTCTAACCTCAGACTCCATACACTACTCTAACCTCAGACTCCATACACTACTCTAACCTCAGTCTCCATACATTACTCTAACCTCAGTCTCCATACATTACTCTAACCTCAGACTCCATACATTACTCTGACCTCAGACTCCATACACTACTCTAACCTCAGGCTCCATAAACTACTCAAACCTCAGTCTCCATACACTGCTCTAACCTCAGACTCCATACACTACACTAACCTCAGACTCCATACACTACTCTAACCTCAGTCTCCATACATTACTCTAACCTCAGACTCCATACACTACCCTAACCTCAGACTCCAAACACTACTCTAACCTCAGGCTCCATAAACTACTCAAACCTCAGTCTCCATACACTACTCTAACCTCAGACTCCATACACTACTCTAACCTCAGACTCCATACACTACTCTAACCTCAGTCTCCATACATTACTCTAACCTCAGTCCCCATACACTACTCTAACCTCAGTCTCCATACACTACTTTAACCTCAGACTCCATACACTACACTAGCCTCAGACTCCATACATTACTCTAACCTCAGTCCCCATACACTACTCTAACCTCAGACTCCATACACTACTCTAACCTCAGACTCCATACACTACTCTAACCTCAGACTCCATACACTACTCTAACCTCAGTCTCCATACATTACTCTAACCTCAGACTCCATACACTACCCTAACCTCAGACTCCATACACTACTCTAACCTCAGTCTCCATACACTACTCTAACCTCAGTCCCCATACACTACTCTAACCTCAGACTCCATACATTACTCTAACCTCAGTCCCCATACACTACTCTAACCTCAGTCTCCATACACTACTTTAACCTCAGACTCCATACACTACACTAGCGTCAGACTCCATACATTACTCTAACCTCAGTCCCCATACACTACTCTAACCTCAGACTCCATACATTACTCTAACCTCAGTCTCCATACACTACTCTAACCTCAGACTCCATACACTACCCTAACCTCAGTCTCCATACACTATCCTAACCTCAGACTCCATACACTACCCTAACCTCAGACTCCATACACTACCCTAACCTCAGTCTCCATACACTACCCTAACCTCAGACTCCATACACTACCCTAACCTCAGACTCCATACATTACTCTAACCTCAGACTCCATACACTACTCTAACCTCAGTCTCCATACATTACCCTAACCTCAGACTCCATACATTACCCTAACCTCAGACTCCATACTCTACTCTAACCTCAGTCTCCATTCACTACTCTAACCTCAGACTCCAAACACTACTCTAAACTCAGACTTCATACACTACTCTAACCTCAGTCTCCATACACTACTCTAACCTCAGACTCCATACACTACTCTAACCTCAGACTCCATACATTACTCTAACCTCAGACTCCATACACTACTCTAACCTCAGTCTCCATTCTCTACTCTAACCTCAGACTCCATACACTACTCTAACCTCAGTCTCCATACATTACTCTAACCTCAGACTCCATACATTACTCTAACCTCAGACTCCATACACTACTCTAACCTCAGACTCCATACACTACTCTAACCTCAGTCTCCATGCATTACTCTAACCTCAGACTCCATACACTACTCTAACCTCAGTCTCTATACCTTACTCTAACCTCAGACTCCTACACTACTCTAACCTAAGTCTCTATACATTACTCTAACCTCAGACTCCATACATTACTCTAACCTCATTCTCCATACACTACTCTAACCTCAGACTCCTTACATTACTCTAACCTCAGTCTCCATACATTACTCTAACCTCAGACTCCATACATTACTCTAACCTCAGTCTCCATACACTACTCTAACCTCAGACTCCATACATTACTCTAACCTCAGACTCCATGCATTACTCTAACCTCAGACTCCATGCACTACTCTAACCTCAGTCTCCATACATTACTCTAACCTCAGACTCCATGCATTACTCTAACCTCAGACTCCATACACTACTCTAACCTCAGTCTCTATACATTACTCTAACCTCAGACTCCTACACTACTCTAACCTCAGTCTCTATACATTACTCTAACCTCAGACTCCATACATTACTCTAACCTCATTCTCCATACACTACGCTAACCTCAAACTCCATACACTTCTTTACCTCAGACTCCATACACTACTCTAACCTCAGACTCCATAGATTACTCTAACCTCAGACTCCATACACTACTTTACCCTCAGACTCCATACACTACTCTAACCTCAGACTCCATACAATACTCTAACCTCAGACTCCATACACTACTCTAACCTCAGACTCCATAAACTACTCTAACCTCAGACTCCATACACTACTTTACCCTCAGACTCCATACACTACTCTAACCTCAGGCTCCATACATTACTCTAACCTCAGTCTCCATACACTACTCTAACCTCAGACTCCATACATTACTCTAACCTCAGACTCCATACACTACTTTACCCTCAGACTCCATACACTACTCTAACCTCAGGCTCCATACATTACTCTACCCTCAGACTCCATACACTACTCTAACCTCAGACTCCATAAACTACTCTAACCTCAGACTCCATACACTACTTTACCCTCAGACTCCATACACTACTCTAACCTCAGACTCCATACACTACTCTAACCTCAGACTCCATACACTACTCTAACCTCAGACTCCATACATTACTCTAACCTCAGACTCCCTACACTACTCTAACCTCAGACTCGATACACTACTTTACCCTCAGTCACCATACACTACTTTACCCTCAGATTCCATACATTTCTCCAACCTCAGGCTCCATACACTACCCTAACCTCAGACTCCATACACTACCCCTACCTCAGTCTCCATACACTACCCTAACCTCAGACTCCATACATTACTCTAACCTCAGGCTCCATACACTACCCAAACCTCAGACTCCATACACTACACTAACCTCAGTCTCCATACACTACTCTAACCTCAGTCTCCATACATTTCTCTAACCTCAGTCTCCATACACTACTCTAACCTCAGACTCCATACACTACCCTAACCTCAGTCTCCATACACTACCCTAACCTCAGACTCCATACACTACCCTAACCTCAGACTCCATACACTACCCTAACCTCAGTCTCCATACACTACCCTAACCTCAGGCTCCATACACTACCCTAACCTCAGACTCCATACATTACTCTAACCTCAGACTCCATACACTACTCTAACCTCAGTCTCCATACATTACCCTAACCTCAGACTCCATACATTACCCTAACCTCAGACTCCATACACTACTCTAACCTCAGTCTCCATACACTACTCTAACCTCAGTCTCCATACACTACTCTAACCTCAGTCTCCATACACTACTCTAACCTCAGTCTCCATACATTACTCTAACCTCAGACTCCATACATTACTCTAACCTCAGACTCCATACACTACTCTAACCTCAGACTCCATACACTACTCTAACCTCAGTCTCCATACATTACTCTAACCTCAGTCTCCATACATTACTCTAACCTCAGACTCCATACATTACTCTAACCTCAGACTCCATACACTACTCTAACCTCAGGCTCCATAAACTACTCAAACCTCAGTCTCCATACACTGCTCTAACCTCAGACTCCATACACTACACTAACCTCAGACTCCATACACTACTCTAACCTCAGTCTCCATACATTACTCTAACCTCAGACTCCATACACTACCCTAACCTCAGACTCCAAACACTACTCTAACCTCAGGCTCCATAAACTACTCAAACCTCAGTCTCCATACACTACTCTAACCTCAGACTTCATACACTACTCTAACCTCAGTCACCATACACTACTCTAACCTCAGACTCCATACATTACTCTAACCTCAGACTCCATACACTACTCTAACCTCAGACTCCATACACTACTCTAACCTCAGACTCCATACACTACTCTAACCTCAGACTCCATACACTACTCTAACCTCAGTCTCCATACATTACTCTAACCTCAGACTCCATACACTACCCTAACCTCAGACTCCATACACTACTCTAACGTCAGGCTCCATAAACTACTCAAACCTCAGTCTCCATACACTACTCTAACCTCAGACTCCATACACTACTCTAACCTCAGTCTCCATACACGACTCTAACCTCAGTCTCCATACACTACTCTAACCTCAGTCCCCATACACTACTCTAACCTCAGACTCCATACATTACTCTAACCTCAGTCCCCATACACTACTCTAACCTCAGTCTCCATACACTACTTTAACCTCAGACTCCAGACACTACACTAGCCTCAGACTCCATACATTACTCTAACCTCAGTCCCCATACACTACTCTAACCTCAGACTCCATACACTACTCTAACCTCAGACTCCATACACTACTCTAACCTCAGACTCCATACACTACTCTAACCTCAGTCTCCATACATTACTCTAACCTCAGACTCCATACACTACCCTAACCTCAGATTCCATACACTACTCTAACCTCAGTCTCCATACACTACTCTAACCTCAGTCCCCATACACTACTCTAACCTCAGACTCCATACATTACTCTAACCTCAGTCCCCATACACTACTCTAACCTCAGTCTCCATACACTACTTTAACCTCAGACTCCATACACTACACTAGCGTCAGACTCCATACATTACTCTAACCTCAGTCCCCATACACTACTCTAACCTCAGACTCCATACACTACTCTAACCTCAGTCTCCATACATTACTCTAACCTCAGGCTCCATACACTACCCAAACCTCAGACTCCATACACTACTCTAACCTCAGTCTCCATACACTACTCTAACCTCAGTCTCCATACATTTCTCTAACCGCAGTCTCCATACACTACTCTAACCTCAGACTCCATACACTACCCTAACCTCAGTCTCCATACACTATCCTAACCTCAGACTCCATACACTACCCTAACCTCAGACTCCATACACTACCCTAACCTCAGTCTCCATACACTACCCTAACCTCAGACTCCATACACTACCCTAACCTCAGACTCCATACATTACTCTAACCTCAGACTCCATACACTACTCTAACCTCAGTCTCCATACATTACCCTAACCTCAGACTCCATACATTACCCTAACCTCAGACTCCATACACTACTCTAACCTCAGTCTCCATTCACTACTCTAACCTCAGACTCCAAACACTACTCTAACCTCAGACTTCATACACTACTCTAACCTCAGTCTCCATACACTACTCTAACCTCAGACTCCATACACTACTCTAACCTCAGACTCCATACATTACTCTAACCTCAGACTCCATACACTACTCTAACCTCAGTCTCCATTCACTACTCTAACCTCAGACTCCATACACTACTCTAACCTCAGTCTCCATACATTACTCTAACCTCAGACTCCATACATTACTCTAACCTCAGACTCCATACACTACTCTAACCTCAGACTCCATACACTACTCTAACCTCAGTCTCCATACATTACTCTAACCTCAGTCTCCATACATTACTCTAACCTCAGACTCCATACATTACTCTGACCTCAGACTCCATACACTACTCTAACCTCAGGCTCCATAAACTACTCAAACCTCAGTCTCCATACCCTCCTCTAACCTCAGACTCCATACACTACACTAACCTCAGACTCCATATACTACTCTAACCTCAGTCACCATACACTACTCTAACCTCAGACTCCATACATTACTCTAACCTCAGACTCCATACACTACTCTAACCTCAGACTCCATACACTACTCTAACCTCAGACTCCATACACTACTCTAACCTCAGTCTCCATACATTACTCTAACCTCAGACTCCATACACTACCCTAACCTCAGACTCCATACACTACTCTAACCTCAGGCTCCATAAACTACTCAAACCTCAGTCTCCATACACTACTCTAACCTCAGACTCCATACACTACTCTAACCTCAGTCTCCATACACGACTCTAACCTCAGTCTCCATACACTACTCTAACCTCAGTCCCCATACACTACTCTAACCTCAGACTCCATACATTACTCTAACCTCAGTCCCCATACACTACTCTAACCTCAGTCTCCATACACTACTTTAACCTCAGACTCCATACACTACACTAGCCTCAGACTCCATACATTACTCTAACCTCAGTCCCCATACACTACTCTAACCTCAGACTCCATACATTACTCTAACCTCAGTCTCCATACATTACTCTAACCTCAGACTCCATACACTACCCTAACCTCAGACTCCATACACTACTCTAACCTCAGGCTCCATAAACTACTCAAACCTCAGTCTCCATACACTACTCTAACCTCAGACTCCATACACTACTCTAACCTCAGTCTCCATACACGACTCTAACCTCAGTCTCCATACACTACTCTAACCTCAGAATCCATACACTACTCTAACCTCAGACTCCATACACTACTCTAACTTCAGACTCCATGCACTACTCTAATCTCAGTCTCCATACATTACTCTAACCTCAGACTCCATACACTACCCTAACCTCAGACTCCATACACTACTCTAACCTCAGTCTCCATACACTACTCTAACCTCAGTCCCCATACACTACTCTAACCTCAGACTCCATACATTACTCTAACCTCAGTCCCCATACACTACTCTAACCTCAGTCTCCATACACTACTTTAACCTCAGACTCCATACACTACACTAGCCTCAGACTCCATACATTACTCTAACCTCAGTCCCCATACACTACTCTAACCTCAGACTCCATACACTACTCTAACCTCAGACTCCATACACTACTCTAACCTCAGACTCCATACATTACTCTAACATCAGTCTCCATACACTACTCTAACCTCAGTCTCCATACACTACTCTAACCTCAGACTCCATACCCTACTCTAACCTCAGACTCCATACATTACTCTAACCTCAGTCTCCATACATTACTCTAACCTCAGACTCCCTACACTACTCTAACCTCAGCCTCCATACATTACTCTAACCTCAGACTCCCTACACTACTCTAACCTCAGACTCCATACACTACTTTACCCTCAGTCACCATACACTACTTTACCCTCAGACTCCATACATTTCTCTAACCTCAGGCTCCATACACTACTCTAACCTCAGACTCCATACACTACTTTACCCTCAGTCACCATACACTACTTTACCCTCAGACTCCATACATTTCTCTAACCTCAGTCTCCATACACTACCCTAACCTCAGACTCCATACACTACCCCTACCTCAGTCTCCATACACTACCCTAACCTCAGACTCCATACATTACTCTAACCTCAGGCTCCATACACTACCCAAACCTCAGACTCCATACACTACTCTAACCTCAGTCTCCATACACTACTCTAACCTCAGTCTCCATACATTTCTCTAACCTCAGTCTCCATACACTACTCTAACCTCAGACTCCATACACTACCCTAACCTCAGTCTCCATACACTACCCTAACCTCAGACTCCATACACTACCCTAACCTCAGACTCCATACACTACCCTAACCTCAGTCTCCATACACTACCCTAACCTCAGACTCCATACACTACCCTAACCTCAGACTCCATACATTACTCTAACCTCAGACTCCATACACTACTCTAACCTCAGTCTCCATACATTACCCTAACCTCAGACTCCATACATTACCCTAACCTCAGACTCCATACACTACTCTAACCTCAGTCTCCATTCACTACTCTAACCTCAGACTCCAAACACTACTCTAACCTCAGACTCCATACACTACTCTAACCTCAGTCTCCATACACTATTCTAACCTCAGACTCCATACACTACTCTAACCTCAGACTCCATACATTACTCGAACCTCAGACTCCATACACTACTCTAACCTCAGTCTCCATTCACTACTCTAACCTCAGACTCCATACACTACTCTAACCTCAGTCTCCATACATTACTCTAACCTCAGACTCCATACATTACTCTAACCTCAGACTCCATACACTACTCTAACCTCAGACTCCATACACTACTCTAACCTCAATCTCCATACATTACTCTAACCTCAGTCTCCATACATTACTCTAACCTCAGACTCCATACATTACTCTGACCTCAGACTCCATACACTACTCTAACCTCAGGCTCCATTAACTACTCAAACCTCAGTCTCCATACACTACTCTAACCTCAGACTCCATACACTACACTAACCTCAGTCTCCATACACTACTCTAACCTCAGTCTCCATACATTACTCTAACCTCAGACTCCATACACTACCCTAACCTCAGACTCCATACACTACTCTAACCTCAGGCTCCATAAACTACTCAAACCTCAGTCTCCATACACTACTCTAACCTCAGACTCCATACAATACTCTAACCTCAGTCACCATACACTACTCTAACCTCAGACTCCATACATTACTCTAACCTCAGACTCCATACACTACTCTAACCTCAGACTCCATACACTACTCTAACCTCAGACTCCATACACTACTCTAACCTCAGTCTCCATACATTACTCTAACCTCAGACTCCATACACTACCCTAACCTCAGACTCCATACATTACTCTAACCTCAGTCTACATACACTACTCTAACCTCAGACTCCATACACTACTCTAACCTCAGACTCCATACACTACTCTAACCTCAGTCTCCATACACGACTCTAACCTCAGTCTCCATACACTACTCTAACCTCAGTCCCCATACACTACTCTAACCTCAGACTCCATACATTACTCTAACCTCAGTCCCCATACACTACTCTAACCTCAGTCTCCATACACTACTTTAACCTCAGACTCCATACACTACACTAGCCTCAGACTCCATACATTACTCTAACCTCAGTCCCCATACACTACTCTAACCTCAGACTCCATACACTACTCTAACCTCAGACTCCATACACTACCCTAACCTCAGTCTCCATACACTACCCTAACCTCAGACTCCATACACTACCCTAACCTCAGACTCCATACACTACCCTAACCTCAGTCTCCATACACTACCCTAACCTCAGACTCCATACACTACCCTAACCTCAGACTCCATACATTACTCTAACCTCAGACTCCATACACTACTCTAACCTCAGTCTCCATACATTACCCTAACCTCAGACTCCATACATTACCCTAACCTCAGACTCCATACACTACTCTAACCTCAGTCTCCATTCACTACTCTAACCTCAGACTCCAAACACTACTCTAACCTCAGACTCCATACACTACTCTAACCTCAGTCTCCATACACTACTCTAACCTCAGACTCCATACACTACTCTAACCTCAGACTCCATACATTACTCGAACCTCAGACTCCATACACTACTCTAACCTCAGTCTCCATTCACTACTCTAACCTCAGACTCCATACATTACTCTAACCTCAGACTCCATACATTACTCTAACCTCAGACTCCATACACTACTCTAACCTCAGACTCCATACACTACTCTAACCTCAGTCTCCATACATTACTCTAACCTCAGACTCCATACATTACTCTGACCTCAGACTCCATACACTACTCTAACCTCAGGCTCCATTAACTACTCAAACCTCAGTCTCCATACACTACTCTAACCTCAGACTCCATACACTACACTAACCTCAGACTCCATACACTACTCTAACCTCAGTCTCCATACATTACTCTAACCTCAGACTCCATACACTACCCTAACCTCAGACTCCATACACTACTCTAACCTCAGGCTCCATAAACTACTCAAACCTCAGTCTCCATACACTACTCTAACCTCAGACTCCATACAATACTCTAACCTCAGTCACCATACACTACTCTAACCTCAGACTCCATACATTACTCTAACCTCAGACTCCATACACTACTCTAACCTCAGACTCCATACACTACTCTAACCTCAGACTCCATACACTACTCTAACCTCAGTCTCCATACATTACTCTAACCTCAGACTCGATACACTACCCTAACCTCAGACTCCATACACTACTCTAACCTCAGGCTCCATAAACTACTCAAACCTCAGTCTCCACACACTACTCTAACCTCAGACTCCATACACTACTCTAACCTCAGTCTCCATACACGACTCTAACCTCAGTCTCCATACACTACTCTAACCTCAGTCCCCATACACTACTCTAACCTCAGACTCCATACATTACTCTAACCTCAGTCCCCATACACTACTCTAACCTCAGTCTCCATACACTACTTTAACCTCAGACTCCATACACTACACTAGCCTCAGACTCCATACATTACTCTAACCTCAGTCCCCATACACTACTCTAACCTCAGACTCCATACACTACTCTAACCTCAGACTCCATACACTACTCTAACCTCAGTCTCCATACACTACCCTAACCTCAGACTCCATACACTACTCTAACCTCAGACTCCATACATTACTCTAACCTCAGTCTCCATACACTACTCTAACCTCAGTCTCCATACACTACTCTAACCTCAGACTCCATACACTACTCTAACCTCAGACTCCATACATTACTCTAACCTCAGTCTCCATACACTACTCTAACCTCAGACTCCATACACTACTCTAACCTCAGACTCCCTACACTACTCTAACCTCAGACTCCATACACTACTCTAACCGCAGTCACCATACACTACTCTAACCTCAGACTCCATACATTACTCTAACCTCAGTCTCCATACACTACTCTAACCTCAGTCTCCATACATTACTCTAACCTCAGACTCCATACACTACTCTAACCTCAGTCTCCATACATTACTCTAACCTCAGACTCCCTACACTACTCTAACCTAAGACTCTATACACTACTCTACCCTCAGTCTCCATACATTACTCTAACCTCAGTCTCCATACACTACTCTAACCTCAGACTCCATACACTACCCTAACCTCAGACTCCATACAGTACTTTACCCTCACACTCCATCCACTACTTTACCCTCAGACTCCATCCACTACTTTACCCTCAGACTCCACACACTACTGTACCCTCAGACTCCATACACTACTCTAACCTCTGACTCCCTACACTACTGTAACCTCAGACTCCATACACTACCCTAACCTCAGACTCCATACACTACTCTATCCTCAGTCTCCATACATTACTCTAACCTCAGTCTCCATACACTACTCTAACCTCAGACTCCCTACACTACTGTAACCTCAGACTCCATACACTACCCTAACCTCAGACTCCATACACTACCCTAACCTCAGACTCCATACACTACTCTATCCTCAGTCTCCATACATTACTCTAATCTCAGACTCCATACACTACTCTAACCTCAGTCTCCATACATTACTCTAACCTCAGTCTCCATACACTACCCTAACCTCAGACTCCATACACTACCCTAACCTCAGACTCCATACACTACCCTAACCTCAGACTCCATACACTACTCTATCCTCAGTCTCCATACATTACTCTAACCTCAGTCTCCATACACTACTCTAACCTCAGACTCCCTACACTACTTTAACCTCAGACTCCATACACTACCCTAACCTCAGACTCCATACACTACTCTATCCTCAGTCTCCATACATTACTCTAATCTCAGACTCCATACACTACTCTAACCTCAGTCTCCATACATTACTCTAACCTCAGTCTCCATACACTACCCTAACCTCAGACTCCATACACTACCCTAACCTCAGACTCCATACACTACTCTAACCTCAGTCTCCATACACTACTCTAACCTCAGACTCCATACACTACTCTAACCTCAGACTCCATACACTACCCTAACCTCAGACTCCATACACTACTCTAACCTCAGTCTCCAAACACTACTCTAACCTCAGACTCCATACATTACTCTAACCTCAGTCTCCATAAACTACTCCAACCTCAGTCTCCATACATTACTCTAACCTCAGACTCCATACATTACTCTAACCTCAGACTCCATACACTACTCTAACCTCAGTCTCCATAAACTACTCTAACCTCAGACTCCATACATTACTCTAACCTCAGACTCCATACATTACTCTAACCTCAGACTCCATACATTACTCTAACCTCAGTCTCCATAAACTACTCCAACCTCAGTCTCCATACATTACTCTAACCTCAGACTCCATACATTACTCTAACCTCAGACTCCATACACTACTCTAACCTCAGTCTCCATAAACTACTCTAACCTCAGTCTCCATACACTACCCTAACCTCAGACTCCATACACTACTCTAACCTCAGACTCCATACACTACTCTAACCTCAGTCTCCATACACTACTCTAACCTCAGACTCCATACATTACTCTAACCTCAGTCTCCATACACTACCCTACCCTCAGACTCCATACATTACTCTAACCTCAGACTCCATACACTACCCTAACCTCAGACTCCATACACTACTCTAACCTCAGACTCCATACACTACTCTAACCTCAGTCTCCATACACTACCCTACCCTCAGCCTCCATACATTACTCTAACCTCAGACTCCATACACTACTTTACCCTCAGACTCCATACACTACTGTACCCTCAGACTCCATACACTACTTTACCCTCAGACTCCACACACTACTTTACCATCAGACTCTATACACTACTCTAACCTCAGACTCCATACACTACTCTAACCTCAGACTCCCTACACTACTTTACCCTCAGACTCCATACACTACTCTAATCTCAGACTCCATACACTACACTAACCTCAGACTCCATACACTACTCTAACCTGAGACTCCCTACACTACTCTACCCTCAGTCTCCATACATTACTCTAACCTCAGAATCCATACATTACTCTAACCTCAGTCTCCATACATTTCTCTAACCACAGACTCCATCCACTACTCTAACCTCAGTCTCCATACATTTCTCTAACCACATACTCCATACACTACTCTAACCTCAGACTCCCTACACTACTCTAACCTCAGACTCCATACACTACCCTAACCTCAGACTCCATACACTACTCTATCCTCAGTCTCCATACATTTCTCTAACCTCAGACTCCATACACTACCCTAACCTCAGACTCCATACACTACTCTATCCTCAGTCTCCATACATTTCTCTAACCTCAGACTCCATACACTACTCTAACCTCAGTCCCCATACACTACTCTAACC
This sequence comes from Scyliorhinus torazame, assembly GCF_047496885.1. Classification (NCBI taxonomy): domain Eukaryota; kingdom Metazoa; phylum Chordata; class Chondrichthyes; order Carcharhiniformes; family Scyliorhinidae; genus Scyliorhinus; species Scyliorhinus torazame. The sequence goes on along the minus strand of NC_092717.1, from coordinate 216,304,310 downwards.
TCAGTCCCCATACACTACTCTAACCTCAGACTCCATACACTACTCTAACCTCAGTCTCCATACATTACTCTGACCTCAGACTCCATACACTACTCTAACCTCAGTCTACATACATTACTCTAACCTCTGTCTCCATACATTACTCGAACCTCAGTCTCCATACATTACTCTAACCTCAGACTCCATACACTACTCTAACCTCAGACTCCATACACTACTCTAACCTCAGACTCCATGCACTACTCTAACCTCAGACTCCATACACTACGCTACCCTCAGACTCCATACACTACTTTACCTTCAGTCTCCAAACACTACGCTAACCTCAGTCTCCATACACTGCTTTATCCTCAGAATCGATACACTACGCTACCCTCAGACTCCATACACTACTTTACCCTCAGTCTCCAAACCCTACGCTAATCTCAATCGCCAAACTATACTCTAACCTCAGTTTCCATACACTACTCTCACCTCAGAATCTATACAGTACTCTAACTTCAGTCTCCACTCCTGTCTCTTGTCTTCCCCGTCTACACTTCAAACCTTATCAAACTCATTCTCTTCAGGAAACTGGCCTTCTTTCCACAAGTCTATTTTCTAACATCAAATGGCCTCATGCTCATTCTTGTTACACGAAGTTCTTCCTCATTCAAGCACCATCATCAAATCCAAAGCTCTTGCTGCACCTTGCGTCTTAAACAAGCTGCTCGGCTGCCTCTCAGGCTGAACCAAGAAGTGTACAACCTTGATTGATTTCGAGCTGACTTTTGTCTGTCACTGGGTTTTTATCTTTCTACTCTGGAAACCATTTGCTCCTGATACTGTCTCTTCCTTGATATTAAATTCACGCATTCAAAGACTCCAGGATTTCTCAAACCTTGTCCACACTAACCTCTCCTCATCCACAAGCTTCTTCATTCTAACATTAATGCTAAATTTCTGACATCAGTACTCGCGCGTTTAACGTACGAACATACAAATTAGGAGCATGAGTAAACCACTTGGCCCCTCGAGCCTTATTAATTCAATAAGACCATGACTGCTCTGGTCGCTGCCCTGACTCCCCCGTTCCCTCCTACCCCGATAACGTTTGACTTCCTTGTTAGTCAAGAATCTATCTATCTCTGCCTCAAAAATATGCAATGACGCTGCCTTCACCGCTCTCTGGGGAAGGAAAAAATAGTCACCCCATCGCTATTTTAAATGTTAGACCCCTTATTTTTAAACTGTGTCCCTCATTCGAGTCCCTCCCACAAGGGGAAACACACTCTCAGCATCTCAGCATCCGCCCTGTTAAGTCCCCTCAGGCTCTTATATGTTTCAATAAGATCACCTCTCATGCTTTCAACGGCGATAATCCTAAAACTCTCCAAACTCCTGGAAATCTCCCCCGAGCTCTTTGCACAGCCATTGCATCAATCTCAATATCTTCACCTATGTTTCATACTTATTCATGATGTTATCCCATTTTGACTTCTACCATCATATGAACTGGCACCATGCTTTCCACTCCCTGTTCTCCACTTCAATGTGTGCACTCTGCTGTTTGCCGTCTTCTAAACTACTTTGCATGTTACAGTTCCTTTTAAAAGAATACGATAGGATATCTTGGATTGTGTTTTTGCTTTCCCCTTTATCCCTCTCATGCTGGGCTCGGGGTCCCCTTTCCCCCATAGGATAATAGAATCCCTACAGTGCAGAAGGAGGCCATTCGGCCCATCGGGTTTGCACCGGGCTTCTGCAAGAGCACCCTAACTCGCAGATGCTGCCCTGTCCCCCGTAACCCCACCTAATCTTTGGGCACTAAGGGAGAATTGATCATGGTCAATCCACCTAACCTGCACGTCTTTGGAATGTGGGAGGAAACCGGAGCACCCGGAGGAAACTCACGCAGACACGGGGAGAACGTGCAAACTCCACACAGACAGTTGCCCGAGGTCTCAATCGATCCCGGGTCCACTGTGGTGCTGTGCCACCCATGAAAAGCACAGAGATATTTCTTCTACATAAAGCTGCTATAAGAATGCAAGTTGCTGTGCTTAGAACTAGTCATCCTGGTCTATTTTATACCACTTTCCCAAAAGATTCCACTATAGATGCTCACTGCCTGATTCAACTTTTCTACAGGGCAAAATAAATAACTAAAAATGCTTGGGTTGGACCTGATTCCATATACAATTTAAGATTGACTCATGTAAAGTAAGTTTTAAAAAATGACAAGAATTTAAATTGTTACCATACAGAATGGATTATTAAAAAAATTCTGATATTATTAACAACAAATTAGTCTACATTGATAATATTCTTAAATGTAGCATTTAAAACAAGCATTTGCACTAAAAGTTAACAGTGAAAAAAGTAGCAGTATTATTAATAATTCTTGGTCCTGATTATCCACCAGGACAGAAAAGTTAACTGGGTTGAGTGAGTACACAGACAATGAGTTGGGTGCAAGTGTTCATGATATAGTAACCTACCTCTGAATCCTTTGTGCTAATATATTCATATCTCTAAAACACTCCAATTTTACAGTCAAAGAAATCGGAAAATAAAAGATCACCATCGGCACATTTAACATGAGAGTTCTACACCGAGTAAATTCCTGGCAGAATAAATCTATACACCATAAAACAGACATGCACCAACCACTTAGTTTGTCTGAGATAAAGTTCGACTTAAATCATCAAGGAAGAAGGGCTCAGTATTATTCGAGAATTTCAGTTTCGGAGATTGAAAAAAAAAGATCACGATTAACTACGAAAACTTTCCTTACAAAGTGAACAGAACTCACTTACAGTCGACCTCAGTGAAAGCAGTTGGTTCCTTCTGTATTTCAGATGCCTCTGTGATGTGACACACAGTGTATCGTTTTAGACTTGCCTTTGGCTGGCTGAGAGGAACTCAAGACATGATTTAGAGGCAGCTGACGTCAGGTCTTTCCTCTCATGTAAAGTCTGTCTGGCTTGGGCAACATGCAATAAACTGCAGGCACCCACTAACCCACAGGAACAATGGGAGGGTTACAGAAAATGAAACATAAACTACAAAAGAAACCATAAGATGTGATTCCAAAGAAAATTTCTGAATGATTCTAACAAAATATGTTTGAATAAGTGACAAGAATTTAAATTGTTACCATGCAGAATGGATTTTGTATTTTAAAAAAAGCATAATTGAACTCCACATACTTTTTTTTCAAGTGTAAGGAGCTCTACAGAAATTGGATATGATTGTGCACAAATTGTAAGCCTTAAAATAATACAGTTGTCACTTTAAACTGGCCTGCATGAAAGTTTTGCCAAGTTTGTGTACAGAAGCGAGCAATTAAATAATTCAGGACATATTTGCACCATCAAGAACATCCAGTATTAAAAATGTTTGACTTTATTGAAAGCTTACTGAAAATTTAACAAGAGATGATCCCAGATTTACAGCATCTGCGACAACATAATCTGCAGCACAATGCAAATTTTCAAATAAACGTTCCCTATTTAGCAGCCCACGTAACTGTTGATGCAATGGCATCCAAGTCTCTTATCTTCCTCATCCTTTCCCAGGACCTCGACACTTTGAAGTGCTTTGCCTCCCTCAGTCTTCCTTTCTTTATATAACCTAGAGATTTTCAAAACTCAAAGTTAAGTGGACACTTTACCCGAGCTGGCTTGTTGGGAAGCTGATGGGATCTGGTGGAATGCCGGTTTTACACTTCAACAGTGGATCATTTTCAGTGTTTGATCATTGATATATTTAGGATCAAAACTTAGATTAATGCTTAAGCTATTTTAAAACTTAGAAACGCATAGGTTCACAAAAAGGGGATAGACTGAATGCAGGAGGCAGCGGAGAATGCTGCTTTTGTTGGGAACTAACAGTCGCGTTTTGCCCTCTGTTCAGGATCATATTTTGTCTTTGAAATGGCGAAAAGTACAGTTTTCCTGAATATTAATTTCCACATGCAAGTTCTACAAACAGCGTTGTAGAACACGTGCGCAGATATCTGGTTACTTTAGTACAGGGACAGAATTTGATTCTCGTGCTTATTTACTGTAAGGGGCCCCGGGAAACACAGAGCATTGGTGGAATAAACCTGGAAGAAGCCGCCTCTCCTCATGATTAAACTGTGTGCCTGGTTAGAGGTGTTCGGGTGGGGGTGGGGGTGGGGGAGGCTATTTTTTTTAATTCGACTCCATCAGTGGCTAGAATTTACTCTCTATCAAAGTTGGCTGAGAGGTAATATTGAGTGGGGTGTAAGAACCACGTTTGACCAGATGCTGCCGGATCTTCTGGTCCCTTCGACGGCGGATCCCCGTCGTGGGTTTCCTGGCGGTTTAGCGTGGATTCAATTAGAAATGGCATCGACAGCGGCAGGACCAGAAGACCCCACAAAGGGCCAATGGCAGGCCACTTCCTGTTGCCACAAAACAGGCCAGAGAATCTTGCCCATTAATTCTGCTTCATTCACCACAGATGCTCAGCTGCTAACACGTTTGATTCTTCATTTAAATTTCTCAATCAAAAGGTTTATGATCGCATTGAGCAGAGCAGCCTTGAGGAGCTGATTGGCTGAACTCCAGCTTCTAATTTACATGTTTGTTTGTCCAATTTGCTGGAGTCTTATTAGTTTTAATAGTTGTGTTATCTTAATAATAATAATCTTTTATTGTCACAAGTATGAAGTTACTGTGAAAAGCCCCTAGTCGCCACATTCCGGAGCCTGTTTGGGTAAGCTGCTACGGGAATTGAACCCGCGCTGCTGGCCTTGTTCTGCATTATAAACCAGCTATTTAGCCCACTGAGCTAAACCAGCCCATTATCTTGGGTATCCCTGTTCTTCCTCCATCAAGGGCCATACAATGGGACTAGTGGAATGCTGTCCACGTATCATAGAATCATAGAAGAATCTCTACAGTGCAGAATGAGGCCCTTTGGCCAATCCAGTCTGCACCGACCTTCCGAAAGAGCACCCTACCTAGGCCCACGCCCTCACCCTATCCGCGGGACCAATAACCACACCTAACCTTTTGGACGCTAAGGGGCAATTTAGCATGGCCAATCCACCGAGCCTGCACATCTTTGGACTGCGGGAGGAATCCGGAGCACCCGGAGCTAACCCATGCAGACACCGGGAGAAAGTGCAAACTCCACACAGTACAGGTAGGTCATGTATCACCAACTTCTATGTTGTAAGTTATATGAAAACTAGTCCATTTCCCTCCAAATGTGCATGTATCCTGTCCCTCAGTATCTTTTCCAAAAGCTCCCCCAGCACTGATGTCAGGCTCACCGGCCTAGAATTTGCTGAATTGGTCCTGCTTCCTTTCTTCAACAAGGGAACAATATTGGCTATTCTCCAGTCCTCTGTAACCTCGCCTGTGGTCAGAGAGGATGTTGGTAGCTGTTAAGGCCCCAGCTATTTCTCCCCTTGCCTCCCGCAGTAACCTTGGATGGATCCAAGATGCCAAAGACAGTACCGGACCAAGCTCGAGTCCCAGGCTAGCCACGCAGACCCCCAGCGTCTATGGCAAGGTCTGCAAGATGAAGGCACGTAAAATCGCCGGCTCTAATGCACCCCTTCCTGATGAGCTCACCACATTCTATGCACGGTTTGAGCAAGAGGTCAGCGAGAGCGAGCCCTCCATCCCAGAAGCCGTGGATGAACTTGTATCTGAGATCATTGCAGACGTCAGAGCAGCCTTCTCGAAGGTCAACCCACATAAAGCCACTGGCCTGGATGGGGTACCCGGACTTTCACTCAGGTCTTGTGTGGATCAGCTGGCGGGGGTATTCGCAGACATCTTCAACCTCTCTCTACAACAATCTGGTCCCTATCTGCTTCAAGAAGACGACCATCATCCCTGTACCAAAAAAAAGTCAAGCAGTGTGCCTTAATGACTATCGTCCAGTGGCTCTGACATGCATCATCATGAAGTGCTTCGAAAGTTTAGTCATGGCACGAATCAACTCCAGCCTCCCTTGATCCACTACAGTTCGCCTACCGCTGCAGCAGGTCCACAGCAGATGCCATCTCCATGGCCCCACACTCTACCCTGGAACACCTAGATAACAAAGACACCTATGTTAGACTCCTATTTATCGACTACAGCTCAGCCTTCAACACCATCATTCCTACGAAACTCATCTCCAAACTCCGTGGCCTTGGCCTCGGCTCCTCCCTCTGCGACTGGATCCTGAACTTTCTAACCCACAGGCCACAATCAGCAAGGATAGGCAGCAACACCTCCTCCATGATCATCCTCAACACCGGTGCCCCACAAGGCTGTGTCCTCAGCCCCCTACTATAATCCTTACCTATGACTGTGTGGCCAAATTCCCCATCAACTCGATTTTCAAATTTGCTGATGGCACCACCGTAGTGGGTCGGATTTCAAACAATGACAAGACAGAGTAAAGGAATGTGATAGAGAATCTGGTGAACTGGTTATCATAGAATTTACAGTGCAGAAGGAGGCCATTCGGCCCATCGAGTCTGCACCAGCTCTTGGAAAGAGCACCCTACCCAAGGTCAACACCTCCACCCTATCCCCATAACCCAGTAACCCCACCCAACACTAAGGGCAATTTTGGACACTAAGGGCAATTTATCATGGCCAATCCACCTAACCTGCACATCTTTGGACTGTGGGAGGAAACCGGAGCACCTGGAGGAAACCCACGCACACACGGGGAGGATGTGCAGACTCCGCACAGACAGTGACCCAAGTCATGGTGCGATGATAATAATCTCTCCCTCAATGTCAATAAAATGACGGAGATTGTCATCGACTTCAGGAAGCATAGTGGAGAACATGCCCCTGTCTACATCAATGGGAACAAAGTAGAAAGGGTCGAGAGCTTCAAGTTTTTAGGTGTATAGATCACCAACAACTTGTCCTGGTCCCCCCATGCCAACTCTATAGTTAAGAAAGCCCACCAACGACTCTACTTTCTCAGAAGACTAAGGAAATTTGGCATGTCAGCTACGACTCTTACCAACATTTACAGATGCACCATAGAAAGCATTCTTACTGGTTGTATCACAGCTTGGCATGGATCCTGCTCTGCCCAAGACTGCTGGAAACTACAAAAGGTTGTGAATGTAGCCCAGTCCATCACGCAAAGCAGCCTCCCATCCATTTACTCTATCGATAATTCCCGCTGCCTCGGAAAGGCAGCCAGCATAACTAAGGACCCCACGCACCCCGGACATGTTCTCTTCCACCTTCTTCCATCAGGAAAAAGATACCAAAGTTTGAGGTCACGTGCCAACCGACTCAAGTACAGCTTCTTTCCTGCTGCTATCAGACTTTTGAATGGACCTACCTCGTATTAAGTTGATCTTTTCTCTCCACCTTGCTAGAACTGTAACATTATATTCTGCAGTCTCTCCTTCCTTCCCTATGTACGGTAAGCATTGTTTGTACAGCATGCAAGAGAGTAATACATGTGACAATAATAAATCAAATCAAAAAATCCCATCCGGTCTCGGGGACTTGTCTAACTTAATGCAATTTAGGATACTCAACACTTACTCCTTTGATATATTGATGTTCTCAAAAGTGTTCACACATCTATCCCTGACCTCAACATTTGTCCTGTCCTTTTCCCTGGTGAATACCGATAGAAGGTACTCATTAAGGATTTCACCCACTACTTGTGGGCATAACTTCCCTCCATTGCCCTTGAGTGGGCCTACTCTTTCTCTTGCTATCCTCTTTCTTCTGATAAATGCATAAAAGGACTTTGGATTCTCCTTTACCGTGTTTGCTAAAGACGGCCCCTTTTAACCCTCCTAATTCCACGTTTGAGTTCCTTCCGACTTTCACTGTACTCCTCAAGGGCTGTGTCAGTTTTTAGAACTATCGTATGCTTCCTTTTGACTGAGCTTACAATTTCTCTTGTCATCCATGGTTCCCGAATCCTGTCATTTCTATCCTTCATTTTTGCGGGGATATGCCTGTCCTGCACTTCAATTAACTGACCTTTAAAAGCCTCCCACATGTCAACAAAATAAACTAATGTGACTCTCAAGTCAGGGCAGCACTGCAATGTTCTCACAGGCAAAGCTCTCTCCAGTTTTCCAGAAGCACGGCGGCTATCTTCTTGGGTCAGAAACACCCAAACCCGTCCAGCAGTGGACATTTGCAATTAATTTTCCAACTATGCACTCCCAATGAGAGATTACTGGAACTGCATATCAGTTTGAGGACTTTGCTCTCTGGGACTTACCAGCCATTTTGATTAAAGACTGGAAATCTGTGTTCTGATTAAATTTCCAATGTCCGCTTCCGATACATAAGGCCGGGAAATTACCCCCAATATGCCCACCGGTGCCTTGTAATAAATAAGTCTCCCTCGCCCCCGCCAACCCGTCCGTGTAGGCACACAATTGAAGCATATGGCTGGGTGGCTTCTCCCAAATTTACCTCGCCAACACCCAAGTATGCCCAGTCATCCTGATGGAAATTGGACATGAGGGTTGTACTGTTGTACCTTGTGTGTTCTGTTTCTACGGAGCCCAGACATCTGTCTATGATGAGCCCACCATGGATCTGGAAACAAAAATTGATTTGTAGAATTTGTAGTTTTTATTTTCCAATAAGATTGCCTCCCACCACAATCCCACCCATTCAGGCTATTCTCGTTTTCCTAATTCATGAGGATCGAAGTTTAAAAATACTGTAAGCATTAATTTAAGTCCTAATCCTAAATATATCCATGATTAAACATGTACAGGAACCAAATAAATACTTAATAAAATGTCTGCAATTTTTTACATATACAATATAAATATGTGTGTCTCCAACGATATACATGGTGTGCTAAGGAGTCAGAAGGAGCACTCCGGGAGCTCCTGGCTCCTCATTAAGGTAAATATTTTAAAGTAGAACTTCACATAGTGGCGGGCCTCCAGGTTCCTTTAAGGGCTGTTCATCAGACCGCACGTGGATCATTTATCCTGAGCGAACAGATCCCGGCTTGCAATAAGATAAAAGAATTTCTGGAATGGGTCCTAAAAAAGGTGGAAGGCCCTTTATTAACATCTTCAAGATGTCTTAAGGCCTGTTTTAGGTGGTCTCCAATTCCCCAAGCCAAAATGGCATTGGATGCACTTCTGACTCTTTTTGGGCATGTTTAATCGGGATGTTGGTGCCCCCATTTTTCTCTTTCAATTTTTCCCCCTGATACCATACAATCATTGAATGATCCAGCAGGAAAGGTTACAATGCATCCATCCTGCTGTGCTTATCTCAACTCTTTGGATGTGGATCAAGGACAGATGCGAGAGAAGAGTTTTCCGGTGTGTGGGGCACTGTCACCAGTACTGGGGGAAGTAGGTCTTGTACAGAGAACATAGAACATACAGTGCAGAAGGAGGCCATTTGGCCCATCGAGTCTGCACCGACCCACTTAAGCCCTCACTTCCACCCTATCCCCGTAACCCAATAACCCCTCCTAATCCTTTTGGCCACTAAGGGCAATTTATCATGGCCAATCCACCTAACCTGCACGTCTTTCGACTGTGGGAGGAAACCGGAGCACCCGGAGGAAACCCACGCAGACACGGGGAGAACGTGCAGACTCCACACTGACAGTGACCCAGCGGGGAATCGAAACTGGGACCCTGGTGCTGTGAAGCCACAGTGCTAGCCACTTGTGCTACCGTGCTGCCCACTGTACTGTACTGTTGAGATGTTCTCCAGCTGAACCATGCCAAGGATTCTTTGGGAGGCAAGAGATGAGATTGCAGTGCCTTTGGCTGTGATCTTTGGGTCCTCACTGTCCACGGGGATAGTGCCAGAGGACTGGAGAGTGGTGAATGTTGTTCCTCTGTTCAAGAAAGGGAATAGGAATGACCCTGGTAATTATAGGCCAGTTAGTCTTACTTCGGTGGTCGGTAAGTTAATGGAAAAAGCCCTGAAGGATAGGATTTATGACCATTTGGAAAGATGCAGCTCAATCCGGGATAGTCAATTCATGAAGGGTAAGTCTTGCCTCACAAATTTGATTGAATTCTTCGAGGAGGTAACTAAGTGTATAGATGAAGATAGAGCAGTTGATGTCGTATACATGGATTTTAGTAAGGCGCTTGATAAGGTTCCCCATGTGCGGCTCATGAAGAAAGTAAGGAGATGTGGGATAGAGGGAAATTTGGCCAATTGGATAAGTAACTGGCTATCACATAGAAGACAGAGGGTGGTGGTGGATGGAAAATGTTCAGACTGGAGACCAGTTACCAGCGGTGTACCATAGGGATCAGTGCTGGGTCCTCTGCTATTTGTGATTTTTATCTAATGACTTGGAGGAGGGGGCTGAAGAGTGGGTCAGTAAATTTGCTGATGACACCAAGATTGGTGGAGTGGTGGAGTAGAGGGGGAGGGCTGTTGTAGGCTGCAAAGAGACATCGATAGGATGCAGAGCTGGGCCGAAAAATGGCAGATGGAGTTTAACCCTGATAAGTGCGAGGTGATTCATTTTGGTAGGAAAAATTTGAATGCTGATTACAGGGTCAACGGCAGGGTTCTGAGGAATGTGGAGGAACAGAGAGATCTTGGGGTTCATGTCCACAGATCTCTGAAGGTTGCCACTCAAGTGGATAGAGCCGTGAAGAAGGCTTATAGTGTGTTAGCGTTTATTAACAGGGGGCTTGAGTTCAAGAGCCGCGGGGTTATGCTGCAACTATACATGACCCTGGTGAGACCACATTTGGAGTATTGTATGCAGTTCTGGTCACCTCATTATAAGAAGGATGTGGAAGCATTGGAAAGGGTGCAAAGGAGATTTACCAGGATGCTGTCTGGTTTTCAGGATAGGTCTTATGAGGGAAGGTTGAGGGAGCTAGGGCTTTTCTCTTTGGAGCGGAGGAGGATGAGAGGAGACTTAATAGAGGTTTATAAGATGATGAGGGGAATAGATAGAGTGGACATTCAGAGACTATTTCCTCGGGTGGATGTAGCTGTTACAAGGGGGCATAACTATAAGATTCAGGGTGGGAGATATAGGAGGGATGTCCGAGGTAGGTTCTTTACTCAGAGAGTGGTTAGGGTGTGGAATGGACTGCCTGCTGTGATAGTGGAGTTTGACACTTTAGGAACTTTCAAGCGGTTATTGGATAGGCACATGGAGCACACCAAAATGATAGGGAGTGGGATAGCTTCATCTTGGTTTCGGACAATGCTTGGCCCAACATCGAGGGCCGAAGGGCCTGTTCTGTGCTGTACTGTTCTATGCTGGGACTAGTGTTCATTTGGAAGTAGAGAGCTTATTAAAGTCAATAGTGAAGGAAATAGACCAAATGCGGGCAGATGTAGTGTATCAAAGAGTAGAGACAAGTCAAGAGAAGAAGGTATAAATATGAGAAATAGTAAACTGATCATGACAAGAGGGGACAGGGAGTACAAGTCTAAGAGTAAATCAACAGATAAGGCTAGAAGTTACAAAAATAAGAAAGGAACAAATTTAAGGATCTGTATCTAAATGCACATAGCATTCAAAACAAAACATGTACTGATTGTACAAACAGAGGTTGATAAGTATAATCTGATAGCCATCACAGAGACGTTGTTGCAGGATGGCGTAGGTTGAGACCTGACTATTGAAGGATATGTGTCTTTTTGGAAGGATAAGAAATTAGGAAAAGGTTAGAGGGGTGGTGGTGTTAATTAAAGGTGAAATTAACACAAGAGAGAGGGATGGTCTAATTTTGAGAATCCAGGATTCAGAAGCGAATTGGATAGTGATGAGGAATGTTAAGGCTAAGAAGGAGTGGTATGTAGGCTCCTGAACATTAATCACCCAGTAGGGTGGAGTATCAAAGAAGAAATGGTAAGATATGGTTAGAAATTAATTATCATAGGGGATTTTAATTCATGGGTGAGATTCTCCGTTTTGGAGACTATGGGCGGGATATTCCATTGCCCGACACCGATATCGTAATCGGCGATTAGGCGGAGAATCGACTCCGACACCCAAATCGGGACTGGCGCCGATTTGGCCGAGTTCCCGACTGCATGGGATACATGTGGCCTCAGCGGCCGGGAACCCAGCATGGCGGCTGCGGGCTCTGTACAGCGCCGCCACACTCAGCCAGGATCCGTGCCGAGGTGGCTTCCGTGAGGGCTGAGGGGCTGGTGGGGGGGGTGGCCAAGGGGTGGCCAGGCGGTGGCCCCTGGGGTCGTAGACGGTGGGTTGGGTCCGCGCATGGCTGGCGCCATGTTGCACGGCGTGTCTGTTGCAGGTCGTCAGCCGTGCGCATGCGCGGCCCGGGTCCCGGCCATTCTCCAGCCGTTTTCGGCACGGGTGACGGGAATTTCACCCAGCGCCGCTGTTAGTCCCTCCCCGGTTCCGGAACCGGAGAGGGGTCGGCGCCGATTTTTACATTGTAAACCTCCCTTGGATTCTCTGTTTTAGCCGGCACTCAGCCGCTGAAACGGATAAATCCAGCGCGATGTTCTCCCGCCGGAGGAGGATTGTCACCGATCTGCATTCTCCCTGGGAGCGTAAATCGAGAAGCAATTATGTATCCCTGGCCATTCAAATTTGTTTTGCGTGGCGAGGAATTCCCGAGGGAATCCTGCTATCGGACTGCGATTTTGAGCTGGTGGCCTGATAGCGAAGTCCTGCGGCCTGCCCTTCCCCCTCCCCTCACCACAAATCAGCCCCCTTGCCCCCACACTGCAAAGCAGCTCCTCACTCCCAGATTGCCTGGGTGCCCACCTCTTTCCCCAAGTATGGGGTGACTCGACTCTCCCCCCACAGGGGATCCCGAACTAGAGAGGCCCCACTCCCCAGGGACCCCTTAATAGGGAGACCCCCTCCCTGTGTGGGATCCCTCTAGTCAGGGGGTCCCTGGGGGAGGGGAATGGGTCCCTTTACTCAGGAGGTCCCTGTGGGGGTCCCTTTACTCAGGAGGTCCCTGTGGGGGTCTCTTTAATCAGGAGGTCCCTGTGGGGGGTCCTTTTAGTTAGGGAACTCTGTGGAGGTTTCCTTTAGGTATGGGGTCCCTGTGGGGGAGGGGTCCCTTTAGGGGGTTTCTGGGGTGGATTACTTTAGTTCGGGCATCTCTTCAGTTGGAGTGTTCGGGATGGTCTCCCTATTCTTGGGGTGCCGGGAGGTGTCTCCCTATTAAGGAGACCTCTTGGGGGAGGGGTGGGGGTCTGGTAGAGGAGGGTGGACAGTTAATGCATTGTGTGGGGGGGGGGTAGGGTGACCCTCGGATGGTCTTTGGGGGCAACTCCCTTAAGGAATTAACCCTTGGCCCACCGCAAGGGCCATCACCATATTTGGTGAGACCTGTAGTAGTCCCTGCCGGATTATTCCTGTACCTGAGGACCAGAGAATCATGGAGGGCCGGAGGTTACGGTGCTGGGCCAGCTAAATGGATGCAAATGTGTAATTAAGACCCATTCATTTACATCCTCCCACTAACTCGAGGGCATGAAACCTGATTCCGTCGCCAATGGGGGATCAAAGTATCGCATTTGATCGGCGGCCGCCGCCACCTTCCACCGATCCCGATTTTGCAATTCTCCGCCCCATCGGGAAAATTCTGACCTCCCGGAGTGGCAAATTCACCCTGAAGTATAAACTGGAATAATCAGATGGGCAAAGGTAGCATGGATGACGAAGTCTTGGAATGTTTTTGGGATAATTTCTTAGATTAACACATTCTGGAGCAAACCAGAGAACAGGCAATACCAGACTTGGTATTGTGCAATGAGATAGGATTAATAAATTACCTCACAGTGAAGGTGCTCCTAGGTAACAGTGATCATAATATGATTGAGTTTTACATTCCGTTTGAGGGAGAGAAGGATGGGTCAACAACTAGTATTTTAAACTTAAATAAGGACTATTATGAGGGCATGAAAGCCGAGCTAGTGAAAGTGAATTGGCAATTCGGGTTAAGGGATATGTCAATAGAGGTTTAGTTGCAGACATTTTAAGGAGATATTTCAGAATTCACAGGAGGACCCACTGTACGTGGTTAATTAAAAAAAGTTAAAGATAGCATCAAATGTAAAGAAGAAGCAGAAAGATGGGTGGCAGATTGGAAGATTGACAGAACATTAACAAACCGCAAAGAATGATTAAAAGATTAAGAAGGATGGGAAAATTTGAGTACAAGAGAAAGACAGCTAGAAATATAAAGACAGATAATAAGAGTTTTTATTGGACATTTTAGAAAGAAAAGAGTTAACAAAGTGAGTGTTGGTCACTCAAAGTGAGTCTAAGGTATTAACAGTGAGAAATTAGGAGATGACAGATGAACTGAACAGGTATTTTGCAGCAGTTTTCACGAGAGGATACAAGTAACATCCCAAAAATGGCTAGAAATCAGGAAATGGGAGGGGAGGTACTCAAGAAAATGACAATCACCAGGGAAGTGGTACTTAGCAAATTGTTGGAACTGAGGGTTGACAAGTTTCTGGTTCCTGATGGATTTCACCCTGAAGTTTTAAAGTAAGTGCCTAGTTGATTAAGATTGCTGACGCATGGTTACAATTTTCCAAAATTCACGAGATTCACTTTATTCAAAAATATTGGCAGACATAAAGCGGGTATACTACAGGTCAGATAGCTTAATATCTATCATAGGGAAAATATTAGAAGAGATTATTAAAGATTTTATAACGGGGCACTTAGATAAATTCAAGGTGATGATGCATAGTTAACATGGTTTTGAGAAAGATAAATCATTTTAACCAATTTATTGCAGTCCTTTGAAAAAGTAACAGGTCTTATGGATTAAGGGGATCCGATGGATGTACTATACTTAGATTACAAGAAGGCATTTCAAAAGGAGGCTCATCAAAGGTTATTATGGAAAATAAAACTCATAGGGCTGGATTCTCCGATCACCGACGCTGAAATCGCTTTCGGCGATCGGCTGGAGAATCCATTTTTACGCTGGAATCGGGGGTGGCGCCGTTTTCCCGATGCTCCGCACCCTGAAAAATGGCGCACGCCGTCGGGACACCTCAGGACCTTACCTGAGACCCTCCCCCGTTGCTCCACCCCCGATGGATCGACTTGTTGATGGCTTGGGGCATGTGTCCTCTCAACTTTCGTAAACCTGGCGTGGCGGCTGCGGACTGTGTCAAGCGCCACCACAGTCAGGGGGGGGGGAGCCATTCCGCTGGCAGGGATGGGCTTTGGCGGGGGCTGGGGGGACTGGTGAGGGTGGTCCAGGCGCGGCGATGGGGGGAGGCAGTTTTTGGCAGGCTGGGTCCGCCCGCGACTGGTGCCGTGATATACAGCGCTGCCTCCGTAGGCCACCGTCGTGCGCGGCCATGGACCCGGCCATTCTGCATCCGTATCGGCAGGTTACGTGGCACAGCTGGTTGCCCCTCACTGGTCCCGGAATCGGTGAGGGTTTGGCGCCGATTTTGGCGTCGTAAAATGCCCGCAAATTCTCCATTTGATCCGGCACTTAGCCGCTGAAACGGAGACTCCAGCCCATAATGTGCATTCCCAGGTTTCCCAACCTTGTGTTTCTCGGTGACGCGCCATTCGCTGGCAGCGGGATTCTCTATTCCTGCTGCTTGTCAGTGGGGTTTCCTTTTAAACCACCCTACGCCACCGGGAAACCAGCGAGTAGGGATACGCTGCCAGCAGGAAAACAGAACCGCAACGGTCATAGAATTTCGGCCAACATTAGCTAGCTAACAGCAAATAGAGAGTATGCCTAAATGGGTAATTTTCCAGTTTGCAGAATGTGACAAGTGGTGTGCCACAGGGGGCAGTGCTATGGCCTGAACACTTTACAATTTATATAAATGAATTGGATGAAAGGATTGAAAGGATTGTGTTAAATCTGCTGATGACACAAAGAAAGGTAGGAAAATAAATTGTGAAGAGCACATAAGAAGGCTACAAAAGGATATCGATAGGTTAAGTTATTGGGCAAGGATCTGGCAAATGGAATGTGATGTGCAAAAGCATGAGAATGTCTGTTTTGACAGGACCAATTAAAAAGAAGTATATTATCTAAATACATGAATCATAAAAGATGTAGCAAGTAATTAGCAAAGCTAACAGAATGTTTTTTAAAAATTCATGAAGGGATGTGGATGTCATTGGCCAGACAGCATTTTTGCCCATCCCTAATTGCAAGAGGTTTGCTAGGCCATCTCAGAGGGCATTTAAGAGTCACATGTAGGCCAGGCCAGGTAAGGATGGGAGATTACTTTCCCTATAGGACATTAGTGAACCAGATGGGTGTTTCTAACAGTGGTTTCATGATCATCAGAAGACATTTAATTCCAGGGGCACAATCCACAAGATGAATTGTGCCCGAAAGGCTGCGCGGCTGGTAGATGCTGGGCGATCCGCCTTCTGGGATCTACCCGGCTTGCCACTTCTCCCAAGATCTAATGTGATCTCTCATGATGTTGTGATGTAAAACCAGCCTATTGCGGGTGGGAACACTATTTTGCAAATCTGCATATTAGAATGGGGGCAGATGGAACAGCACTCATGGGGGCCTCCTAGGGGATTGAAGGCCCCCAAGTGCTTGCCTTCTGGGCAGGGTAGCACCCTGGCACTGCTAGTGCCAACAGTGCCATCAATGCCAGAGTGCCACCTGGGTACTCTGGCACCATCAGCCTGGCACTGCCAATGTGCCCAGGTGGCAATTCCAGCTCGCAGGGGCATTTCTGGGGTTGCAGGCTGGCATTGCCAAGGTGCCAGGCTGACATTTTTACCATCTCAGGGATTGGGCCTGAGGTTTCCCTGCATGGGAGCGGTGAAGTTTGGGGGGCCCGGCAATCCCCTTATAGGTGAGTTGGGGCTTTGGGGAGGTTTGGGGGTCAATAGATCAGGCCACCAATTAAAGATGACAGCCTGATTTTCACCTGCGCTGAGGGGTTCCAGTGTGCAGAGCTCCTCAGTGCAGGAAACGGGACTAAGTGCGGCCCCATTGGGGAGTTCCCCACTAAGGCACCAAATACAACCTGGGTCCCGGTAGATGGTGTGGTGTTTCTCACCGCTGCGAGTGCCGGGAAACAGCCAGCTAATCTCGCTCGTTACGGGATGCTGTTACCATTCGGTTAGATTGCATCCCAGATCTTTGTTGAATTCAAATTTCACCTTCCGCTGTGGTGGGATTTGAACCCGGGTCCCCAGAGCATCACCCTCGGCATCGGGTCACTTGTCCCAACCTCCCTTGATGGTTTTGTTGCAAGGGGAATTGACTACAAGAGTAGGGAGGTTATGCTTCAGTTATACAGGGCACTGGTGAAGCAACATCTGGAGCATCATGCACAATATTTTATTGAAGGAACAGAGGTTAAGAGTATT